>NC_056562.1:22694353-22695880 GCF_013358625.1 Macadamia integrifolia
TTTTTTTAATTATATTCTTCTTTTAATTTTAATAAGAAATTCCTTTCTTCCTCTGACTCTTTATTGTTACCCTTTTCTTTCCCCATTATGCTTCTCTCGTTTTCATTTTGTGTTAAAACAATCAAATAAATATTTTTTCTTCATCTTAAAAGAATGAACCTTTTATATGTATTCATATATAGTTTTTTATTTATTCAATTGTTGACAAATATTTTACTATTAAAATTACTGAAAGCTTAAATTTTAAATGGGTAAAACTAATACCTAATGTTTCTAGTTCTTATTAAACTATATCTCCCATGAATGTATTAGGGATAAATGGCAAACAGTCGACCTTATACCCCTAGGATTGTTGAGAACAAGGTATCTATTCTAGGCCATGTTCTCATGCATCAATTCATATGCCGCACTTTACAATGTCATCATCTTTGAAATGTTGGCTTAAGAAGAAAAAAAAAAAAATACCCTTGGTGCCATGGCTCCTAGCATTGTATCATGACAGGTCTCAAGAATCAACAGAGTTGTCACAAGCAAGGCACTGTGTATAGGATTGGCCTGACCACACATGCACATCATCACAGGTACTTTATGGGCGAATCCCATAAGCAGGCATTGGTAAGATCATAGGAGCCACTAGTCATGGGCTAATTGCATTTTAACTGATTTGGATTTGTTTCTTCTTCAGAAGTTACTTAGGAGTCATCAAACCAGTTGATGGTACAAGTCTATAGTAAGTGATTTAATCCAATGAAATGTGAAAACATAATACCCTACAATTAATGCATATAAGCTTTCACATTGCATATTGGATATTAGACCACCATGAGCCTCTAGGTTTTACCTAAGTGAATCCAATCTCCAACTTTACTAGATAGTGGGATGCAAAATTTTGTTAGATGTTCTATTTCTTTTATGTATTTAGTCATTATTGAAAAATAAAATAAATTTTTTTGTCCGAGTCAATTGAAAAAATAATTAAAATAAACCTAATCAAAAGTTTCGAAGACTCACATAATGTTAAGAAGTGGCAAGATTGTTTCAGTACTCCCAAGTTGCTTGTCACTCTGTATTTTTTATCGGAGTATACCAAAACAATCCAAGTTTTGTCATTTCACCCCCCATTTTTGTCTTAGACAATAATTATATATTTTAACCATTGTCTTTGAATAATATAAATTCATATATTTGTGATTCTCTTATTTGTATGTATTTTTTACATTTAAATGATTTATATATTTTTATTGGATTTAAAAAATGTAAAACATGACTTGCCTAAGCTACCAAGTTTTGTTGATGAGTTGGAAGACTTGATTTTCGAACAATGATTATACTATTAATATAGATATACATCAAAATTATTGAAAGAGCTTAAAAATCACAATCTTGTATCATAAATGAACCAAGATAATAGCCAATATTAATTTTACACATGCTCCAATTATTTCAAGGTAAAATCCATTTATAAATATTTTTCTTTAGTTAAAATCCATGAAAAAAAAAGATTTTGCTATTCTTTTTTTTTTTTTT
>NC_056562.1:22695900-22732875 GCF_013358625.1 Macadamia integrifolia
AAAGATTTTTCTTTTTTTTTTTTTTCCTTTTTCTTCTTTTACTTTTATTTTACCCAGAAATATATGGGAGCCTAATTATCTGATTCTTATCTCCTTGTAATTTGCAATCCGAAAATTCTACCAAGAAAAGCTTTTCTTATTGATATGTTACATGAATGGAGAATGCTTTAATAGCTTTTGATTTTAGGACTTTCTAAGGGAGGGGATTTGGAACCCATTGGTGTTTGGTCCTAATATCTTAGTTATTTCCTACCTGCTTATTTTTATTTATTTATTTAATTTTTTTAAAAGGATATTTTTAGTGTAATGATACATGATTACATTGACCAAATATGAAAAAAGACATCCACTGTATGAAATTTTTTTAAGAGAGTGGTTAGGTATGCCACCAGCTTTTCGCAAGCCAGCGGCTTAACCAATGGAAGAATGGCACTTTCCATATAGATGGAGATAAAATGTAAACAATCAAGGTTACACATAGCAAAGCCCTTTTTCTTTTTCTTTGTTTTTAGAGGGGGTTGAAGGGGGTAAATAGTCAAAGGAATAGGTCTTCATACTCTCCCCATCTACCATTTTCTCTGATTTAGAAAAATTGAAGCAAGGAGATTTTCTTTATTTATTTAATTTTATATTTTATATTTTTATATTTTTTTATTTTTTATTTTTTATTTTTTATTTTTTTATAGGAACCAAAGGAGATTTTCTTAGTATGAAGCAAGCATGACCTAATGTACGGCGAGCCAAAGAAAAATCTCCAGACTCAAGATAAGATCTTTTGACTTAATTTTCTACGTCCTTTCTTCCATTTTCGGATAGGTATAACTTTTGTTGTATTTGTTTCTTTCCTTGTCGGTAAGAGCTTTTATCTTTTAATTCATTTACTCTTTAACATCACTCTCTAAATACTGAATCTCTTTGTGTGTTTAATGTGTGTGTGAAAGTGTCCCTTAACTTACAGAATAAATGTTTCTTCCTAATTTCAATACATACTACAGGAAATTAGGAAACACAGTTTCTTGAGTTTTCCTTGTTTTGAATACCTTTAGTTGACACCATCTTATTCAATGCCTTTCTTTCTTTGTAATTAGTGAAAACTGTGAAATGCAACGTCCTTGTGGGTCCCACATATGGCTCCTTAGTGGGTCCCCTTGCACCCATAAGAAAAAAAGAAAAAAAAAAATATATGCAAAGTCACATGTGGCTCATGATTCTCATAGATGCCTCGTTAGCCGGTTCTTAACCTGCCCAACAGAACTTTCTTCCGGATTTGACCACTCTTTATTTCTTTTCCTCCAATACTAATCATGTCTCAGTTCTTATTCAAATTGTTCACGTTATGATCCTACCCATGATTTTATTCCATCTCTGAAAAAAAAAAAAAAATGAAGCTAACTATCCTTTATAGTTTATACTCATATTGATTCATTCGGATAAGAGTGACTAGTGATTGGGAAAAGAAAATTGGATTTAAGACATTTTCGTTTTTTTTCCATTGAGAAAAAAGGTAATATGTATGTTATAATATGAAACGGGAGGTAAGACTATGTACATTATGGCTCTCCCACACTTTCTATGAATATGATAAAATCCAGGTAGAACCAATTCAAGGAAAAACCTATTTTTTTGGTGCTAATTTTACTGGAAAAATTCCTTGCACGCAGATTTCACCTAGAAACTAAGGAGCCTTCCAATAATACTTTACCTGATGATTCTTTTTACATTATTTTTACTTGAAAATAGAGAAATAAAAGAAGGGGGAAATTTTCCTTCACTGCACTGCACGGTTAGGTTCACAAACCCTATAGGTTTTAGAACCTTTCCAAATAACCCCCATACCCCTATAGGTTTCATACATCTAAGGCCCGCTCGGTGAATGGAATGTGAATGGATGACAGTGACCTTTGGAAAACTTGATCCATAAAAAAGTACCCAATAAACAATGTTCAGAGTTTTTAACTAAAAAATGCTCCACGGGTCCACAGAGGCCCACAAAGAACACGAGGGCATCCACCCAACCCACTCCACATTATCCACACTCACAGCAAGACCCTACCTAATAAAGATTTCGTTGGAAGTACCTGACAATGATATTTAGTAATCTATGAATACCCTATTGGTAAGGGGAGAGGCATAGGTATGACCCTGGTATACGATAAACTAAGTGGATAGCACTAATGGGGGCATCGGATAAAATATCATACATGAGAGGAGATAAACATAATAAGTGTTAGCTTATGGTATACCAGCAGCAGCATACCCAACCTTTTCCAATTGATAAAATATGAAAGATAAGCCTCTTCTTCTCTAATTTGGAAATGGTGGTCAAATTCTTTTTCTCATTCATTTGATGCAGTGGAGACTGGAGATGGGTCGCACCAGAATATTATGTCTGCCTTAAGAAATGGGCATATTCAAAGGAAGTGATAGAGAAGCCTCCTGTCAAATATATTAAATCTCATTCATTTGATGCCGTGGGGTCCCTCCCCTTTGCCTCTTCATCTGTACTGCTCCACCCTTTATAAAAGATACTTGCAAAGTTCAATTTTAACACTATGCCTTTTTTTAGGAGTCAATGTATCTAACAAAGACCACTCTCCCTTGGGAAGAGATGCCATCAACAATACAAAGGCATAGCAGTCTAGACATCAATACTGAAACTAAAGGAACAATATGAGATGCTTGTACTAATACTGGCTCTGTCACTACCAAAAATTGGCAATGTCATTTCAGTTTTGCTTCCTCTTGCAGGCACTTTGTTGTGGTTGGCTCTTGGGTTTTATTTTCCCTCCCCTCTCTTGGCCTTTGCCTCCCCATTTGTCAAGAAAGTTGAGTTATTGGCTTGTATTTCTCTCTCCCCCCAAAAAAAAAAAAAAAACATGAAACCAGTAAAAAAGAGTTAAATCAAAATTCTACACAGCTAACCCTCCCAATCTGAATTCACTGCTTTCAGGTTGGTTTGGAACGCTTTTTCCAACTCTCCAATCAAGACACTCAATCTAAACCCTGATTTAAAAAGGTTCCTGACTAGATGTGTCAAAGATATCAACCACATGATACTGATGGCTTTGTCAGTTCATAATGTGTTTCTAAGTCAACTTCCGCCAAGATTTAGAAAGGGAGCGCACTCCTCTACATATTGAGGAGTCATGCACAGTTATCATGAACCAATACCCCACTAGTGGAAGGTAGCAGTTAGTATTTTTTGTCAGGTGTTTTGCTAGTAACCAATTACAACACTATTTTTTAGTTACAGCCGAGAAAGCAAATAGAATACCCAAAGAAATTATGAATTAACACTTCTTTTTTTCTCAAATATGAAAAAGAAATCCCCCCCCCCCCTTCATAGTACAGTGGAAACCACAATGGCATATCAATATTTCAGATTTCATGGGGTTTCAAAACCTATACATATCAGGACTGCAGGCAGTCACCAGTAAGGACTGAAGGGTTTTTATCTTACTAGCAACATGGGTGGGAAGCCAATGTGAAGACGAGCCTTTGAGAACCCATTTGCAGAGAATAAACACTAGAAACCATCAATTTCAGCATGCTCACTATCACAGAGAAGAGAGAAAAGACTTAAATCATGCACCCTTTTTCCTCAATGTGAAAAAGACATGGTACAACAGAAGAAAATACATGTATCTTATATGTATAAAAACAGTATACAATATTTGCATCTACAATGTCAAAATCCATATATATGGCAGTGTATACAATGGATCCAACCCCAAGGAGGTAGCTGAGTTGGCAAGGGACCTTCGCCTCGCAAAGCTTGTGGTTCTGAGTTCAACTCCTCTTACCTCCATGCGGCCACTCACACGGAGGTGTTTGGTGCTCTTCATTGTTTTCAGTGAAAGTTGAATGGTTCTCATTCAACCCCAGTATAACCCCATCCATGCACTGTGGGGTCAGTATGGACCTGCTACTCTGCTAGACTAGTCAGGCCAAAGGCCTGGATACCTGTAGTTAGCAAAAAAAAATACAATGGATCCCAGTATGCTGTGGATACAAGATGGATTCAGGATACGACTCAATACCAGAATGATATGGATGCTATGATGCAACAGTTGAGATTTTCTAACACAAACTCTCCTATTAGTCTGAGCTCACTCATTATTCATTAATATAACTAAACTTAGCACATATGACTATTTCTATCTATTTAACTTTTAAACTTTCAAGCATAAAGTGTTGATATCAAAAACAGGTGTTGCAAATTCAATATCAGCACTCCATTCATTCTGTTTTGTGAAGGATAGTCAACAGAAAACTTACTTTAGAATTTAGTGAAATTCCTGCTGTGAAATTCTTCCAAAGCAATTGGAATACCTGTTTTCCAAAAAGAAAGCTATTGCCCATAGGAACATATAACCAAAGCAAACCCCAGGGGAAACAAAATCAGTATGGTAGACAAATATGGGCAAAGGGACAGAAAACTTACTTTAGAAGTTTGTGAAATTCCTGCTGTGAAATTCTTCCAAAGCAATTGGAATACCTGTTTTCCAAAAAGAAAGCTATTGCCCATAGGAACATATAACCAAAGCAAACCCCAGGGGAAAAAAAATCAGTATAGTAGACAAATATGGGCAAAGGGACTTGAATGAACATACAAAAGCAAAATCTAATTCTACAGTAGTGATCATGATCTTATCAACTCAAGTAAGCATTGTCCTGACTGATTGCACAAGGTTATTAACTAATTCTCCAGGTATGAACACAAGTAAAGCTACAATTGAAGAGAAAAGCATATCGCCATGGGAAATATATGCAGAATTTGAAGTTGTGGACTCACCTATCTGATGCAAAGCATTTAGAGCATATGATGCTAGAAACATAATAATGGAACAACCTAGACTAAGCAGAAAGGAGAATTGGATGGGTAACTCATCATTAGAATGGTGATTATTATGCAGCCAACCTGGCAAGAAGAGATCCAAGCATCATCAGATTAAGCAATTTCCAGAAATCCTTTATCCTATTGTTGTAGCTGAAACAAATTCAGGTGAGAAATCAAAAGGTGAAATTACAATTGATGAACTAATTAAAAAGGAAAATTTTTAAAAAAAAAAAGTATGTACATGTTTTATCTAGAGTGGGATTTCTTGAATAATTATAATGGGCCTAGAGGTAAGCGAATCATTGGTTTAGAGTTGTTTGACATTTATGGCCAACAAGCTGATGTGTCATGTATCTGGCATGGGATGGCTTACAACACAAACAAAATAATGAACATTACCAAAAGGAGCCATTTTTAATATAAGCCACTCGTAGGCATAAAAATACATCATATCATATCATGCTACTTTGAAAAGTACATACTTTACTTTTTTGGTATACTCCTTCATTGGACAGAAATAACTTTATCTACAATTGATCGGGACATAAATACCCATCTCTAATTTAACCATATGTCTCCCCTATCATGTCTCTCTCCAAGAAGCATCAATATATACTCCCCTCCGGAAAATTCCGTAAGATCCTCAAAGAGTTGCGTCTTTTTGGGGAAGGCGTTTGGAGGAGGCAATAGCGAGCACGGTGAGTCAAAAGAAGAGGAAGAAGACATGACTCTCTCTCTCTCTCTCAAGTGTGGGACAAAGGGGGAAACCAATCTGCTTTGAAAGATTGGTTACTGACCCAGCACTATTATCTTGGTGATTCGGGTGTAATGGCCTTTACCACTGATAAACACAACCCTCTCCTTCCAAGGTATATTGTATTTTGGATTTTATCCCACTAAACTCTAAATGCAAAATACTTTTCAACAGGAATATAGGATCCGTCAACCCGAACACGACCCAATCATCACTGTAAAAATCTCACTATGAAGATTGCAGCCTGTATATACGAGAACGAAATACTTTGCACCTTAAAAAACACTAACATCGTCAAGTGCCATGGAATGTTCAATTACTCCGGTGAAATCCAAGACCTCGAATACAAGGCAGTGGATCTCTTGAAGAAAAACACATCGCCTCTGAGCCAATCCTCGCTAACTGTTCTTATCAATTTCTATTGCATTATTGGTAATCTGATTTCTGTTATTTCTATTACTTAATTCCAAGATTCTTTAGTTGTATGCCTATTTTTTGCTACAATTCTATATCTGTCCAATGTCCCCATACCTGCCTGGTTGTGTTTGAAATTCTATCTCTGCAGATCCTACCCTGTGGAATCCAACTTATGGTTTTGAACGATACCAATTTGCCTTAAATTACTGTGGTGGTTGCTCCTAGAAAAGTGCACAAGAGAGGAACAGGACAAGGGGCCAATGAAAGTCAATAAAGAAGGTACCCTCAATTCAACTCAACCTTATACCAACACAAATCAAAGGAGAAGGTAAGGGATATTAAAATCGAGACGGGTCATACTCCGAACTTTTTCTTTCTCACCCTCCGTGAGAAGCAAATGGTCCCTTCACCCCTTGATATTTTCTTTAGAATGGTAATCAAGTATCATTTAGGAAATAGGGAAGTTATCTAGTTTTATATTCAAGAGTTGATTATCAAGTCTCAATTGCGGAGTGTCCTTCAAGCCTCTCCTCCACCAGCATTTTTTCCTTTCCAATTTTCAATTAGGCAACATAAAATTGCAGGGGTTTCACTGATTAAGGCTTCCCTGACTCCCCCCTTCCTTTTTTCTAAATGTTTAAAAAGCCAGTATAGTTATTTGTGTTCGATTACTATATATCATGTGTTTGGATATCATATTAATGTGTGAATTCAGAAGATTTTGCATGAATATTATGTGATGTGTGAAATAAGGATTTTATTGTTCATATGATTTTATTAATGTATAATGTCGAATGAAGGGCGATTTTCATATTTCAGTATTTTTGTCATAAATTTTGGCATTGCATTGTCATCTATACATTCATTTTTTTGAAGATGAAGGATAAAAAAAAACTCAACAAAGGATGCCGCCTGGGGCTGCTCCCCCCCCCCCATCCTCCTCTCTCCCTCTCCCTCTCCCTTTGCCTTCTCCCCCCCTCTCTTCTCTTCTCTTCTCTTTTGAATCCATCCCTCCCTCTTCGTCCTCTCTTCTTTGCATCTTCCCTCCCTTCCCCTCTCCCTACTTCCCCTTTTTCTCAAGCCCTCTTCCTTCTGCTCCCTTCTTCCTGCTCCTCCTCTCCGTCTCCCTTCACCTTCTCCCCCTCGCTCTTCTTTTCTCCTCTTCTCCCTCCCTCCCTCCCTCCCTCCTCCACCACTCTTCTTCCCCTTCCCCTTCCCCCTTCCTCTTCTTCTCTCGCCTTCTCTCTTCTTCCTCCTCCACTTCCTTCCTTCTTCTCCGCGCTTGCTAGCATCGGTCAGCGGAGTAGGGTTTGAGGTCGGTTATCTAGATCAGTGTCAAGGCTACTGTAACCACTCGGCTCATCTTCCCGCCGGCTACCTACCCTGCTCGGCCTGTTGATGACTTGGTGATGGCCCCTTCTGGGCTAGTTGCTTCTTGGTCCCCATCCCGACAAGCTTGCTGCACTTTGGACGCCTCTCCCACCAAGCCTGCTGTCCAACCTTCTGGTTGGTCTTCAAGCTCGTTTGGTCTGTCCGTTGGCTCGTCTGCTTCCCCGATTCCACCTCCCGGTTAGCTGCTTGCCATGCTTGTAGCCCTTTTGGACGCCACTCTCACCAGGCTTGCTCTCTAGTTAGTCGTCTCCCCTTCCGGATACTGAGCTTGCTTGATCTGTCTGCGTACTTGCAGCTTCAGCCTTCACCCTTGTTGTCTACCTGCCTTGGGGGCTTGTCAGCCGCTAGGAACCTCCCTTTTGGTCTGTTTATGCCTCTTCGACACCATCCTGTTGTGCCGTTCTCGCTCGGCAGCCACTCCGTCGTTGCCCTCGGAAATGTTGGTGCCTATTCACCTTTGAGACTCCTCCCGTTAGGCCAGCTAACTACTTGCCTGAGGCCCTCCGTAAGGCCAGCGCTCCTCAATCGTGGCTACCTCTACACCAGTGGTGCTCCTTCATGTTGGCGGCTAGGAAACGTTGTGTCAAGATATTAGGGCTAGGGATTGTGGTTATCTTCCCAGTTCAGATTGATTTTCCCTCCTCCTCAGGTTGGGCATCTGGGCGGGGGGGTGGCCTGTTGAAGTTCATTGAGGCCATGTGGGCTCTGTTTGATGCCCTATTGGGCTTTTGCATCCCTTTTGGGTTTGTAAACCCCCTTTTTCGGGCTATATTTCCCCTCCCCTTTCTTTTATGCATTTTCCAATTCACCCAAAAAAAATATCAAGTTGTATCCAATTTCTATTGGATTTTGAGATGTGGAATTAAGGATTGTTATCATATTGGTCTGTGTTCCTACCAAGTGTTGCCATTCTGCGTATATGAATGGTTTTGAAAATGAAGTACTGCTAATAGAATTTTTTTTTTTTTAAGAAATTAAATAAGTATTGTTAAATATTTCGGGAAATGGTAAGCATTGATGGGAGCCTGATGCAAGAGAATGAGATATTCCCCTCACCACAAGGATCTAGCTCTTTGGATTAGGGAGATAGCCTCTCAAGATTCTCCATTTCTTGATATCGAAATGAGTACCTGTGCGGAATCACCTTTCACTTTCATATGGGTCCATGACTAGATTCTATTTACCAGTCCATGATATGCACTGAATGATTCATAGTAGATTATATATATAAATATTTTGATATGCATTTTCACACATGGCACCATGAAAATTACTCAACCATCATGGAAGATTAATGAGAAGTGTAAAGATATCCAAAGACCCCATTGGACAAGATATCCAAATAATGAAAAGTGTGGAAGAAAATACATTACGTTACAGAAAATGTGTTTTGTCCATATATTCTAAGATATCCATAGAATGAAAAATCTTCAAGTAACCAAAAAACAAAAACAAAAACAAAAAAAAAAAAAGGGGTTTTGTCCATTATGTGTTTTGACCACATATTTAGCCGATTTGTACTAACATATTTTGTAACACATTTTCAGTTATGCATTTTCACTTTCTTTTCCTTTCAACAATGTGGAAGATGGGGCTTCGATTTGAAAGGGGTTTCCGATTTTTGCTAGATTTAAATAGATATCAGGATATGCCATTTTCCCAACCTATGCAATTGGCATGTAGTCAATTTCCCTTTTGGTTTCTTCTACCAAATAAGATAAAATTTCAATTCTCTATTCATGCTAACAGGGAGACATTGAACTGGGCCAAATATCTGATGTATATTTCGGATGTATTATTCTAACATCCCTCTTAATTGTTATAGAATTGACTCTCTTTTTCATGATTGATACGTTCTACAAGTAAATCAATGTAATAGCAAGCTCTGTCATCTCATAACAGTTAAAGAAAAAAACAATAGCAACATTGATCCACCCCCCCCCCTTTTTTTCTTTCTACACGTGAAAGTTTGATTAAGAAGTCCGTTATGTTCACAGAATCAGAGACCCATAAAAGCTAAGTCGCAAAATTCACAGATAATGCTACAAAACAACTTAAAGTATCACCTTCCAATGGCAGGGGACCGTCGGCGGCGGCGGCGGCGGCGGCGGCGACGAAAGACGAATAAGGGACCAACATTGCGTCGTCTTCCTGCTGCAAAACGAAGCACGACTCAGAGATTATATTCAGTAAAAGCAGACACTGTCAATTGAGTTAAACCCTAACTATCGAATAAAACTGTAAAGGGATTAGCGATTGCGGCTGAGGTCGATCCAGAACTTCCCGATCGGAAGCAAAACCCTAAGACGGGAAATCGATGAAGCTAAACTACAAAACAGATAGAAATTACGAGAGATTGATTGATCACAAAAGCAAAGATAACGACAGAGGGACACCAAGTTAGAGTTGGTTATTAGGCGGGAGATTAAAGGGATGTCGTGAGTCTCGTGACTAGAATGGTTTAAAAAACAGGAGTCGGTGTTGGAATCGGTCCCTGGCGATTCTGATTCAAATCGGCTTCGAATCGTCAACAATGCATGTTGGCTCACAAGTTTCTCTTTGAGGATCATCGACACAATTGGAGCAACCATTGATACTTGGCAGAGAGCTCTATGTGGAGTTCATTTGGCCTTAAAATGTGAATTTACAAAATTGTCTCAATACTTAAAGTTAATAAAAATATTTATGGGGATTGTCTAAATGACATATCTCGGCTCTAAAGGTGTCAATTGGTTGGGTCGGACCTATACCCTTGCACTATGAATTTTATATTTAGGTAATGAATCGGTCTTGGTCGGTCTCGTGTTGGGCTTAGTTGCATTCTAGGCTTTCATCGAGATTTTTCTGATTGGACTATAAACAGACCTTAAATGGGATAATATACCAATGAAACCTTAAACATGCCTTAAACGGTCTTTAAGTATCTTAGATTTAAGAAACTTTAATATATATGATGAAATCATCAACAATTTAGAAATTATATTGCAATTGATTACATTCAATCAAAATATCAATAATATATATATATATACCCTATTTTATTCTATATTAACCTTTATAATCACATATTTAGTAATTTCTTAATATTAATAGATTAATGAGTGATCTCTTGCCATTTGTTCAACTTTTACCCTTTTTCATAGCTTCTAGATTTTTTTCTAATAACTTAAGAAGTGGTATAATGTCTTTCTTCTTGAGTTATATTTTTTTTGTGAAAATTTCTTCTTGAAAAGTCCTCTCAAAGAAAAAGAAGAACAAGAAATTCAAAGAACTCGAGCAAAAAGAAGAAGCAGAAATTCAAATAGTTTTGGATCAGGGTTGTTCTCGATCATACTCCACTAAGGTTTCAAATTCATCCAAAATTTCTATCAAGGACCCATAGGCCAACTAGGATGGCAACAATGTCCTAACTCAAGGAAGAACTTTGGATCATGGTTGTTTCTCCATTGTACTCCACTAAGGCTTTAAATTCGGTCAAAATTTCTGCCAAGGACCCATAGACCAACTTGGATGGCAATGGTTTCCCAACTCAATGAAGGGTGGTTTAGGAAGGGTGGATTGGGGGACTCAAACTCAAGACATTTTTTAAATTCTTTGAAATAATTCAAACCCCAATACATGCCATGACGATAGTTGCTTTAACAAGCAACTGAAAGAAAATAAATGCAAAAACAACTCAAGGAGATCGATAAGCATGCACGATAAATACTACAAAGACACGTTTTAGGCATACATGAATCCATGGCTGAAGAATAAGAACTCCTCAAAGTCTTCTTGTATGCTCCTCGTACAACACGATTAATGTTGGTCTGGTCTACCTTCCTTCCCTTTTGCTTTTAGGTCATTAGCCTCACTTAATGGGTCAGTAATAACTATATATAGGGGTGAAAGTAAGGACCAACCCTGCAAAGAAATTAGGGTTTCCTCCCCATTAATGAAGCAATACATTAGGTCCACACATAGTAATAAATATTTCATACCATTAAGGTGTGCTAATATAATCCAATATCTCCATAGAGATCACTTACCAATAATATTGGATTCTTTCTGCTTACACCATCTTTAGTCAACACCACTAAACCGGTTTTGGAAACAAATCTTTGACTATGCTAGCCCATCTAATTGGAAATCTTACAATCTCCCACTTGGGCAGCATATGTCACAAGTTTTAGATTTTAAAATTTATTTAAAATGACTCTCCGGTTTAAATAAACTGAATGTGGCCACAAACAAAACAGTGTTGAATGAAATGCACCTTAAACCAAATGCCTTGGTCTGAATGAAAATTACAAACACCCAATCGTATTGATCATCACATCTAAAGCGATATGAGACCAAACACGTTAAAGTGCTCATAACATCACCGACTTAGGATGAACAGTATGAAAGTGTGGTATGAAAATAACATGCAATAATGATCATCATGTTTATTTTCAAATTGGTCATGGTTCGAAAACCAAATGAGCCCTATGAGACAGATACCGAAGGTCTCATTAACTACAAGAGTCTTCTAAACGCTTAAGCTTCAATCAAAGAAGTTCATTGGGACTGGGTTCGGATGTCCCACAACACTGGCACTAGACCTCAATCAAAAGAGGCTTTGCTAGCGACTGGATGTGTGTGTATTGATTAAACCCTCAGATACCGAATGAGGTAAATACACCACATATAGCCTCAATTTTCTGTAGGAAACAAAAAAATAAGTGTATACACATAAAAAAATGTTTATTATAAAATATATGTATATTCTCAAGAACAATAATGATGTTTTATAAATATAATAATGCTGAACTCAGATGCAACTGGATATATGAGCAAAGCTCCACTAATAAAATACATCAAAATAACTAACAAGTCCCTTATCAGTGACATGCTTTTGGAAGACTTTTAGAATCAAGCCTTTAACTAGTGGATAAATAATTTCTTTTTTCATCTGTAGTAATGTAGTTCTACAGAAATTTATGATTCATGAGTTTACTCCCCACTGATCTTTAAATAGACCTATTCGATTCCTCTCATTTACATAAAGAACCTTTACTTGAACATAATTAACAACCACTGGCTTAGGAGACTCATTAATTCAAGATTAAAATCTATTATCATAATAGCCAAAAAAATATTAAAAGGATTAGTTCAATTCCTTAAAATTTGAACCATTCAAAATTTTTAACAGAAAATAGTTGAGAAGTCAAAGCTGTCAAATATAATCATTCATATTTACCAAAATATACAATATGCAAGAATAGAAGGCATATTAAACTTTTCAACAATATAATTAAATCTGACTAATTTGGCTATTAATCAGATTTATCCCAGTATTATTTTCAATAACTGTAGGAAAACAAAAACTAGGGAAATATCCGACGTCATCGGGGTCACACCTGTGGTGGCAAAATCGCCCAATACGTAGTGAAATCTTTCACATGCTAGACGAGATGTTCGAAACAACACTACTCTGAATATTCCATCACCTGTGGTGGCAAGACAATAACCTCCAAAGCTATGAAGCCCAAAACGTCACCCTCACACTATCAAGCTAAAACTGACCAAATGAAGACTTACCTGTGGTGGCAAGAGCACATCATTCGTCATATGGTCTCCTTGATTGCAACCATCCCTAATAGTCAATAGTAATTTCACAATCTCAGTATCTAGCCCACTAAGTGGAAGTGTAATAACTGAAATTATGAAAACCTATAGACTTTGATTGCTACCAAATGCCTATGGATTTAGATTTTGGGTGCAAACAATAAGATGGACTATTTCAGTATTTAATTAATAAAAATATTCAATACAAGCCCACAAAAACAACCCATTGTAAACATTTATAATCAATATAGTAATACCATAATTTAACAGTTATCAAAGTGAGTACATTCTTAGTATGATAGTTTTGTACTTCCAGCCATTACCATAAATAAATAGAAAATCTAAATATGATAATTTCCTATAATGACAACATGTTAAATATGAAGGTTCATATCATTTATTCATGATCCAAAAAAACACATGAAATATGTTATCTTATCTATAATGCATTAGATATAATAAATTGTATACAAGTATGATCTTTAGGCTAAAATGACTTTAATATCTAATACAAATATTTGCATATAAAGTTTAAAGTCAATCATAATAAGGCCCCATAAGTTCTTTAAGTAAAAAAAAAAAAATTATTTAGCTAATAGGGCACATGAACCGAATAACTTATAGACTAAAACAACAATAAGCCTTTAACAAAAAGGTAATGTTGGCTTAAATCCGTAGTAAGTATAAACAACTTCATAGGCTTATACTAATAAATCACTAAAATTTCAATGAGTTCATTTAAATCATTTAAATGTAATATATCTGTTTTATCTCGATGAATTTTTAATAAAATTGAACTTTATCACAAGTACAAATAGGACATATAAATTCGAAGAAATATTACTTAAACAATGCACTTGTGATATTTTAAATCATAAAGGGGTGTCAAAACTCATAATTATGTATCTCATGACGAAACCTGATGTCACGAACGATAAATATAACAACGAAGAAAACATCGAAATACCCCAGATTGACTTAAAATTCATGAAACAACAAGTGTAGTATGCATAATAAAACATGTATAATGCATCTATCACTTTCAATAGGATAATAATATATTCTCCCACTAATATAAGAGAATATGACTATATGACCTAATAAAAGTGCCATTTATAGGAGTCAACATCAGTTCATATTAGAACTAAATCTAACTGTTAGCTTGAATAAACATGGCCAAAATAGTCAACAATATAAACAGATTTCATGAGCCACTTCAATAAATCAAAATTAAATGATTTCTGATTCCATTTGCATAAACTGTTTATGGTCTATACAATTATTAGACTTCAAAACTGGATTTTATTGAAACTATGATGAAAATAGTTAATAAATCATCAACATGTACAAGCAACATATGATGATCTTGTATCATAACATCTCAAATGTGAGTATAGGTATCATCATTAATATTATTCTTTAAGATGTCAACTCTACCCACAAAATATTTTCACTATATAGACCACACCAATTACAAAGTTCAACTTAGTGAGATTCATATTCACTGTAATGACTATATCATTCAAGAGTTATAACTGAAACTATATCCTTATCCTTTGATACATGAATTCACTGGTCTTCTCATTTTCTTGTATTAATTATGAAAAGAACAATAACTTTTGAGATCCCCACCTTTTGGGATCAGAAACCTTAGGTTACTGTCATTTTCTTTAACTTTGGTGATATCATTTTTAGGTAAATGTTATCTACTATACTGCCATAGGGAAAACCATGAAAGAATAAGATACGTCATTTTGGTGGAATCCATATCACCATTTTATGGTTCCCTAGAGATGTGTTATGCAACTAATCATGTGCAGAAGCTTACACCCAGTTTAATTCTAATATATATTTATTCATCATAGGGTGTTCCAAATATGACATGCAAGCACAAAATGACATTAATTTTCTATTTACGTCATTCATAAATGACATTTTCAATATCATGGTAATGATAAACTAATGCAGAAACATTCATAAATAGAAATATAATTTCGAAGTCATTATAGAACAAAGACAGAACACTACAAATGTTTCAGAATAGTTATGAATTTCATCATTCCAATGGTCAAACCGTATAAACAGTACAAAGTAATGTGACAAACCAATCAATTTTCATTTAATAAAATAAACCACATGCCTACAGTCTACAGACCGTTTATGTTTGGCTTTAAATATGTAAGATAACAACCACATAATGCATTAATAATGTATTTTACTTTTACAATTGCATGTTATCAATACAGTGAGAAGTAGGTGCATGTTAGCATCATATCCATGTACATATGATTTCCATAACTATATTATCATGAAAACAACCAAAACTCAAAACCAATGACAACTTTCATAATCAGGTTTAAAATAATAATAATAATTCCAACTCAACTGGCAGTTGTTGGCTGGTTCAATGAGCAACAATAATACCAAAATTATGATAACTAGACCGCAAATCAAACCATTTATTTGTTTCTAGTTTAAAAATCGATTTTCTGCCAAAAACTAGCAATCTAGGTGGCCAGTGTGATTTAACTTGGTTTGACCAGTTGGTGCAGGCTGGTTCTATAAACTGTGTATGAATACTTGAACCAATTTGTGTGACGTAGCGTGCACTACAAACTGAAGAATGAAAAAAATTTCGCTGCTGCCTGGGTTGCAGCTCTATGGTAACAATCAAGGGAATGAAATTCCAGGAGCATGTTTGAAAATACCAACCTAGGGTAAATTATTCCACCTCTACCCCTTAGATTCTATTCCTCTAACTGATACCAGGGGTTGCAGCTACTTGGTTGATACCTAAAGAATGCCTTGTAAACTCGTAAGGTTAGGACTTAAGGGGTCGAGGCCATGGTTTTAGTGCCGGCATTGTTCGAGGAATCAGATTTGATCGATTTGGATTGGTATCGATCATGATCTTGATTCTTGGTTAATACCATTTTCAGTTTTTTTTTGGTAATAATACCATATTCAGTGATAGATAGGAACAAAGGATAAAATGGATTTTTAAATTAAAAAACTAAGGGAATTTCTGTTCAATCCAAGCCGATTTGGATCAGTATCGATATTGATACCAAGTTCTCATGGTATCGGATAAGGTTTCGATCACGTCGAAAACCAATATATTAAAAAAAAAAATTGTAAACTATCACCCGTAGTCTATACTGTTCCACTGAGTGGATAGGTGGCTAATGATACCAATGAAGATCGTCTATATCGGGTATATTAATACCAATATCAATACTAATATTGATATTTATACTATATCGATAGTAATATTGATACCTCAAAGGCTCAAAGCTTCAAAACCATGATCGAGATTAAGGATGTGAATTTGAAATCAAAACTGTTTATCGAAATCAAATCAAGTCGTTTACATAAAAAAAATGATGAAACCGTTTAATAGATAATTTGATTTTAGTTTTAAAATTGAAACCATCTAATAAATGGTTCGATTTTGATTTTAAAATTTATATCATTGATAAACTATTTAAGACCCTCTTTGCCCTCCATTAGTTAACTATTTAAGGCCTTAAACCGAATAACATATGCATAGAAGTCAATTCAACGTGAAGTTTACGTTACAAAACTATAATAAAAAAACATATAATAATAAAAAATTAATTCATTTCTCGTTTGGTTAAAAATTTTAAAAATAAAAGAAAATTGTTTAAAACCGTTAAATGGTTTTGATTTCAATATTTTTTGGTGTGTACCATGGTTTTAAGTATCGGTCTTGTATAGGCCGTTTCTATAAAAAAAAAAAAAAAAAAGTCTTGTATCGATAATGGCTGAAACCGATCCTCAATCCCTGACAGAACCGGATCGGTGTTCCATATTGTTATAAGGGTAAAATGGTAAAAAAATAATACTTTTTTCAGAAAAACAGGGATAAAATAAACTGATAGCACCGATCGGATCAGTATCGGCAGATACCGATACCGTTCCTTAAATCCTTGATGTGTACTGAGTCTACTGACTACTGAGAAGTCATAACAGAATTGAGAATATGAACAATTGGGTTTCAGAATTAATTCTATAACAGAAGATTATGTTTTGAATGGATTGTATCGGAGTTTTTTTAATGGCTTCTTTAATTATCCGATTTGATAACAAAGGGAGATTCCGTTCAGAGAGATATTCGATTCCGATTAGTGAGGGAAAGAGGATTTTTTTTTTAAAATAATAATAAAATTAAAAAAAGTAAGTTCTTCTCTGACGACGATGGACCCCTTGAGAGAAAACCCTCTCCAGTCTGATCTTCCTGGACAAACAATGGACCCCTTATTCCTTTCTCTTTTTCTCCACTCCGTAGTCCGTACATTTGATTCTTCATTTTTTCCTTGATTTCTTGGGCCCTTCTTCTTCTTTTCCGAGCTGTAGAGGAGGAGAAGCCGGTGGGTGGGAACTGGGAAGGTAACCCTTCTATGAAGGATGGTAATGTGTGCATGTGTCTCTGTCACTGTGACTGTTCTTCCTTCTCTCAACTGTTTTTTTCCAGTGGTTAGCTTTTCAGATCAAGATAAAGTCGGAGAATTGAAGAGGGTTTTGTCACTTTGAATTCTATGGGAATTGAGGAGTTGGGTTGTTCTGTGATGGCTGTTTTCTAGTTTCTACCCTTCTTAAATACAGACAGGTGGGGAGGAAGCTGTGAGACTTGAGAGTGATACTTTTGGTGGTGGTACGACGACTACGGCGGCGATGGTGGACGGAGGAGTAGCAGAGACGCAGTATGAGAACGCAAAGACGTCGGTATGGTGGGATATAGAGAATTGCCAAGTTCCGAAATGCTGCGACCCACATGCAATCGCACAGAACATAAGCTCTGCTTTGATCGAGATGAACTACACCGGTGCCATCTCCATCTCAGCTTATGGTGATACTAATGGTATCCCTAGCTCTGTCCAACATGCCCTATCTAGCACCGGAATCAGTCTTAATCATGTCCCCGCCGGTAATTCTATTTTCCTTTTATTCTTTTGTTTTCCTTCAATTTATGGTTTAGATCAGTAGATGATGGTAAAACTCCTAGATTCACTGCCTACACTTTTTGTCTGATGATAGTTGAACTCCTGGAATTCTGTTCTTGTTTTAAAAGGAAATATCTGTTCTTTTGATGAAATAGCTGCTCCTTTTCTTGCAGAATCTCATACTTGTTTCAATGAAACTTGGATCTGATTCTTAAAACTTAGTTGAATTATGGTCAATTTTGTACAATTTATCAGAACATTCTGCTATTTTCATTTCTGTATTTGCTTGTTTAATCTTCTTTGATGAGGAGTCTCATCTTTTACTTCATTTTATTGGAATCCATGAGCTTCTGTTACATGCAACTGGTGAACTTTTGAATGCTCTAGATCAATTTTCTTCCTTAAATGTAAACTTTTGAATTTAGGAAATTTGGGTCATAGGAAACTAGGGTTTAAAGCTTTGTTACCCTTTACCATGGCAGGATACTTGGGTTAATGCAAAGGTTATGTTCCACATTAATATCATCACCTAATATTCCTGGAGGTGTCATGAAAAGGAAACAAAGTAATAAGTTTTCTCACAGGTGTCTGGACTCTGGCACATGTTAGTTCCTAATTTATACTGAATCAAAAGAATAAACCTGTATGTTCATTGAGAAATTTTCTTTTGAAATTAGTGTAAGGTTATCAAGTTGAGTTGAATAGTCAGTTTGCTCCTTTGATGGGGAATGATTCTGGGGGATGGCTCACATTTTTGTAGCGTGTGTGTTGGGCGGGTGGGTGTTTTGTGTGTGTTTGGGGGGGGGGGGGTGTTATTTCACAGAACTGGTTGTTTAGCATGCATTTCTGGTGAGAACAATGTCCTTGTCATATCAAAATGTTCCAAGAGCCAGCATGTGTTTCCGGCAGTGGTGGAACAACAAGAATGTGTTCCAAGCACATTCCTAAATCATCTCCTAGATTTTTCTTCTCTGTACTGGCGATCAGTTTCAAGCCATGTAGAGGGGCTCATGTGGGTATTCCAATCATTGGATGGATGAGAGCTTCTTGGTGGGCAATGCTCACATTTGCGTTACTCAAACCATATAATATAACCCACCATATATTGTATATTTTCCCTTTTGTATTTTGAGTAATGTAACCATTTTTTGGTAGGTTGACTTTTCATCCATTTTGCAACCTTTCACCTCTTGCCGAACACTATGATGCACAAATGAGTAAAGGGAAACATGTGGCTATATGTCCACAATTATTTGGGTGCCAACTAAGATTCCATGTGTATAAGTGAAATATCCACCCACTTACAGAATAATCTATGATTCCAATCACCCGTTCCATTGTTCTCTCCCTTTTTGTTAATGCATGCTCATGTTCCTCTTCATTCTTCTTGCTTGTGTCTTCTGGTATACAATTGAGATATGTCTACCTCTCTTACGTCTTATCAAATGGTCATAAGCCCATCTACCTTCATTCCATTTTCCTTTTTATGTGTTTCTAATCATCATATCTGAAGCTGTTTTTATCAATCTCTAATTGTAATCATAATGGTGTTTATAGATTTTTCTGTATCATAATTTTCCCTTTGTTTCAGGTACTTTCTTCTATGTTATCCTTTCATGTACTGATATTTTTACATTTCCTGGGCCTTGTCCTTTTTTGACATGTTGTCTAGAGGTCAGTGTGCTAAACAACATTTGATGCCCGGATGCTTAGCACCAGTGCATACTGTGAGCATACCTAGGGATCATTGTCTAACACGGTCTTGTTACCTCTAATGAGCCAGTTTTACCAGATTGTAAAATTGAAATATTTGTTTTAACCTTTTAATGACTGGCATGCTAATTTGTACAGGTGTCAAAGATGCTAGTGACAAGAAGATTCTTGTGGATATGCTGTTTTGGGCAGTGGATAATCCTGCTCCAGCAAATTTTATGCTGATTTCCGGTGATCGTGACTTCTCTTATGCACTCCATCAGTTGCGCATGAGAAGATATAATATTCTTCTAGCTCAACCATCAAAGGCATCTGTCCCTCTTGTTGCTGCAGCAAAAAATGTCTGGCTTTGGACAAGTCTGGCTGGAGTACCGCCACTTTCAAATGGTGAATCATTGCAGGCTGCTAGTAGTAATGGTTTAACTGACTCTGACATTTTACAAAGCCCAATAGCTAACCCTGGACAGAGAAACCACTTTGTTGATCCTATTTCTGAAAGCTCGTCATCTGGAAGTAAAAAATTCTTCACCACTAGAAGGGTTGGTGATAATAAACATAAAGGGATACATATCCGGAAGGTACAAATTCGGAAACAACGAAGTCAAACCAACATATCGAGAACTTCAAATGTGCCAGTTGGGATTCCAGGAAGTCAAACCAAAATAAAAATTCAGAAAAATCGAAGTCAACCCAACATATCGAGAACTTCAAATGTGCCGGTTAGGATTCCAGGGGGTCAAACCAAAATAAAAATTCAGAAAAATCGAAGTCAACCCAACGTATCGAGAACTTCAAAGGTGCCGGTTAGGCTTCCAGGGGGTCAAACCAACAGCAGCCACCACAGCTTCCCAGCAGCCGCAGCAGCAGCCACTGCCACTACCACTGCCCAGCAGCGGCGGCAGCAGCAGCCACTGCCTTGCAGCAGTAGCAGCAACCACAACCACCACCACCGTCACTGCCCACAGGCAGCAGTGTCCGATCCTTGTGGACTAACTGGAAAAGTACAACCTGTAAATCCAGCGTGGGGCATGGAAGGTTTTGATCCATTTGTTCTGGGAGGAATAGCCTCTCATCATATTGCAGCAGGGACAGCCGCTACTGCCACCGCTCAGCTGCAGCCATCGCCTGGCAGCAGTAGCAGCAACCACAGCCACCACCACCATCACCGCCCGCAAGCAGTAGTGTCCGATCCTTATGGACTAACCGGAAAAGTACAACCTGTAAATCCGGCGTGGGGCGTGGCAGGTTTTGATCCTTTTGTTCCGGGAGGAATAGCCTCTCATCATATTGCAGCAGGGACAGCCGCTACTGCCACCGCTCAGCAGCAGCCACCACCTGGCAGCAGTAGCAGCAACCACAGCCACCACCACCATCACCGCCCACAGGCAGCAGTGTCCGATCCTTATGGACTAACTGGAAAAGTACGACATGTAAATCCAGCGTGGGGCGTGGAAGGTTTTGATCCTTTCGTTCTGGGAGGAATAGCCTCTCATCATATTGCAGCAGGGACAGCCGCTACTGCCACCGCTCAGCAGCAGCCACCGCCTGGCAGCAACCACAGCCACCACCACCGTCGCCGCCCACAGGCAGCAGCAACCGCTCCTGCCACCGCTCAGCAGCAGCCACGGCCTGGCAGCAGTAGCAGCAGCCACAGCCACCACCACCGTCACCGCCCACAGGCAGCAGCAGCCACCACCACCACCACTGCCACTGCCCAACAGCAGCAGCAGCATCTGAAGAAGAAGAAAAAGGAGGAACAGGAGAAGAAGATGAAGAAGGAAGAGGAGAAGGGGAAGAAGAAGAAGAAAAAGGAGGAACAGGAGAAGAAGATGAAGAAGGAACAGGAGAAGAAAAAGAAGAAGTAACTCACCTGTCCGGCAGTAGGAAAATGGAAGGTAGCACTTGGAAGTTCTGGATACATTACAGGAAAGTACAACCTGTACGCAGTGTCGCAGCAGTAGGCAGCTTTATGAGAT
The DNA here is from genome assembly GCF_013358625.1 of Macadamia integrifolia. NCBI lineage: Eukaryota > Viridiplantae > Streptophyta > Magnoliopsida > Proteales > Proteaceae > Macadamia > Macadamia integrifolia. The sequence goes on from NC_056562.1 coordinate 22,717,546, forward strand.
TATGAGGTTTTCATCAATTACAAGTTCAATTAAATACCATGCTTCTGTTAGTAGTTGCTTGATCAGTCTTCATCACTGTCTTCATTTAGTGGAGTTGGTTAACACCATCACAGTGGAACTTCAATGCCAGCAATATAAGCCTTCTATCAAGTTAGTTCAGCATGCTCTAGTCTTAACATGTAACCTATCAAAGCACCCAATCAGTATGATAGCAGACTGTCATGGTTGTGTCTTTAAAGGCTATTGGATCTAGTTTTATTGGTAGTGGTTCTTGCAGTTCCTGGTGAAGCTAAGTTCGGTTTGTGTTTACTTTCTGAACGAGCAGTTTGAAAGTTTACATTTCCGGATGAGAAACACACATGTCATGAGCAAAGAACAAAGGAGCAATTATGTAATCTATTATGGAAGTCAAGTAAAGTTTGCAATAGAAAGAACAACATTTTGATACGGTTCAGGAACCCCATCAGTCTCATATGATTGGAATCATGTTCATGAAGGTACTAGTTAGGAGCTGATTTGGTGGCTAGAGAAATGTACACCTTTGTCATGGAAATTTTAGTGGACTGCAGGGGAGTATCAACTTGGAAAGTGTCTCTTAAATTATGAGATGTTGGTCCTTGCCAACTGACTTGCACTTGGAAACTGTTGTGCAGCATCTATATGTGAATGCAGTTAGGTCATTGAAAACTATAAGATGTGCTGTGCCCTGGATACTGTTTTAGATGCTGAAGCATTCCTCCTTGAAGTTTATTTTTGGTATTTGGTGGGTCAGTAATATTTATTTCTTTCATGGATGCTTCTTGTTAAATACTCTGTTTGTAGATAAGATGTATCTTCTTCTGGGAAATAAAATACATGCTCTGGTAATTTGTTGTTACCAAGGATATGTAGAAAAGGTGAGATGTGATGAACTTAAATGGTCCCAATGATCTTCCTTGTGGGTTGGAACTGGACAACATAAGAACCTCCCTGTTTGGGATCTTCATCTACCCCGCCTGTTCGGCCTTGACCAGGTAGCCCAACTGCAACTCCAAATCAACCAGATCGCCTTCTTGTGATTCCCAGAATCCAATTGGATTCGAGATTCCTACATTTATCTTCTACAAAAAATAAGGTTACTGTAATGTCTCAATTTAGTGTTGGATAAATAAATCATACAGGTTACAGTATAGTTTTACAATTTTTTTGCCTTTCCTTACTCTCTCTCTGTTTCAGAATAGACTGATCAACCATGGTTTCAATACAGAGACGACGAGTGAGTTCTTAAGGTGATTTACCATTTCAAACAATGACCATTCATGAGTTGCAGACGATGTAATAAGCCATTGAAGACATGCCAGTGATTACAAGATTTTGTATGCAGATATCTTATTTGTTCTTAACCAAGATTAACAATTTAGCACAAAAACTTGGAAAAAACTGCTAATTCCATTTGGTTTTGAGTTGATTTAGAGAGGGTTGAGATCAAGCTCGAGCTCAACTGCTAGTGCTCCATTTCATTTTATCAGTTTCCTGGAAAGGAAACCACCTAATCTTCAGTCCAATACCAACTTTGACATGACCATTGGGACTGCAATAGGTTAGTCTTTTGGCTCATATTACATTGGTGTAATTTATCAGTAACTTCCTTAGTCTCTCTGAATTGAGAAACCAATCCAAGAACTAGATTTTCTAATGGATCATGGAAAAGGGATTGAAGTAGGTATGAAAGGTGACGCAAAAGGTGTGAAAGAGTAACATTGTTAGAAATAATTAAATGCTTTATCTAATGTGATTAAGAGGATCATACCTTGATCTTAATCACAAAGAAAATCATGCAAATAATGTTCTAGATTTATTCAACAAGTGAATCGGATAAAATGAATAGATTACACATTATAGGTCATATGCTAATCCTGGCTTAACAAGAACCTTACAAAAAGCTCATGAGAAGTTGCCCCAACCGCTACTCTTGCAAAGACAAATCCATCAAAAATATTGTTGCTGTTTACACGTCAAAACATCTAAGCTAGCTAAGGTATATTTAGTTGTAAGGGATATTTATAAGGAAGATAAGTTGAATTTTTCAAAATTAAAAAAGAAACTTTTGTAATCATTACCCCAGGTGATCCCATATTATTATATAAGCTGATTCATTTTTTAACCATATATTGCAATATTACATTTTATGTATTATATTAAAACCTTTTGGATGCAAAGTAAAATGAAAGTTAATAACCAAATATGGAATGATTTGAAGTTAATGATATAATTGCATGGGGTAATGATTATAACCATTTCTTTTTAAATATGAAAATAGTCACTTTCTTTCTTTTTAATTCTCCTTACAACCAAACGGAGCCATAAGGATTTGTTAAAGGGCAAGGTTCATTAACATATAGGAAGGAGATTTTGTTAGGAACACTCCAAACATAATTAACTAGATGCTTGTTACATCTCTTCTATGGATCAAGTTGATAGTATCATGACCTAGTCTTCCTCAAAGTTGCTTCTACCTACTTTGTAACACGCTATGAGAGAGAGAGAGAGAGAGAGAGAGAGAGAGAGAGAGAGAGAGAGATGGGTTTTGTTGACACTTCCATTCCTTTTAAGTTGGAAGTTTGTACTACATATCTCAGCTCTTATCTAAAGTTGCTGCTATAGATGTATTTCAAAAGCCACATGACCTAAAGTGACACCACATCTAATAGAAACCGAAAGTAAAAGTGGGAAAAACAAAAAAGAAGAAGGATCAAAAGAATAAAAAACGAAAAACAAAAGATATAAAGAGGATTCAGAGAATAAAGAAACAAAGAAGAGGAAAATGCACATGGGTTGTTAAGCATGTGAAGAAGCTTCTTCCAAAAAGAAATGCTTACTTGCCATGCAAGCATCTGACACTCACTCTTGCTTACTTATGAAGATTATAAAACAAGCAATTACAGATCAAATCATTTCAGAAGAAATTATTTGGTTGACTTTGATAAATAATGTTTAATTAAATAGAATAAATACTTCTATTGACCTATTAATATTCTTTATGATCTCACATTCTCAAATTTAATTTGTCATGGATAATTAATTTAGTTATAAATCCAAGGCCAAAATTAATGGAATTAGTAGACAAGCAGGTACCTCTTCTTTTTTTATGTAGGGAAGATAAGTAACATCCCTATCCCTTGTAATATCACAAGATAAAGGTCCTTTAACCATGCACTAAAGTCACATTTTTTTAATGGAGAAAAGAACCCTCTCCATTTGTGTGACTCTAAGCCCAAGCCCAGTTGATTTCGTGTAGCTTTCCATTGGCTTGCGTGTTGGCACAGTGGATGCACAAGCAGACAGGATTCTCTTACATTTTTTTTTTAATTTAATTTAGGGAGAGGATTCTTCAAAAGGTATCGTGGGCCAATGAGAGCATGTGCGAAAGAATCAATAGGATGAGATTTCTGCCTTTCATGAGGGGTGGGATGGTCATTTTGTCCCCTCTGTTTGGGTGCAGGGGTCGCATTCCCTTTCATGTTTCTTTTTTCCTTTTAATTTAATTCATAGAACGAGGGTATTAATGACTTTCCAAATGATCTGATTGCAATGTAAATTTGATTTTATATAAATAAAAAAATGTTTCTGTTTTTTGTTCTCTAGTTATTTAAATAAAAGAAAAAAACAAAAGAAGCATGAGCAGCAATTGCACATAATTGAGATGGCTAGTAACTAGAGCTAGGGGTTCTATCCTGGTCTAAAATTCGGTTATCCTGGTTTTCCAGTTGAACCCAGACAGACCAGCCATAGACTGAACCATGGTCACTCAACCAATTAGCTTATGAAAGATATCTGGTCATCCAATGGATACCTCAAACTGGTCCGATCCAGTTTGGTTTGGTTCGGTTTTAGGCATTTCAAGCCCAAACTTGAATTTGTACCTACTTCATTAATTTAATTAAATAAATAAATCAATATCTTGTCTTTGCTCTTTTTTCCATTTTTTATTAATAACAGTTAAGACCACTTGCTAAGTATTCCAGTGGTCTTCTTCCAGAACATATAGGAGTAGAAATATAATGATAAATAATTAAGAATCCCTGTTGGCCTCTCTTTATTAATTTCATGCACAACAAAAGAGCTTAATATTATAGAGAATCAGAGATCTATCTGCCTTTACTTCTTCTGGATGAATAAGTTTCCCTGTTCTAAAAAGGGATTCTGTCTTGTTACTTCACTACAAATGGAGCCTTACAATATCAAAATCTATCCATCTCCATCTCCTTCTTCTCCCTCACTAGTCATTTCAGTCGCAGATGCAACTGAGTTCTCCTTCCATGGCTTCTCCACCCAAACTTATCTTCTTTCTTAGTCTCTCATGTCTCCTTATTCTCCATGGTACTACTGCAAAGCCTCAACCATATGTTATCTACATGGGTAGTTCTTCAAATTACAGTAATGGAGAAAGTGATACAGAAACAGAAGAATCAGCTCACTTGCAATTACTATCTACCATTATCCCAAGGTTCTTATTCCATCTTTCTGAACTTTTCTAAATCTTTCATCACTTCCAAATTTATAAGATTTTTTATGGTATTTTAATTTGAATTCATTTTACAGTAAAGAGAGGGAAAGATTGTCTCTGATTCATAGCTACCATCATTCTTTCAAGGGGTTCTCTGCCATGCTTACAGAGGAAGAAGCTTCTGCATTATCTGGTACACTCTGTTTCCTGTTTAACTTCTTTATTACTCCTTCTGTGCAAAAGTACAGCTTTGCCTGTAAATTGAATTTTCTAATCAACAAAGAAAAGCCTATAATGGAAGTTAGGTATTGCTCAATTACCCATCAATTACTTGTGAAATTAATGGGGAATGATCATTATTCATCATGGTGTATTGCTGTTGAATCATAAAATTTCCTCTACTCAATTAGACTGATGTTAAATAATCATACATGGGAAGGAGAATGCTACATGATTGCATGGTCCTTACATCAAGTGGTGCCAATGAAGGGATGCGTAAGGGTTGGGATTTTAATATTTCACATGGGTGGGATTGTCATTTCAGCCCTTCAGTGTCTAGGTGCATGGCCACACAACTAGGTAGAATCTTTTCCCGTCATATATATAAGTAGGTTTTGAGGCATCATAAACAAGCAAAGTGAACTATTTCACTCACTGATAGCTGATTTAGATATAATTGTTAGGACAAAATTTTCCTTTACCATTGGGTGAATGAAAACACAGTCCTAGTGTGACCCCTCTCTCTCCCCATATATCTTTCCCCCTATTGTATGGTGTCGATGGGCCACGGTGAACTGATGCATGTTCACCATGGCTTCAGGAAAACTCGGTCGTAATTATAATGCTCAATCAATTGTACTTTTTTTTTTGCATAAAGATTTTTATAACTGACACATTTGTTAATGTTGGATGTGGGTAGAAATCATCCTTAAAAGCTATAGCCATTGAGGACAGAAAATCCCCTGGGGAAATACCTGAGTTTGAATGCCCCTGCATAGAGAGGTAGATTGTCGGGGTTGATACATAAGTAATTGCAAAAGCTTATAGTTTATTGAATACCTCTCTTTAATGGCCTACTTTTTGAGTGAGATCTATCGAATCTTAACAAGTGATATCAGAGCCAAGACGTGAAACATTGGGTGCTTGGAAAGATATTTATTTGATGATATGGATCATATATTATTTGAACAGGTCATGAGCAGATAGTATCTCTTTTCAAGGATCCGATTCTTCAACTCCACACAACACGATCTTGGGATTTTCTAGACGCCGAGTCAGGAGTCCGATCTAACTACCTCCAATACCCTGAGGGATCTGAAGATGTCATAATTGGAGTTATAGATACAGGTATCCCTCTCTCAGCATCTCCCATTGTAAGTTAATGCCTTCTAGTACTCCTTTTGGTGGTTCTCATTGCAATGTTGTATACAATTTTTTGATTAATTTCTTGTTGTTGTTCTTGTTCTACTAGGGATATGGCCTGAATCGCCGAGTTTTAACGATGATGGCATCGGAGAAATCCCTTCGAGGTGGAGAGGAGTTTGTATGGAAGGATCCAATTTCAAGAAATCGGATTGTAATAGGTGAAATTATCATTATTATTCACATTTCAAGTCGCCATTTTAACCTCTTATTTGTACTCTCATTCCTTCGGATTTATTAGATTTATATGGTAACAACCCAGATCAACTCAAGGCCTCAATTCAAGCTTGACCTAACCCTAACTCGGGTCTAGGAATCTCAACCTTGAACCTGCCTTTGGGGCTGAAAAGCCCAACTCAGGGCCCTTCTGAGATAGGGTGGGTTCAGGCTCACTGGGCCAAACTTGCACGTCTCTCGATTTTTTAGATTAGTGTTAATGATACATTGCATGCAGGAAGTTGATAGGGGCTAGATACTACAACATTCGAGATTTCTCAGATGGGCCTGATCACTCTGGCCTTAACAAAACCCATGGAGGAAGAAATTCCACTGGGTCCCCAAGGGATACAGTGGGCCATGGTACTCACACATCATCAACTGCAGCTGGTGCTAGAGTTGCAAATGCAAGCTACTATGGATTAGCACAAGGAACAGCGAGGGGTGGGTCCCCTTCAAGTAGGATTGCAATGTACAAGGCATGCTCTCTCAATGGCTGCTTTGGAGCTACAATTTTGAAGGCTATTGATGATTCAATCAAAGATGGTGTTGATATAATCTCAATTTCCATTGGGATGAGTTCACTTTTCCCATCAGATTTCCTAAATGACCCAATATCCATTGGTGCATTTCATGCCAATCAAATGGGTATTATGGTAATTTGCTCAGGAGGGAATGATGGACCAGATCCATATACTGTTGTTAATGCTGCTCCATGGATCTTCACAGTTGCAGCTTCAAATATAGATAGACAATTCCAATCTACTGTTGTCTTAGGCAATGGAAATTCTTTTCAAGTGAGTTATTATTCAATATTTGTTAGTTAATAGGAGGAAAGAACATTACCTGGTCATGTGGTAACTATGCCATAACCTGGGTCGGTAGGAGTGCACGCACAAGCATCCAACTAGGGTGCAAAGCATCTTTTCACGATGCCTTGCATTTGAACGTATAGAATGCTATTGAGGTAGTGTTCTTTTCCCCTAGTTAATAATTTGGGGAAACGAATGCTCCTTGATCGTGCAGCCCCTGCGCCCCGACACAAAAGGTGGTGAAATGACTCCTCCATCCCCGTGAAATCCAAAAAAAACCACCCCTTGTTTGATGCCCATGTGCGTCCCCCTATTGACCCCTGTGACTAGAAAACGTTCTTTTCCAATAATATTATTGAAATTGTTTTTTTCTTTTCTATTATGGATATTAATTATATATAAATAAATTGAGTTTTTAATTATGGAATTAATTAAACTGTCTAGGGATTTGCAATAAACTTCTCTAATCTCACAAGATCAAAGACATACCCACTTGCATTTGGAGGAGATGTTGCTGCTCCTTCAGCCCCAGTGTCGGAAGCTAGGTAAACATCAATTAAAATTGGTTTTTAAATTATTATTATTATTATTATTTAATTTAATATATTTTCCAAGTGCAGCAACTGTTACCCAGGGTCATTGGATTCCAAAAAAGTTGCAGGAAAAATAATAGTGTGCACAAATACCAATCCATTGGACTCAAGAAGAATAAAGACATTGGTGGTAGAAGCAGCCCAAGGAAAAGGGTTGATTTTGATAGATGAAGAAGAGAGAGGAGTGGCTTTGGATTCTGGTGTTTTTCCATTCTCCCAAGTTGGAGATATGGCAGGACATGAGATCCTGAAATACATAAATTATACCAAGTAAGTATTCTATCTTGATTCCAAGCTTCCATGTATATGATAAGATGAGGAGGCCAAGGTGCATGGGCTCATGTTTTAATCTGTTGGGACAGGAACCCAATGGCTACAATTCTTCCAACGGTAGATGTGGAGAAGATTAGACCTGCACCTGTTGTTGCATATTTTTCATCCAGGGGTCCTGGAGGCCTCACCGAAAACATTATCAAGGTCCTCTCTCTCTCTCTCTCTCTTCATTTGTCATTTTTCCAGGCATGGGTTGGTTACTATAAGTTATCTCCCTAATAACTCTTTATGGATTTCTAGTCTCATGCAAGCGGACAACAGATGCTTGGATTGGTTGTTTTTAGTCTGTATTTAAATTTCTATTTTGATAGATCCACTCCTATATTTTTAGCAGTCAATTAGAGTGTATCCAACAAGGGACTTCGTGAGATATAACATATTATATAGATATTTAAAATAAGAGAGAAAGAACGTTACCTAGTGGTGTAGCCGCTGCATTAGTGTTTGGGCCAGTGAGAGTACATGTATAAGCAACCAATAAGAGTGGTGGGGACGTCTTTCCATAACGTTATGTGTCTGAGTGTAGAGGGCACAACCGAATTGTATTCTTTTTCCTCTTAAAAAAAAGGGGGGAGGGGGGAAGGTTGCCTAGCCAAGTAGACCATGTACCCAGATATATGAGTGTGAGAAATTACACTATGCCTCTTTTGAAATAAATAAATAAAAACTACATCCATGTACATGCTCTCATTGATCCTTTGCTAATGGATGGGCTATGCAACCAGACAATTATCTCCTGCCCAACAAAAATGCAGAAAATACCTAAGAAATTTGTTAAAAATGATAAAAGAGAATTATATGCATAAATACTATGAAATTATTTTTATTACGGTAAAATGATATCTTCATAATTTTATGAAATGATAAAATTACATTTTAGTAGTCACATATGGTGTAAGCTCCTCTATCACATAGATCCACTCATATCAATCCATTTGCACCACAGAGAAGCAAGAAGTTGGGAAAAAAAAAATGTTGATATCATTACTTGTTGGTGACGACAAACCTCGTGTCATATACAAGACTTCAAGACTTCATTTCTTATTTTTTATTTGATCGAATTCTGGACAAACCCTTATTTAACATTACATATTTGATTGTATGTGGTTATACATTAAAAAAATGTAGGATGAAAGCACTGTGTATAATATTAGACTGAGTGTCCCCACACCTGCAATGAATGGAAATCCCTTCACCGGGCATGGGATAGGTGAAAAAAGTATTTAGAAGAGTATTTTAAAAACATACTAAAACCCTATAGGATTTGTCAACCCTAGAAAAAAAATATCTATTAAATTGAACTTTTTTTTTTTTTTGGAATATTTTTTTCTTGGTAGAAAATAAAAGAATATCAGATGCTTATTCTGGTTTTGTGTCCACAATAGATAATCTAACAATAATAATGAACCATGAAAATGCAGCCAGATGTAACAGCACCTGGAGTTGGCATATTAGCAGCAATGATCCCAATTAACGATATAGGGGCTGCCCCAGTCGGAAAGAAGCCATCTGATTTCGCCCTAAAATCAGGGACCTCCATGGCATGCCCTCATGTTGCTGGCGCTGCTGCATTTCTTAAATCACTACACCACACTTGGACTCCTTCCATGATCAAGTCTGCTCTAATGACAACAGGTAATTAACCCATATTTAAACTCTCACCTATCCATGATTTGCGTCTGAGACATTGTATGTAATCCATTCCATTTTCATACCATATATAATTGAACTCCCAAAATTATACTACATTTTAATTTTTTTTAGTCTATGTATTTATTTACTCATTAAATTAATTAATGTATAGAAATATGAGTATTTTTTTGTATCTAAAATTTATAATAATATTCTACAATGACCAAAATGGTGAAAGTGATCAGAAATTGTATCTTTTTTTTTTTAATTGTCCTTTGCTTTATTCTTAAAATTTATTTAATATAGAGATAAAAATAGGTTTTCAAAATAATTTTAAAATGATTTATTATTATGTTATTACTAAAAACGGACGAAATGTTCCTGCCACCTGGGCTTGCAACTAAAGAAATATAATTTTCAAGGGTAGTTTAGAAAGTATTAAAACTTAGGAGGGTATTTGTGAACCCAAAGGGAAAGTGGATTATTCCATTTTCTTGGCTACAAGCCTAGATAGTAGGAACTTAGCTGCTACCCTACTAGTAACAAAATTTGTTCCATTAAAAACTGTTTATTTTTTTAGTAGACATCTGAAATGACAAGATTTTTTTGCATTGAAAAAAAAAAGGTATTATACTAATAGCACAAAAAGTAAGATTATGTCTCTTTTTTCACTAACCTTGGTTACAACAAGATTTCTCAATTAAATTATACCCAAATATATCTCCCTCATTTTTATCATACCCAAATTTACCATTTTGCCCTAGGCTATCCTAATGCATAACCCTCTCTCTCTCTCTCTCTCTCTCTCTCTCTCAGAGTAAAGAATTTGATTTTGCTTTTATCTATTTCCACAGCAACTACTTTCAACAACTTGAGGAAGCCAATAACAAACAGCTCAAATGGGTTTGCTAGTCCACATGAGATTGGAGCAGGAGAAATAAGCCCAATAAAGGCTCTTAGCCCAGGGCTAGTTTATGAAACTACACCAAGTGATTATCTGAACTTTCTTTGCTATTATGGGTACAAGGAGAAAATTGTAAGATCAATGTCTGGCACCACTACTTTCAGTTGCCCCAATAACTCATTTGAAGACCTCATCTCCAATATGAACCATCCATCAATCTCTATTAGCAAGCTTGAAAGGCATCTTGGAGTCAGAACTATTGTTAGGACTGTAACCAATGTGGGACCAATGAATGCCTCATATATTGCTAAAGTCCACTCTCCCTCAGGATTGGTGGTCAAGGTATCTCCAGGGAAGCTTGTCTTCACAAAGTCTTCAACAAAAGCTTCATTCAAGGTCTCATTTTATGCCAAGGGTTCAATAACAGGTTATAGATTTGGTTATTTCACATGGTCTAATGGTGTTCACCTTGTTCGTACAATATTTGCAGTAAATGTTGTATAAGCTGAATATTTTCATTTTGGGTTTTGACCAATCTACTAAATAATCATAAAAGCAAATAATTTTTTTTTTTTTTTTTTTTAGTTCAACAAGAAATTTTCAATCTCTCTGCAAGCATTAACCATTTTTGTAATACATTATGTTACAAGATAATGGATTTTCCAGTAATTGTAAGTTGCAACATAATGAATTTTCAATAGTTAATTGCTTTTGAACATTATTTTCATAGTTTTCTGAGCCATTGGGGTAGGGTATGTTAGCACATTTGTCTCCATCTCTCTCTTTCTCATATGAATGACTTTGATACCCTCCAATGTAGGATGCTGTTTTGCCGCATCTCATTGGTGTGTTCCTCAATATCACTTGCTTAGAGAAATCTCTCCCATATATTTAAAAAAAAAAAAGAAAAATTGTGGTTTTAACTCATTCCACTGCTTGCTTATCAACTATGATTTACCAATATTTTGGAAAAAGGTTGGGGAACACTTGGGTCTCTCTTTCTCCCTTTTAGAAATGACTCTGATGCTCCTCTAATCCGAGGCCCCCATTGTTTGAGCCGCTGGCTTTAGGAAAGCTAGTGGTGTGCCCAATCCTCTCCCTTATATTTTTTAATAAATTGGTTTATTCTATTACTTTTTGATATATACAATACAAGGAAAGGGTTGGGCACGCTGCTAGCTTTCCTAGAGCTAGCAGCTCAATCAATGGATGGACTGTGATACAAGGGGCAGTGGGATCATTTCCAAAGGAGGAGAGAGAGTGACACAGTCTACAATGTGCGCAACCTTTTCCCATAATGTAAAAGAAAAACTCATTTTTAACCCTGGACTAACCTAAGGATTCAAAACACTATTGGGGGCCTGAGAAACCTCCAGAGCCCCTAGGGTGGGGCACCTTTGTTCAAACGTAGTTAATGGGTATACAACCTGAGGAAAAAACAGAAGTAGAAGAAGAAGCAGCAGAAGAGAAGGAAATTAACATATATAAGGGATATTGATAAATATTATTGATTTCTCTTTTCTTCTTTATAATTTTCATTATAAGAGGGTAGTTTTATATATCATACAAGTAGAGGATATATATAAATTCTACATTTCCAGCTGGTTAAGCTTTGAACAATAGTCACCAGGTGAATGACAAATCTAGCTAGAATACCCAAAGTAACTAGAAATAATTAATTAGAATGAGTTGAAACACTCATGCTCTGATGAATTGGAATCTTCACTGGGAGAGTGAGTGTGTCTACCTTCATAAGTTGTTATCACCATTCTACAATCTTCTGATAATCGCTCCACTCTCTTCTTCACTCGACAATTGTTATGTGTGCAACGATAATAACTTCTGGTAGAAAACCAAAAAAAAAGGGAAGAGTACATATATAAACTGTTTAGTTCCATGCACTGATAAGTACTCCACAGGTTAATAATACCATCAAGTGAATATAAATGAAATTTTTTTACTTTTTTTTTTTTTTTTTTTCTATCATTTTAATTAGTCCTTCTAAATATCCATTTTAAAGAACTAAATGTAACAATGTTAAGTCTACTAATTTCAGCTATTCAATATTACCATATGCCAAGAAGAATCATGACAAATGTTTTTATGGTGGGTGTGACCTCTCCGTGTCTAGATACATGGGAGCAAAATGGCTGAATGTATATATAGTTCCTTTCAAACGAAAAAATGGTTGGTGGGTAATGAAAATTTGTTACTACGTAATGCATACAAAATAAAAACTAAATTATAACTAATGATAGTGGGGTAGTGTGATCAATAATAGATTGTGAAAATAATAAATGAGAGGATAAACTTGTGTTTTGGTTGTTTCCAAGAGTGAGAGAGTGGTTGTTGATCGAGGTTGGGATAAGGTGGGTTATATCACCCTTGTTCTCACTTCTCTTGATTTATGATTTTAATAAAGTTATATGGACTTCCCAAGTCGCAGGTAATATTTGCGATTAAGGGGGAAACAAAAGGAATAAAATTGTATGCCTTATAAACTTTCCCACCTATTTATACAACAACATAAATATACAAATAAATATAAGAAAGAATCTTATCAGCTCCATAATCAAAAGAGTCATCACAATTACAAAATCAATTAAAAAGCTGGATTTTCAAAATCAGTCTCTACTACTGTTGTGGTAACTGCAAAATTATTTTACAGATGAGGACACTGATGCTCTCATTCTCATTTTGCATTGCATTCTAGGAGGTAATACATTTGCATTCCTAGCATTGATCTTCATGGTTGTCCTGTTTATCTCTAGGCCCTCAAACTTCAGAAGGATTCCAATACATAGAACTCTATATGTATCTAATCTAAATCCCACAAAACAAAATCTGCATCTTATCCTCAATACAAGGTTTTGTCACAGTACATGAAGAAAGTATTTGGCTAAGCAAGTCATTTTATAATCAAAGAGAGTTGAATCACATCATGATAATCACACAAGCTATATTTCCTCATAATCACACCATATACATAATATCATATATACATCACTTCACCTTCTAAGCTATAGTTAAAGGGTGTGCTTAACTTCCTTTTTTTTACCACTTTATTTATTGGGAACAACTTGTCACCAAAGTTAGTTTTATTCCAAAGGTTATATAATGTTAGAGTAAAAAAAAGGTTTTCAAAAAGTTGAAAGTTATTTAATATAATTTAATGGAGTTTTATGTGAAATTATAGTTTAATGCAGTTTTTATGTGAAATGACAATGTTTATCATCATTGAAAAAACGTGGATCACACTGAAAGGACAAAAAAAAAAAACCTCTTTTATAAAATCACTACCTGATTGTGTGGTCATTGCACTAGCACAGGAACAAACCATGGGGTAGGATGGTCTTTCCACCACCCTTGTGTATGGCATAAGGTGCATGACCAAGTACCAATCTTTGAGAAAAGATCTTCTCACACCGACCCCACACCCCATGGATGATGTGAAATGTGATAGAGAGGAGATCCGGAATCACGATCTTTTACCCTTATTTTTAATAAGATGTTATTTTTTGGGGGGTTAAGAATAAAATGTTATATTCCACTGTATTGTCACAGTTCTCCCTCACACACACAAAAGATTGATGGCCTTATATCATTATTATGCATTGATTAAGTTTGAAAAGTAAGGCAGTGGCCGGCTGTTAACCTACTGTAAGTCCAATGCAATCAACTACTTTAATTGACTTCATTTTTATTACCTATCTATCGGTCAATCTACTTCCAAGATGTCCAAATTTGATGCTTCTTTATTAGCACGAAATAATAGGGCATTAATCTCTAGAGAAGGCAAAAGTTAGCAATAATAATAATAATAAGATCATTTTTTACCCCAAAAGAAAAATTAGTGCAGTTTTAATTTCATAATTGGACAGCTTTTTCTGACTTAAACAAGGATGTAATGATATGATAGATGTATCATCCTGATGAAATTATCATTTCATACAGATTCTACATTATACCTACCAAGTAATTCGATCTATAGTACTGTTCTCTTAGATTTCAAACTCATTACGGGACTTTGTTTAGAGGGTGGACCTTAGCGCAACTGTAAAGATCGTAAAATTGCTCTATATATAGCAACTACAGTTAGGAAACAGCTTCTCTGCAAACAGGGGTAAGGCTGCATACATCATTATGACATTTTCTGGACCTCATAGTGATAAGAGCCTCATGCATTGGTTACACCCTTTAGCGAGGGAGCTTGGCTCAATAGTAAAGTTGTTTCTTTGTGATCTACTAATGTTGTAAATTCGAGTAAGAAAATACCCTCCCCACAAAGTAGAGGTAAAATTGCATACATTTTGATCTTTCTCAGATCTCGCAATAACAGGTGCCTTATGCACTGGATATATATGTCCTTTCTTATATTACAATGCCAGCTATTCTGACCGCATTGAGCCAGTATTTTTCTGCCACTTTCTATCACTTTACCACTAAAACTTTAAGCATGCACTGCTTTGGTGTAAGATCTTCTCCAGTAGTAAAAGATCGATCCATATATAGAAGGTGGGAATATAGTAATTTCTATGACTTGTATTCAAGTTATGTACTAATGGTAAATGGTTGGTGGGTATGGCATTTTCCATTCCGAATAACCTAAAATCCATTATAATAAGATCATAAATATAATAATCTTATTAGGTTATGCCTTTCTTATCAGAGCTTTTCATCTTTCTAGTCATAATGAAAAGAAGATACTACAGAAAACCCACAAGGTATTTTAATTACCAGTCAAAAACTTTTTAACCATAATTCAATTTCACCAAGATCCATTGCTACATGTGCTGATTAATTCGTGTGGCTGTGATTGTGTTTCAGTCAGCAATCATGTCTCAATGTACTGAGAACACTTGAGTTGCAACTTTCCATTTCAGAAGCTCTGCACCTCAAACTAATTTTTTTTTTTTTTTTCTAATTCGTTAT
>NC_056562.1:22732895-22791418 GCF_013358625.1 Macadamia integrifolia
TTTTTTTTTTTTTTTCTAATTCGTTATCAGAGTGTAGAAAATTACCTAGAGGTACCAAAAAAAGAACAACCCAGTGCACGAGGTTTTCCAAGGTCTGAAAGAGGTAATTGTATGCAACGGTACCCTCTGCTTCTTAAGAGAGGCTATTTCTATGTTTTGAATATGTGACCAACATATTGCAATATTACAACTTAACCATTGCGCCGAAGGTCACCCAATGAATGAGCAATTCATGTATGCCTTAAGGTGCAATCAAGGAAAGTACTGAGTGCAAATCACAATATATCATGAAAATAGCATTGAAGTCTAGTTTATTAAATGATTAAATATTCAATTATTAAACATATAATTACTGGATCTGTAATGAGACTCATGTTCTGAAAAAGTAGTGCATGCAGTACTAGAAGGAATGAATATACCTTGGGTGGAGGCTATTCTTGACTACTTTCTGGCCGTACTTCCTCCATTTGTAACCATCATCTAATACATCCACATCACTCCTTGTCTGGAAACAGAACCTGGGTTCTCTAAGCTTTCTTCTCACCTTTACCTTGTTCTTCTCTGTGGATGATGAACTCCTCCACCTGAGAAAGAATGAAGTTCTTTCTTAGCAAACACAGAATCAAAGAGGGAAACCCTTTCTAGGAATAGATAGAGAGGTACCAGGAATCACTGCCATCGTTAATGTTCTCTTCATTAACAAACTTGTTGGAATCCAAACTCATCCTAACCTGATTTTTTTTCAGAAAAGAATTAACAAGTGAACAAAGGAAAAGTACTCAAAGAAAAAAGATCAAAAAAGGAAAGAAATAATATAAAAAAAGTTAAACAAGGACGAATCAACATTAGAGAAGGTGCCAAAAGAAGAAGAATATGTTAATTTGTTCATTCCAAGATTCTCTTTCCATTATTAATAAGATTTTGGAAACAACCTGTTAAAACAAACACATGAAATACGAAAAAAAAAAACAGACAATAGATCTGTAGAATACAAAGATTTAACGAGGTTCACACACAAGAGTGGTGTGCTAATCCACCTGATCGTTGTTGGAAGAAGTAGGCCTAGTAACAAGGTCGTTATTACTAAGTCCTCCTATGCTGCTGGTGCTGTTGTTGCTGGTGTTATTAAGAAGAGGTAGAGATACATGAGAAGGGTGATGAGATGGAACCAGCAAGAAACTCAAGCCCTGGGTTTCTTGATCAAACTGTCCAAAACCCATTTCATGGATTGGTAATGAAACCTCTAGTTCGAAGCAATTTCGTGTCGCTCCACCTCGATGATCTCCTTCCATGGCTATCTTCTTGTTCTTCTTCTCTTTTTGGTTCTTCTTCACCTTGATGCATGTGTGTCCTTACAGTTTGTTATGGAGGTCAGGGATATTTGGACTAAAAATGGAGGAGGCTGCTTTATTGGTCCACATAAGGGAAGAAGATAGAAGAATGTCTCCTCCTCCTCCAAATTATTCCTTCTCATCTTGAGAAAGACATCTATAATGTTTGAGTGTGTTTATCTGTTCTACTGGTGTGTTTCTTTTCCCACTCTTTGTCGTTGAAAAAGACCGGTTTATGAATGATAGTAACCAAACAACTATCTTAGGATTTACTAAATTAATTCTATGATTTTTTCCAACATAGAATTGTATGTCTCTATTATTTTTTATGATTAACATTTATTAATGGTTGTGATTTGCTGATCGGTCACATTTAGTCCTCATCAATCTCTAAGTTGGGCCGAATAACTTGACGATTTCTACTTCCAAAAAGTGCTCCATATTGGTACTTTGGTAAAACTCATCATTAAAAGCTAGTCATTAAAGAAAGAGTACCCAAGTACCTATAAAGTATAACTCTTCATATTGGATCTAACGTGTGTGATTGTTGCTTTCACAAGAACCCAAGAATCTCCTATAATACATAGGACCTGAGATCAAATTTTCCTGAGGGATTTTCTCCATCCTTCAGGCACTCGGGAGTTACCACATCCTAGCTTTCATATCACTTGTTGGGACATTGGTAGAACTCATCTTAAAATCTAGCCTTTAAGAAGAGGGTCATGTCTAAATACCTATAAGCCTTCACATTAGACTACTCACATTGGATTTGAGATTATTGCTTTAGCATGGAACCCCAACACTCCACAACTAGTTAAACTCGCTGAGCTATCCATGGGAGGATGTTTTGTAGATAGCATGTCCGGGATCATAGGAGCAAAGAAATTTTTAGGCCTTAGTGATCTTCCAAGTGGAACCCATTTGATGTTGCTATTAGTGCACTAATCTGAATTAGGGTTGTTAATTAGTGGAGTGCTATGTTTCAAAAGTATACATACTAATTTTCCTTTTACTTGTGTGTGAGATTGTATATATATAAGGTATTGATGGGTAATGAAGAAGCAGATTGAGAGAAGAGAGTAATAATGTTAATGGGGAGGATATATACATTCTGGTTGATGAGTCATCTAATTGGTTACTTATAACAGAAATTACTATAATAACTACCATAATTAGTATTTGTTGTAGTTTATGTTTGGTGTGTGGGGTTAATTAATGCAAATAATCTGAAATGGCAGTTGAAATGGAGACATGGGAAGAAAGGTCATTGTTGAAATGAGTGGGGAGAGGGGGGGAGGGGTCCATGTAACATACCATCTATTTTTGTCGCTCTCTTCCACAAAAATCATTTAGCCTTTCAAATCCTTCCTAATCGAATTTCCATCCATGCTTTTCTCCACTCCACCACCCTGCAAAAGAAGACTATCATAACCTCCATATTTCTTTTTTTTATTGCACTGGTCTCCCCTGCTTTCCAGTCCCTCTCATCTGTAATTTCATCCACAGTTCCCTAACCTCCCCCCCCCCCTCTCCATGAAAGGACCTTCTCAACTCACTCCACAACAACAACAGCAACAACAAAAGTCTCTCTCTCTCTCTCTCTAACCCAAACTTGAATTTGCACTAACCTCCCACATTGAATTTGAGGTTAGGAAAAGGCTTTGATGAAGTGATAGTGGCTCAACCATTTCTTCATCCGAGTACCTACACCTGAAAAAAAAAAAGGAACACCTGATCAATAACCACAAATTACCTAACAATTATTCTCCAAACTAGAGATGCTCACACCCTTAATAGCAAGCGTTTCAAGCGACTTATGCCTTTGGTGGTGTTCTAATTTAGCTAATCAATTCTGTCTAATATAAGTTTAGTGGTGTTATTAAGATAATCAATTGTGTCTAGTATAAGAAAAGGGAAAAAGAAAACTAAAAGGAATGAAGTGTGGCCCTGCTAGACACAGAAGGGGTTCAAATAATCACCACATCCCTCATGAAAGACAGAAATCCTACAAGTGATGATGCTTATACATGCGTTCCCATTGGTCCCCACACTGGTGTAGGGCCACGTTGCCTTTTAGGGAATCCTCTCTCGAAATAAAATTATACATCTAATATAATTAGTTGTCTACTCAACTCAGTCTTATCTCAATTAAATAAGGTCCAAGATCGGACAATGGACAAAAGAAGACCGCCAGTTCTGTATGGGGGAAACCCGGTGGTATAAATTGGCAAACTCAAACATGAATTGCTTCCAAAATCATTAAACATAGATTCTTACTCAACTCAGTCTTATCTCAATTAAATAAAGTCGACTACATGAATCCTATTTATTCAATCAATTCTGTTCAAAACCATATCAACCAAAGATTCTTAATCAGACAAAATATAATATCCTTATCTAAATATGTACATATTATGTACATAAGGAATTTTTGTCTGAAACTGATTGCCTCACTCACCCCAAGTGTTTTGAACAATTCTCTTTAATTTCATGGAAAATTCCATAGGGTCCTACAATATAATTAATCAGTGCAGCTCTGGAGGAACCCTACTGATTTGCTCTCCACCTGATAACGACTACCAGATAAGTAGAGTTGATTTACTTCAAAGTAGGGATAATATTTGGACAATTAAAACAAAAAATAACATAGAAAGTGACATATTATGTCTTTACCTCGAGAATTCCACCACTTGGCATGTAGGCTTATCACAGATATTAGGGTTTATGTGTTATAAATGTTGCAGTATAATTGTAGCAAGAGGGAGCAGGGGTCGACCATAGCAAAAGTGGCTATTATTTTTGGTTTTATTTTCTCTCTCCTATTTTGTGTCTGGTTGATTTCTCTCTGGTCATCTTCGGTTGGAGAATATATGTCATTTATTTTTTCTTGTAATTTCTCTTATCTTTCTCTCTCCTCCTTGCTTCACTTTCTTTCTCCCATCTCCCTCCATGGTGTGAGTACTAAGGTTTTTTACACTAGGGTGAGAAAGAGTTTTTCCACTACGGAGTAGTTCTCCTTCAAGGATTTAAGTAGACATACATGAAGAGTCTCTGTGAGTTAAAACTCAAATTATTAAAAAGAGCTATTCATTTATGAGTCAAACTCAATATTAGTAAATAAACCAGTTACTCATAAGTGCACCTTAAGATGGATATAACATATAAGCCTCTAAAATAATAAATTTACTGTATTAACAATATTGCATAACTATTCACGCAAAAAAAAAAAAATATTGCATAATGGACCTACAAGTATGGAATTAATTACTATCAAAGAATCTTTGACTACTAATTAGACATCAAAAAAAATTTAATAATGATTTTAAGACATAATTATTAATAAATAGCAATAATGTAGATCCTTTTGTAAACTATTTACAAAACAAATCATCCAGCTTGAAATTTTTGTCCTCTCTCTCTCTCTCTCTGTCTCTCTCTCTTTGTCTCTTTCTCTCTTATAAGTATCTTCTCTATTCATGGATAAACATTATGCATCCAATGTAACTATATATATATCTAGAAAGGTATTGACCATTGGTACACTAATATTTAAAATATTTAACTGCAAAAATAAAAACCTCTCAAGGTCTAGGAACAAAATCTATTATTATAGAGAATCTTATCTATTAAATATTTGACAGTAATCATACAAGATTCTCAAAATGATTATGCTGGATAAACACACAATATGATTCCTCACATTTATAGTTTGTGATCATATTAATAACATACAAAATGTGATAACCATATGAATAAAGTTCTCAATTTCATCCCTCATTGGAAACAATTAAAGATCAAACCTTATAATAATGAAATCCCCAAATTAAACTAATTTTATTTGAAGACTTTAAATTAGATGTGATGGACACATAAATTTTTCATAAAACTTCATTCTGAAAAGTCTTTTTGAAACTCAAAAAAGAAAGGGTGGAGGATTCTTATCTGTGATGACTGCATCAATACAAGAGCCAATGAAAACATACACGAGAGGCACAACAGAAGTGGGATCTTCGTATTTCACGGGTGTGAGGCCATCATTGCATAGGCACCACGCAGCCTGATAGGATCTTTTTCTCAGAAAGAAATCAAGTTCACACGGATCGGACATGTTTCATGATTTCAGAATCAAATTTCTAACATGTAATAAGTGGTTTCTCCCCCCAAAAGAGAGCATTTTCTGCAATAAAAGAGCTAAGTCATATGAAGGCCACGGCATATTGTCCCTTCCTCTGAATTCCATGCCAACAATCATGGCCTTACCCTTCCATCCAAATTCAATCAATATAACTCTTCCGAATCTCATGATGGAAGTCTGTGGCCATTCGATATTTGGGGGACCCACTTTGTCCCCATCTTTCATTGTCGCTTTTATTCCAATAAAGAGTCATGAAAAGGGATGTTCTCATATTCATACTCCATATGGTTCAACTTATGGTTGAGCAGCTTCTAGTCTAGTGGCCAGCAGCTAGTTAGGGCATCGTTTGACAACGTTCCTAAAAATGTGTTTCTGCATTTTTCTGTTCCTAGAATCGGAGAAAGGGGGTTAAAAGCATTTGATAATCTTGTTTCATTCCACCCGTTTTTAGAAACATAAATAGGAATTTATGAAAATTTATGTTATAAGAAACGGTTGTGACGAAGTTTCTAGAAACAAGTGATGGCAAGAAATTGTGGATTTGTGCCCGATAAAAAAATCCAAAGTGAAAAGCGTGACTCTTCTCAAGCTCAAAAGTAATGAAATTTTTTAAGCTCAAAAGTGAGGAGTATGTTATCAAACAACAATGTGTGCACAAATCGATCCAAGAAACAAATTTATCAAACACCCAAAAATCCGTTTCTGTTTTCAAAAACGTGAAAATTCGTTTATGCTATTTTTGGACACAGAAACGGCGAAAACGTTATCAAACGGTACCTAGGTATTTGACATCTGGTAGGTTCAGAGAAAATGGAATGTTAGATCTTCTTATTTTTACCTTTTTTTTTTTTATATATATATTATAGTAAATAAATTAGTAGTTAGTAATAAATGGGACCCAATAATCCTTAATGGATTTTTTGTCTAACACTCATCCTTATCTGCCCCAATTTGAGTATTGCATAAAAAAAATCCTCGACAACTTAATTACTTGCAAAATCCCCTAAATCACATCCATTGGTTTGGCACACCATTTTATATGGCATTAGGAGGGCCTACGTTCATCAATCTACACCTTCAAAACTGTGGTTCATCATCGTAAAATATTCTTAGCTGGTCATCCGATCAACAAAATGAGTTATCCATCTACCCTGAGTTATGCGAGTAGTAAAACATAGACGTATCCTAGTCAAAACTAGACTAGAACCAAATACGATTGAATCTCTGATTCAATTAAGACAAACCAAAGAGAAAAATTAGGTAACTAGATCTAATTAGGAACTTCTGATCTGATTGGATGTATTTCGGTTAATTCACATCTCAAGGTGTGTGTGTTGGCCCATCAGGTGGATGGCATACATTCAATAATACGTGGTCAAACCAAATTTCGCTTCGGTTTTAACTTGGTCAGATTGGGTCGCCCACTTACACATGCAAGGTTTGTGTGTTTCCCTCATTCCTATTTTCTTTTCGTGTCATTGTTCCATTGAACATGCCATCATTCCGTCAAAAGCTAAGGATCTGATAGGCAGAACTGTTGATTGTTGGGAGGAGTGAGGTTCCTCCACGGCGTGGCAGAGGTGGCATTATACATTCAACAGCATGCAATAACTTGAGCCGCATGCCCGGCTTTAGACTAAGGATGTGAATTTGTAATCGAAACCATTTAGTAAATGATGCGATTATGATTTCAAGTTTCAAGCCGATTAACTAAATGGGTCGGGTCGATTTTAACCACGGAGCCCGTTGATCGAATTGAAACCGTTTAAAACCGTTTAAACCCATCTGATTAAACCGTATAACAATTAAATAAAGAAGGGACGGTAATCCGTATAACAATTAACAATTAAATTAAGTGTCCATCCTGCTTTTGTATGATTTATTGTAATTCAGTTCAAGTTTAGGCTATTATGAACTTGTAATCCATATATGTTACTATGTTATTATGTTATCATAGATTGGGTGTTTTGACTGAACCACCTATCATTTTAATATTTTATGCTATAGAAGACTGGATTTGGATGTTGTATGATATTAGTTCTAAATGTTTGAGAATGACCATACAAAGAAATAGCACTAGATAATCAAATTAAGACATACCATCGTTAATATAGAATCTCTTATTTGTGGTTGCCAATTATTTTTTGATAAGCTTATGATCTTCAGTTTAGAGATGGTTGCAAATTATAACAAACCGATTATGAACCGTTTTACAAACCCTATGGAATAAACCAAAATCAAAACCAAAACCGTTTAAAATCGTGAAACCGACACCGTTTAGAAACCGTGGAAACTGAAACCGTTTACTAAAAGGTCACGGTTTCAGAAAGTGGAACCGTTTAGTAAATGGTGCGATTATGGTTTTAATCAAATAAATGTGAACCGAACTGATCTGCACCATTTAAATCGAAACCGAACCAATTAACACCCTTACTCCGGACCGTTGGATGTGCGCTGCCACCCCTGCCGCGCCATATTGAAGTCAAATCTTGATTGTTGTTAGACTTTTATCCTTCAAATTTTAACAATATGGGTGACCCTAAAATTAGGCCTCATACCCATTCCCAATCCATCAATTGCAAATCCAGCTTGGCCAAGTTACAACCCTGACCAATCGACATGGGATCAAACGTTTTAGTTATGAGTTTTGGATCTTGAATACAAGGGGTACCCATGGCCCATTGGCAATGGATTTAATTGTAACTCAACACTGGACAACTGTAGCTTTAGAAGTCCATGGGCTGCTGGATTTCTGTGTGCCTAAATCCATTTAGATTGTTAGGTTTTGGGTTCATTACTTAGAGGAGGTCAAATCTGAAGCCACCAACTGAAATCGTCACTACCTTTTAACCTTTTGATTCAATTGTAAGGTTTTGTTTGCCTCGTATCACAAATGATATGTCAACTGTCAACTAAGATTATTGATCCGGTCCTTCGATCTGAGTGAGGCCTTTTAACTATAGTGTAGGTTTCTACTGCCTGTCACTAGTGAAAGACGTGTAAATTGGACGTCCAATTAATTTGAGAGGAACCAAATCCAGGTAGATGACCTTTTAGGGCCCTTTTAATTGAAGGGGTTTTGATGGAGTGGGAATGTAGGGATGGAATAGTTTGTACAAACTTTCCCACCCCTGTTGGTCACCCCACCAACACGTGTCCCATCTTAACAACTCTCTATTCTCATGAACCCTTCGAAACAAACAGGGCCTTAGCATCTTGTATTTTTTGTACTAATGATCCGACCAGTTGAAGCTGACTAGTCTACCCCATTCTTTCTAGTGTAGGGTCCTTCCCATAAATACCCCTTTTTTTTTCCTGTAATGCATCGTTATCTACCATTTTCTCTCTTGAAATTCTTTTTTTTGCCAAATTTACTATTATGCTGCGTCACAGATCCATGTAGCCAACCCCATTAAGTTGGAAAAAGACTTTGTTGTTGTTGTACTATTGTGCTGCCAGTTGTTTCTTCAAAATCCCATTGACCAACCATAATCTCATAAATGAAATCTTTTGGGCATCTGACAAGATGCATATACCTTTCAAATTTGTAAACATTTGTTAATAAAATCGTAGGAACACATATGTGGTTTAGAAAACCGGGGTTCAGCTAGGCAAAATGAATGACTAACCTCTTCCCATGTCTGTAACTTGGCACTTATCCAACCTTTATAATGGGCCAAAGCCTTATATATCAGAGTTCATTTTATTCTTCGAAAAGGGAAGACATTTATGGGTTGCAACTACCAAATTAAAACCCTCCTTTCTCCCTCTCCAATGAGAAAGATGGTCAAGACCACGCAGATCTTTGTACTTACAACCACATGCAACATGAGGTTGTGTTTGGTACGTATTCTTGTAATACTTCTTACAAATGCATTCTCAAAATATAGAATGCATTCCTTACATAGAATGAGAATTCTGGTTGGAATGTGTCATTCTCTTTCTTAAGATAAATGTCGTGTTCTAGAATGGATTGTGTTCTCTAACATCCATGAATGAGAATGAGAATGAGAATGCATACCTTCTTGCTTTCTTTTTTTTTCTCAAAATGTATTCTTAACTTATAATCAATTTCAAGAATACAGATAAAACACAGCCTTAATAAACACATGTAATAGGTTATCTAATAGGTCAATTATTTTATTGGGAAGGTGGGGGAAAAGCATTAGACCCTGCCCGATTGCTGGTAGGGACAACTGATCTTTTCCTTCCCCCAATTTAATTATTTAAAAGGTGGGGAATAAGCATATAGGGTTGTGAGCTATAAGCCGGAGACGTTTCCAATAATGGGAGACCACTGTGAGGCATTTAAATAGTGAGATTACAGAAAAGTGATGTCTGGGTGTTTAAAAGAAGGTGAGAGACAGGATTCTATTGCGCCACCACGGTGTGACGCAATGTAGAAAAAGCAAAATGTATTTGTCTCTCATTGTCCCCCACCCCCGAATCACCTTACCATCTCAACCGGGTTCTTGAGTTCTTCTTCTTGATTGAATCAGACCAGTTGGTCCAATAAACCGGTCATTAAGTGAGGGTGTCAATTGTTTAGATCTGACCAGCCAAGTTGTAAGTTTCATGATTAGGTTGGCAAAACCAAGTTATTTAACCAAATTTAATCGAAATATTTCTAATTAGAACAGCAAAGCAAGCCTCAATATCTATATATAGGTGGGTCCATTTGTAATGGTGGATTCTAGCTGTTCTAAACAAACTTCTAGGGACTTCTTTTCATGAATTGAGCATTTTCCACATGACAATAAAAAAATCTAATTTATTAACATTCTTTGGTTAAGATGCAATTTTCCCTCAGGATATCAGGAACAGTTAAGGGGTATCATTGACTTTTTTATTATAGGACCGAAACATTTATGACCTTGATGGGTGTACTCTTTTTAAACCTCAATGTAAAAAGATATTAACCTTTGATTGTGTCATAATATGATTGATGTTAAGGATGAAACACTTGATCCAAATATGTTAATAATTTGATATTAAAACTTTATTTAGGGTGAATTTCCCACATCACACCACTCACGATGTTAGAAACAGCTTCATTCAATAGAGAGTCCATTCAATGGTTGAGGAGAGAGAAAGGTAGTGCAGAAATCACGAGTCGTATGAAAAAGCATGGGAAGGAATCCCCACATGGCATGCAAAGACATCTTTTTCCCTTTATTTATTATAGAAAAAGTCTAGACATGCTAGCATGGTGCCTACATCTATGTCTCTCTCTCTCTCTCTCCCTTATGGAAATGATCCATTGCCCCTTTTGTGTCTGGTGCTCCATTGATATACACCGCTAGCTTACAACAAACAAGTGACGTACCCAACCCTCTCCAGTCTCCTATCTATTATGTCTCTGTGCTCGAAGATTAGAATCGACCACCCACAAGGTCTCAGATTAAAGATTGCTTAAATTAGATATGAGTATGATAGGCAAAAAAAAAAAAGTTGTAGATATTTTTGGATAATTTTTAGTTTTAATACATGCGAGTTGGCAACATAGGAGAATAAGCATTGAAAAGAATAATTACAACTTGCATGTCATAAATCAAAGAGTCTTTGTTCTTCGAATAGTGACTTGATAACTAGCATCTTGAATCCAGTCATTCACACGATTTTTTGAAGATTCATTTGAGCCCTTTAAGTATGGATCTTGCAATGGCAGCCAAGGACCTCTTCTTTTTTTTTTTTCCTTCTTTGAACCCATTAAAGCATGAACCAAAGAGATTCTACTATTTTGACAGCAACAATGAACAGACTGCAGATATTGAAGGTGGGCTCATCAGCAAATCATAGTTCACATAGAGTATGGTCTAGTTTATTGGAGATCTAAATCAAAGTCAACCAGAGAATCAAAATGTCCCAATCCAATACCAATACATCATTCTCTTATAAGAGCTGAGCGCCAATAGAGAAATATTCTGACTGAAATTTTTTGGAGATATGGAGATCTAATAGTGAATAAGAAGATCACACTAAACATGCCTTGATCCTAGGGTGAACATCAATATAAGACAAGGAATGACTCTAAAATAAAGTCACTGAGAGAGAGAGAAAAAAGAAAGGTTCGCCTGGGTTTGAGATTTAGAAAATGTTTCCCTTCATCCATGGTGGAATTGAATGATGAGAAGGTCTAAATGTGATCCCATCTCTCTCCGCCCTTTATTGTCTATGCTCGCAATGGGCCACGGTGAATGATCTTAAGAAAACTCATGCGGCCCTTGAGATTTTACGTAATTGAGTTTTTCTTTTTCATAATTGTGTATTAATAAAGTATTAAAAAACATGTATTTTATGCGTTTCATACAAAAACATTATGGACACATCTATACCCGTATTTTTTTAAATGCAAAAAAAAAAATTCCCCCCAAATATCTGGGGAAGCATATAATTTATGGAAAGTTATATATTTTTTGAAATGCTTGATATCCTTATGATATTGGAGCAGTGGTTAAGTTTATTGGGGCTATCAGATGCTTTATATATTTCTTGTTTTTATCTCAATTTTTTTTTGGAAATGTGAGAAATGAGTATGGCATATTGCAATTCAATTTTTTAGGATTTGGAAGATTGTTGTTTTCATAAAAGGATCGAGATTTCCTACACCCTTGTGCTTTAAATGCATCTAGCTATGGGGTATCATAACGGTCTTTTGGAAAAGTTACTAAAACCCATTATGGGTTTGTGAACCCAAGGATGGAGTGGTGAATTTCACTACCTAATGAAGGAAAACTTTTATCCTTTATAATGTGTCTCTTATTTAATGTCAATAAAAAATAATAGACAAACATTGTGTAGAAACTAAGAGGAGTGTTGCATACCAAGGATTTGTATTTGGGCTAGGTTCATATAGTTTCACTTTAATAATTAAAAAAAAAAAAGGGGTATTCCTTGTAATGGAGGGTCAACTCGCAACAAGAAATGCTATTCGTACAATAGTGGAATAGGGCATCAATGAGCAAAAATCATGATAAAGGGTCCCGGTCTCGAAAGAGATGCAACATTACGAGTTATTCGTAGAAGTAGTATACTATTAAGTTTCGTATGAGACGTAACCCTTTACTACGAATATTGGGAATAATATTATGTTTGACAATCTTTCCACAATTGGCTACTGTGTCTATGAAAGCTAGGCTCCATGAATAATATAAACATTATATCATTTTTTTTTTTTTTTTTTTTGATAGAACATTATATCATTATCGATCTAACAATTGCCAACAAAACATTTATTATTATTATTTTTCTGTTTAAAAAACTAGTTTTCGTGGCTTTTCAACTAATGATACTATGAATAAGCTGGCATTTTGCTTGTTCAACTTATTATGGTTGTTATGGTGGGAAATCTTCGAATTTTAAATACATATATGGATAATATATTATCTGTTTGATCTTTCTTTACATATTTGAAGATTTTTTTTAAAAATATCTTCTTTTTCTTTTCAATGAAAGTAATAGATTGGAGAATACTTAAATATCTAGTGTCTTGTGCTTCCAGTGCACTTCCAGTGCCTAATGCACTCATAACAACATCAGCCAGTAGAAGCTGGCACCTGAAGGTTTGAAGATCAACTCCAACCACATGCAAGTGTGTATGTTTCACCCCCTTCCCTTTAGGAGTAGGTTGTTCATTAGCCTTGCAGTGCTCAACAGGGGACGTTGTAGAATATATAAGCAAAAATAAAATAAAAAAATTCTAGTACCTTCTAAATAATAAATCATAAATATGTTTTAGCGTGGTGTTATCTAGGATAGGCTAAGCTGAAAAGGGATGCAACATGACATTTTCGCTCAAGACCGCCCATTTTAATAACAGTCTCAAAAGAAAGTGATGATAGGGAAAAGATATACAAGATATACAACATCGTGGCATGAAACCACATGTTTCTAAACGAAATATAGATATGAAATTGGTTAATAGAGTTGAAAATAATATTCACCACAATCCTATTTTTTGAAATTATATATTTTTATATAGTAGATGGTACATCCTATGTCTCTAGACCATAAATTTTTTCTAGTGTTTTTTTTTATTTTATTTTTTATTTCAAGGTAGAAACCATAGAAGGAAAATTGACATCTAAATCAGTGCAAGAAGTTTTGATAATATTGGGAAAACTTCTCATTCTTACTTGAGAAAAAAAAATTGTAATAAAATGGATACATTATATTGAGAACTTGCAATTTTGTTTCTTTTTAGTTACATATAAAAGTTAAGATTTATCAAGAATAAAAAATTATAAAAGTTAGAAAGGTATTTCTTACCCATGAACAAAGGCTATGTGAGAGCCAATGAGGGCCCCTATTGGTTCAGTCAATCAGGGCAAATAAGTTATTTTTGTGTGGCTGGGTGGCTGGCTGGTGGGGAGGAAGAAAGACAGAGACTTGCTAGCGGAGGCTATGCCCTAGGAAGAAATATTCTTTCTAAAAGTTAATAGGGTTCAATTTTGTGCACCGTCATGTATGTAAACGCTAGGCACCTCAACCTTTTGTCCAATAGGAAGGGGGCAAAAATAGTATTGTATGTGCTCCCTCTCTCTCCTTTCATGATGGCTGAAGCAGTGTTGTGCACAAAATCTTTTGCCTAGTTATAAGAGGACGGTGGTATTTCAACCAATTCCTACTAGATCTCTAGGGTTAAAGGGATAGTGGAATTTCAGCTAATCTGTACTAAATTTTTAAAGGTTCCAGGTGAACTGAAATCATAATCAGTGGAGGCCAATTCCATTGTTGATTTTTCTCACTTCAACCACAAGAGAGAGAGAGAGAGATGTCTAGACTAGTCAAGCTAAATTGGATTGTTCAATATGGCTATTTGTGTTTGACTTCTAGAGTAAATCGTATGAAAAACACTTTTTTTTCTCAAGTTAATTCTGACAAAATGAATTCATATTTATGGCGAGTAATCACACAATGGTTAATAGCTAGGAAGTGATTTACTAGAATGAGGCTGATCCAGGCTTGCCCTAGTGGCTGGCACTGCTCCGTTGGGGAGTAATAGAGACTTGATTCTTTAAGGCATTTAAAAAAGCCCCTCTAGTAACCTATGCTCTTTCCAACTTTGAAGAAGTGTGTGGCCCTCTTTGGGTCCCGATTCCCATCTTGGCCACTTTGTAGATCTTTCTTTGAGTTGTTGCATGTCTCTTGTATGACCCTAATGAGCCCTTTGCATAATGAGAATGAGAATCTTCCCTTCACAAAAATCACTTTAGAAAAATCAAATAAACAAAGAAATCATACCAAACAATCAAACATTTTCCACATATGACTAATTGGAACCAATCCATAGAGATTAAAAAATAAATAAATCAAGATCATTCTAGAGTAATTATACTTATACCAAAAATGTTGATTTCTTAAGCCAGTTTATAGATGTTTTATAAAATTATGTAACAATAGTTGAATTGATCTATAGCTATCATTTTCATTGTTATTAACTTGATACGTAATATGCCGACATAAACAGACACTGTATAGATTTTTCTCTAACAAGATAATCCATATTAGGGAAAAGAAAAATACTTTCTAAAAGTCCTAATCTCTAGTCTTATGTTTTGGCCACCAAAAATATTCCAAATAATGCAAGTGCACAGCCATGGCTTGTTCACTTGGTCCAGCTATGGCTCGTGGTTTTGGTTCAATTCAAATCGGGTTTATTCCGGTTCACTCGGTCAATATGTAAGAATTTCCCAAATAGCCCACACCATCATTCCGGTCAACTAAACCCTTAAATCCTAGACAGCTTGTCAGCCTTGTCTTAATGGTTTCGCATGAGTTGTCCAAGATGACAGGAAGATTCTTTTTTTTTTATTTCTTTCTTCTTTTTGAATTTCTCTCCTGATAAAGCTGGTCGCCCTTCACCAAGAACCATTCCTTTGAAATCAGGATCACTCTCATTTGTTAAAAATGATTCCTAAACAAGGGCTTATGATGGATTATTATGATTAGGGCCTGTGCATTGGATCATGACCTTAGGTTTATGGTCTCATGCGGGGCCATCTATGTTGGTTCTACCTTATCATATTCAGCCATGTGGCAAATAAAAGTAAGGGGCCCACACGGTTGTACCGGAAGCCGCATACGCCAAAATGTTGCCTTGGTTTTATTTTAATTTTTCAACGATGTTTTGTTATCTTACGAGATATATATTGAAACGATAAATCGAAGTCTGATATTTTGGGAGAATATTTGCGACGATTTTACGTTTAAATGCCATTGCTGTATCCTTTCCATTCGTTTCTTTGTCCTGTCCAACCAGGTTCCAGCCAGCAACTCTCTCTGCTCCTCTCTCTCTCTCTCTCTCTCTCTCTCTCACTCTCTCTCTGTCTTGCAGAGCCCTAGGATTTCTCTGTCGCTATTTTTATTTTGTCTTGGTCTGATGCTAGGGATCGTTTCTTGGAGCACAGAGGAAGAGAAGAGGATCACAGAGTTGCTAGTCTCGATCTGGTTTGTACATTCTTTCTAATTCATCAATTTTCTTTGGCTATATTACTTTCGTTCTCTGTAGATTTAAAATCTTCCATTGTTTCTCTACTTAATTGTTTCATTTTTCTGTAATTTGGGTTTTAGGTGTTCTCCTTTGAAATTGATTCTTGGCTCTCTCTCTCTCTCTCTCTCTCTAGATATATCTTTGAAATTTCGTTTTTCACATTATTGTAATTTCTGAGATTTTTATAATTTTTTTTTATCTAATTTTCTCCCTTCACATCTTGTTTTAATTATTATTTCGAATTTTTATTCGGATCTCAACCGGTTTTGGATGCGAGTTAATTGTCACTAAGAAGAACTTTTTTCCGAGAGCAATCACAGTTAATTGTTGTGTTATGTGCTTCATTTACTTTTTCCATGGAGAAAGAGGTTGTCTCATGTGAGGTAAAATTTAGGATTAATTTTTAATTATTTGTGGGTGTGATTTGATAGCTTTGAAATTGGAAACAACTGATAATCCAGTAACTGTTGAAATTTATTTAAGAAAAAGGAGGTAATAGTAATACCGTAACAAAATGAAAGAATCACATGAAGGAAGCCAGGAAGGAGGCCAAGTGGTAGTTTCATAAACGGTGAAAACCCTAGAAATTTCAAGTTAACTGGGAGAATTTTGAAGAATAAAGGATTGAAAACATACAGTGGTTCATCTGGATCTCCACTTACTTACTTCTTGATTCTTAGACATTCCATCGATAATTATATGTTCCTTCTTTAGATTATACTTTCCATGATGATGCATGACGATAGCATTTTGTGAATGATGAAGATAATCATGCTATAAGTTACAACCAAAGTTATTGTCCTAGCTCCAATACCATTAGCACATAACTGACTTTGTGATATCTGGAATCGGACATTGGTAAATTTAAACTCTTTGCTAGTTGCACAAAAGTGTTCTAATCTTGAAAACTTTCTCAGACTATTTTAATATTTATCAGTACTCCACGCAGTTATGGTGGATTTGTGAAAATGCTCTTTCACTTATTTTTCATGCTTAAGATCAAATTTGAGGAAATCTTCTTGACTATCATTTGGTATCGTCTGTTTGAAGTTGGTTTCATTTTTGCGACTAGGTAGTCGAAAGGACTGATGGCGCCACAGGTTACTTTTTTTTTTTTTTTAAGGGGTGCAGCACCCTATGCTGTTATTTGGTTGCTTTTAGTGACTAGTTCATGACCAACCTTCTGAACTAGGTCTCATCTGTGGTGATTGCTGATTTATGGAGTGAAGATTAAAGGAAGCTCAGGCTTTGTGGAGAATTCAGTTTTTTGTAATGGTTTTGACGACATCGATTTTGTAGGGTTTTGAGAATGTTGATCTTTGTTGAAGGGTTTCTTTTAGGATGCTGATTATTTGCCCATATGTACTGGCTACATGTGAGGGGAAGATTGGAGATTATTGACAATTTTATTTGATCAACTCAAGTCATTAATGATTGTAGATTGTTGTCTGCTTGGTTCAAGATTATGTTTGCTCAAGATTATTTCGTTTGAAGACGTATCTACTTGTGTCTATCCTCAACAACTATTTTATTTTTTGAAGATTTTTTATTCAGCGACCTGATGTTGCTTGGTATATTCAACAATTTGATGTTGTTTTGTCCCCAACAACCTGATGCTGCCTATTTATCTATGAAATTTCTGTGAGGTGTCCGTTTGGGGAAATCTCTATTTGAGGCTCGTGAGTGCTTTTGTTGTAGCTATTGGAATCCATAGTTTCTGTTGGAGTGCCTTCTTTAGGAACGCCTTTTGACGTAGCTTTTGGGTGTTAACACTTCTGTTGGAATGCCATCTTTAAGAAGGGATTTTGGTGTTGTTCGTTTCTATTGGACTGCTTTCTTTGGGAAGGGCTTTTGTTGGTATTGGAGTGCCTTCTTTGGAAGGGTTTTCTTTGCTATTGGAGTTGTTGATGGCTTTATAATGGTTGATTAGTTCTCTCTGTGCTTGTTGGAGTTCTTGTTGGTCCAAGCTGGAATATCTTGTTGCTATGTGTATAATCCAGCTTGAGGGGGAGTGTTAGAAGTCTATCGACAGAAAGGAGGAGTCTGCGCTAGACTCCTCCCTTGGGTTTTCCTAGTCTTATTAGGACTGTGAGTTTGGGTTTTCCTATTCCTATTAGGATTGTGTTTTCCTAGTCCTATTATAACTGTGGGTTTGGGTTTTCCTAGTCCTATTAGGACTGAATACAGTTAGAAGTTAGCAATTAGTATTAGTTTCCTATTTTGTTCTTTCCTACTCCTAGTAAGACTTGTAATAGCTACTTTATTTAATGAATGAAGGTTGGCAGCCCCGATCGAATCGATTGGACTCCCTTTTTTTTTTAAGCTGGTTTTGGCAGTACTATCTCTGGTGTGTTAGTGAGACTTGAAGGGTATCTCATAGGTGATGTTGTTGTGGGTCAAATAGTGGATGCCAAAGAGTGAACTGTACATAACAATGTGAAGCTTATTTTGTGATTCACAGTTTTTCTCTCTGGATTGGAGGAGCTCCATAGGTTTGTTTATCAACTAGCTGAGAAAGAATTCAGAGCTTCTTAAAGGTTCCTTCCCTCTTTCTAAGAGATAGGGCATTGACGTCATGTCGTTGAAATAGCTTTTATCCCTTATCTATGGGGAGTAATTGTCTTAGAAAACAAGTTAATTTTAGTGCTTTAGGACGATCGGACTCTGTGAATAGATCACTGAGGTTTATTTATGTATAAGATGATTTCCTGTTGCTTGCATAACTAAAGTGTGAGACAGAAACACATTTCCCTCTTGGTACTTAAATGCTGTCTGAGGTGGCATGGACATGTGCAATGGAGGCCTTTGAATGCTCTAGTACGGAGAAGTGATTTATTGCAAACCAAAGGGGCTAAAAGAGGTAGAGGTAGGCCTAAAATAACCATAGAAGTAGTGAGGAAGGACATGTATGGCTTTGAATAGAACTGATTGGAGAAATAGTATCCATTAGCCAACCCCATTTACTTGGGATAAGGCTGAATTGTTGTTGTTGTTGTTGTTGTTGGTACTTTAATGCATTGTTATAGCTGCTGCTATCATTGTAAGCCCCTCTTCCCCTTCTTTAATTGCTTCCCTTTGGCTTCCCCCTCGTTTCCTTTGGCTTCTGCAAATACTTAAAATTGTTTGTCTCTCTATTCTCTGAGCATCTCCCACTTGCTTCAATATGTTTATCCTTGGTAGTTTGCCTTGCTTTTTTTCTTATCATTTTTTATTCCTGCTTTGGTGACTATAGTTGATAGACATTTGACGAAAACTAATTAGTCTTCAGGGACAAATGGGTATCAGTAGCTTCATGCACGAAGTCAATTACCAATACTTGTACGACATGATAAAGTCTGGGAAATAGAGTTGGTATTTTATCTGAAATGCCACTATATTGATCTTTCTGTTGATATACAGCAATAGAACCGTTATGAACTTAAATTTGATCCCATGACCACTGGTGAAAGGAATTGATATGCATTTAAAAACGTGTAGGCATTATAACCTAATGTAGTTGTATTTCGTATTTTTTTTATTGAACAAGTCTTGAAATTTGTCATTTCATGTCGCTTTTTTTACAGACAGGAACTGTTTTCTATTTATGCCATGGCAAATTCAAAAGGTTCTTCAAACATCAGAAATTTTCCATACTCAGGAAAGCAATCACTGCTGCCTCCTAAAAGTCCCTTCCCAAGCATTCCATCATCCTATGCTGAATATGGCACCAGTCCTGCAATAGTATCGAAAGGTATTCCGAAGCCAAGAGAGGGGCATAGACACCACCAACGTACTTCCTCTGAGAGCATTTTAATAGAGGAGCAACCCTCTTGGCTTGATGATCTCCTTAATGAGCCAGAGACACCTGTGCGACGAGGTCATCGGCGGTCTTCAAGCGACTCATTTGCATACTTGGATGTTGCTAATGCTTCTAACATGGAATATGTAGCTCAGGAGGACAAGTTTAAAAATGCCTCTGTACCTACTTGGGGATCATTGGAATTTGATCCTTATCAAGATGCACGGCATGCTTCATTCTATACAGAGCCAAATTCTTTGGGGAGGCAGCGGAATAGGTCATGGGATTCATTGAATTCTGTTTACTACCAAAGTGGCAAGCCATCTTCCAGGGATAATATTGTACGTCAAAGCTCTGGACAGTTGTCAGTTCCACAGGAACCAGATGGAGTTTCATCTACTGCTACTGACAAGCAAGAACTAGAGGAATCTGGGTCCAATAATCCAAGAGGTTCTTCTGATAAGAGGGATAATTCTTATGCTAAGCCTTCTGCATCAGAGACAGATCCAAAGCGTGCCAAACAGTAAGAACTCTTAATTCCTTTGTTCTCACTATGCTTGATTCCTTAACTTATAATATAGCGGGAATGGTTTGCCAAAAGTTTGAATAAATTTTTTGTGTTTGCCATAAGTTTTATGATGTTTTCATTGCTAATTCAACTTGGTAACCGTATCCCAACTTGTTAGTTAATCCTTGATGATTGCAAGTTCGAATTTTTACCCCTTTTTTTTTTTTTTTAATTATGTATAATTAGCATTATTAAAACCAAAGAATAATTTTTATGTTGAGAAAACCTATATCTGAATATAAAAAGCTGCAAATACGAACAAGGTAACTACTATTAGCTCTCATCATTGAATATATGACGTTGGAAGCCTTCTACTGTAGGCAATTTGCTCAACGGTCACGAGTCCGGAAACTTCAGTACATAGCTGAACTGGAAAGGAATGTCCAAGCTTTACAGGCAAGTTCAGGAGGAAGCTAAACCCATAATTTATCCTCTTTAATATTTTGAGTTATTTATCCTTAAGTATTGACATTATTATTGCCTCTCATGTATTACATGAATTTTTAGGCAGAAGGGTCTGAAGCTTCAGCTGAGCTTGAATTTCTGGACCAGCAGAATCTTATATTGAATATGGAGAACAAAGCCCTGAAGCAACGGCTTGAAAATTTAGCACAGGAGCAACTTATAAAATATTGTGAGTCATATTCTAACTAGCGAAAGCTGTAAGGGGAAATGATTCAAGAAGTGTGTGGGCACAGTGCTACTGAGTTAGAACTGTCAGATAAAAAACGAGACTCAGTTTCATTTCCATGAATTGAATGAATGACCTCAGAAGCTCAAAGCCATCTGTTGAAAATGTTGATAGCTCCTGCACAAGTTCTTGCTTAGACACTACCCAAAAGGGGGGGCGGGAACATGGTAAAGCTACAACCATGCTTTCACCCCCAAAAAAAAAAGGAAAAAAAAACTTGCATTTCTTAATTGTTTCTTGTATTGTTTTGCAGTTTAGCAGTTTAACTCTTTCGTTATATGACTTAAGAACTTGATGAATTATGAAAGTGCAACGCCCATTCATCTAATCCAGTTATTCTAATATATGTTATCATAGATTTTTGGGAGAATGTTCCGTCCGGGGCCACAGGGTCCCTTTGTCTATCTCTCTTCACCCCTTGTAATGACCTCCTTAACCGTCCCCCGTCCCCCCCTCTTTAATTATGCCAAAGTGAGGCTGCGAGTGGGTGTTTCCTGCCTGCGTAGCGTTTGGTCCCAGGCAGGAAACACTCTCCGTAGTTTTTTTTTTTTTTCTTAATTTGTTTTTACTGAAGTTTCTGTTAGCATGTACTGTTGCATTTTTCTGGACACCATTGTTGGGAGAAAAACTAAATCTTCTGAGGTTATGGTTCAGTGGAGCAGGAGGTGTTGGAGAGGGAGATTGCAAGGCTACGAACTTTGTATCAGCAACAGCAGCAGCAACCACCACAAGCATCATCAGCTCATCGCCGTGCCAGCAGCAGAGACTTGGATTCCCAATTTGCCAACCTCTCTTTAAAGCACAAAGAGGCCAGTTCTAGTCATGAGCCAGTTTCTGGGTCACTTCGTATTTGAGTTCTCGTAGGATGTGCCTTGTTATTTGGGCCACTGCCACTCTATATTTGAGTTCGCATAGGATGTGCCATAGTTGTACCTTTGCTTGCTTCACACTGGCGACCGAGGAAGTGTCTTTCATTGAGAGGCACCAAGTGTAGTCATTAGAACCTGACACCCTGACAGAACTGCTTTGCCTCCCCACCAACCATATTATTGTGTTTTATCTTCATATGTGCACCTGGTGGTCATTGCCGGAGAAAGGTTTTTTTTTCTGGATGACGATTCATCGGAGGTGATAACTTCAGTCTTCCCCCCCCCCTCTTCCCCTCTTTATGTTTCTTTATCTCCCTCGTATCCTAGAAAGTGATTCTTATTTGAAATTTTATGGCCATGATTTTCGCTTGTGCCCAATTGAATCCCTTCTCATAAGTAGCGGCACCATGGTCTTTATTGCCTTGACAATGTACTGTTTGTATAGATTGCAAAAGATAGGTTAGATGTAGGATTGGGGACTTATCTACTGTCTTGTGGGAATGAATGATTGAAGATGACTTGAGTAGGGCACGCAAGATGTTTGCATGGAACCTAAGCCTCCTATATTCTTAAATTTGTTTTTCTTTGAAGATTTGCATTTGAAGAGCTGGGTTGAATCCAGTGTGAGATTGGTATAACTACGACAGCAAACACTCACAAGTTGAATTTTATCTTAGAAGATTTTAAAAGCCAGACTACTTTGGATGGTAGACCTGATTCAATTGAACATGATTTGATTATCTTAGAAGCTGGATGTGTGAAATTTGCAGTTAATTAGTGTGGCAATGATAAAAAGAATATTTCTGGTGTTTTTGCACTCCCTTTTTTTTGTCTTTTTGAACATCAAATTATGCGACTTCCCGTCTTTTTTTTTTTTTTTTTTAATGAAGCGGATAAGGAAAAAACACTTTTTTTGGTGTTCTAAGGAATAGATTGAATAGGTTTTTTGGAACAAAAACCAGAAAAACTCAGACATGATAAACAGGGAAAAAGAAATCTGAAAGGCATTGTGACTCTTCCACCTAGACACAGAGGGTGAAATGACCTCCCTGGCCTGGTAAAAGGTGGAAATCTTACTTTGTTGATGCTTCCATACATGCTCTCCTAATTATTTAATTCTCTGAATTGTTCGTGAATAATTTGGCCGAATCAAATTTAAAAAAAAATTTGGTTCGATTTCGAAATAAACAAAAAATTTTGAAAAAGTCATGACTTTATAAATGTTTTGTAAAATTCATGAATAATTAGGCCGAAATGAATTTTATCTGAAGTATATCAGATTTTTATTCTGTGAAAAAAAAATCACCTTAAATAAGGCAGTAAGCCTTAGAAATAGTGTGATTATTATGCATTTATTACTCCAATGTTACTTTTCTTTTTGTTTCTTATATTCCTTGAGGTAATTTCTCACCTTTTTACTAAAATAAATTTGTCACCCCATTTTAGTGTGACTAAATCTTTCAACCATTATTTTCTCTCTAGTCTTTAAGGTGAATATGCATAGTGAGTGGGGTGACATGGGTCTAATTGGGTTTGCCCTCACTGTCCCATTTCAATCTCTTTCTGATTGATTCAATTATTTGAGTAATAGGAAATGAGTTTAAAAAAAAAAAAACTAAATATGTTATTTTTTATCTTTAAAATTTTAATTTTTATATCATTTGTATGTTATGTACATGTGATAATGATAGATAATATGTAAACGAATAATTCCTGAATTCAAACCTGAATTTTATTATTCCCATTTTTTTACTAATATTTTGATCAATTCACTGAATTAATAAAATGAATTATTCCAAATAATTTCTAAATCCAAATTAAATAACTATGCATTGGCCCAGTATTGATGTGGAAGACATGCTGCCTTGGAGGGAACCCTCTCACTAATAATTATTGACTCAAAACTCTCTACTGCCAGCACCACCACTACCAGAAAATATACATTTTTGGTAATATACATTCCTTATATGTATCTTTTTTCTTTTTTCTTTTTTTTTCGTGGTAAAAATCATTTTTCCAATTTTATCAAACACTTTCTTGTACAAAAGTATTCCAAATTAATAGAAGAAAAGTTGCCATACACACCCTCAGTTTCCATCCTCTACCTTTTCTTTAAAAACATGTGAAACCATCAAGCCAGCCATGAACCGTGGGTAATGCCTAAAACTTTCTGGCAACATTTTTCATTTGTTCAGGTCAGAGTGAGTCCTACTTCTTAAGATCCTTAACAAGCTCCCAACCAACATTGCCAATGCGATCTGGAAGAAGATGACTATTTGGAAAGATGTTGCCAGACTAAATGCGTTTCGAATGCTGGTCTTGCCATGAAACTTCTAACTTCTGCTTCCATCCTTTTCTTTGAGCATTTAAAGCTCAAAGAACCTTGTCACGGGATTCTATTTTAGCAAAAGAAAAACCCTCTCCCTCATAAAATAATGTAACTGGAACTAACTAGTGTGCAGTTGGACTCAAATCTGAGTCAGATTTGAATTAGATATGATGTCATCATCACCATTGTTAAGAAGAACTATGGTCTCGCTATCCTGTTTTGTTTGATCGGAAAGGCTTTGCCTCTTACCAAAGCTTGGTTAAAGCTCAATTAACCAGACAAACTAAACATAATCAGGCCCAGCTAATTTACAACTCTTATTGACCATTGACAAGCATTGGAAAATTTTAAGAGGATCTCAGGTACAGTATCTAGATGAATTTATTAACTTGTTGAAATTTATTTGTTAAGTTTGTCTCGAATTCTTGACCCGTTATGAAGATTGACTCATTCCGACATATTTTGGTGACAACCCGAATGGGAAGTTTTCTAAAATATGTGATGGAAGCAGAGGGGTTGGGCCCCCACGGTATGATTCCACCGAATCAACCGTGATGGGTCGACCTGCGACTTAGAGTATATAATGTACTGTTGTCTTATTAAGAAAGTCATTATA
Source organism: Macadamia integrifolia (assembly GCF_013358625.1). Classification (NCBI taxonomy): domain Eukaryota; kingdom Viridiplantae; phylum Streptophyta; class Magnoliopsida; order Proteales; family Proteaceae; genus Macadamia; species Macadamia integrifolia. The sequence continues at coordinate 22,757,705 of NC_056562.1, forward strand.
TTTTGGGGGGATTTTTGAGCTAGGGTTTCAGGGCAAGTTTTCTTGCCGCTGCTTGAGTGTAATCTCTCTTCTGCAAAGTGAAATATTTTCTTCTTTGCCCGAGAACGTAGCACACCACACTGGTGTGTGAACCTCATTAAATCTTTGTGTCGTGTGGATCTTTTGTCTATTTATTTTCATATTTCTTGGTGTTTGATCTAACATTATGACAAAGGGCCATGATCGCTATACAAAATATCTGTACAAATGGAAAAAACTAAAATAGAAAATGAAAACGAAAAGTGGTATAGAGAATACTGATTTCTACTCACCTAAAAGAAACCTAAATGATTTCTTCCGTTCCTTCCTCACAACCTCTGTTTTTCCATGTTTCCACTTACGGTACTTTTCTCGACCCTTCAACCACTTGGAATAATCCTTTCCCTGCTTGCATTCAATAAAATCAGCCAAATCATCAATATCAGAAGCTTTCCAACAGAATTCTGGTGTGGATTTCATAAAGATCTCCCCATTACAGGTCTTTTCCACTATGCCTTCTACACTCTCCCTTGCACCTTGGGGCAGAGTAGCTACTGAGGTCTCTGATGAACTATCTTGTTTCCCCTCTTCGTATCTTGAAAGAGTATCTCTACTGCAACGAAAAAAAAAAGAGGCAAAGGAAAGTACAATTTACCTCAAAAAAAATTAAAGGACAGTACACTGCAGAAAGAGGGGGGGGGGGGACTTAGCCGTGCAAAACTTTAGTGGGGTTTGACAAATATGACCGGGTTCTTCTACATCAAACCTTATATTAGCTTCCCTTCTCCTAAGGTGGGTGTATATATATTCCCCACTTTTCTTCAACTACTCTTGAGGTATTGTTAAAGATAGCCTATAAGCCTAAGGTCAAGATATGAGCCAGTTCAAAAAGTAAGTATCCCATGCGGATGTGCTCTAGCACATTGGATCCTTAAACTCCTTGATCCTAGTATGTTCCACAACATTTTCAGATGAGGCTAATTAGGCACCAAGTTTGTCTTCTTACTTTTTGTATTGGATTACATACCTCAAGCATAGCATCTGAATCTTCTGAAATTCTGATGCAACTGTCAGGCTAGAATCTCTACCGATCTGAACCTGCACATTGGAAAATATGTTTAAACTCAGCATAGATAATAGAACCAATATTGTATTGACAGAAAAAGAACAATAAAACCATCAATTCCATACTTAAAGGAAAATCACCTGTGAGACTTTATCTATAGAAGATATGGAAGAGAGAGAATTATTTCTCAATCCAAGCAATTCCCTCAACGCATCTAAATTCCCTTCCTCAAAAATGAATAAATTCATCATTGTCATCATCATGAATATGCATCCCTTCCATAAGAACTCAAGCTCTCTGGCAAAGCTGAATAGTAGCAAGCCAGCAAAGTGCATAAACATCAGCTTTGACTCCTTATGTCTACTTTGGCAAGATCTCATTGCTTCAGGGAAGAGCTTTTGCACAGGCTGACTAACAGAGCACTGTTGAAAGCAGCCAATAATGCCTGTTACAAAATCATACTCCTTACTCAATGAGGAATCTTTCAAAGTACTAAGGGATTCAGAACTTCTCTTTTTCCTCATACACCAAACAGTTTGCAAAAGTGAACTGCTAAGTAATTTCAGTATTGAAGCAAGAAGATGAACTTCTTCAAAACCTAGATATCCACTTTTATGAGTTGCAATACCTTCGGATTCAAGAGAAAGAGTTCTTGAGATTATGCAATTTAAAATTGACAGTATCTCTTCTCTTGACGACTTGTCAAGAACAGATTGATTATCCTTCATGTACAAAATAGAAGCATTCAGTAAGTCAGACTTCTTTCTGGAGTTGAGATCACAAACATGTGAATGCTGGGAACAGGCCAACTCAGTAATTTTATGATTGATTGTACTATAAGTGACTGGTCGAATATAACACTCAAACGATGGATGGAATCCTCTCTTCCATATCCCTGGTTGAACAGAAGAAAATGACCCAGTGTAAACTCCAAGAAGATCATCACCAACTCGTAAACTAGATATGTTGTGAGTGTACAACATGATTGATCTTTCTAGCGCTGATATGTAACCATTCATAAATCTGAAATCTGATCTTGTGTTCTGGGGAGCTATATCAATACCAATAGCTCTAGAAACCATGAAAAGTAGATGTGCTTGGATTATTTTTGGTGCAGAAGATATTACAGGGGAGCCAAGCAATGCAAGAGATGCAGTCAAGGTTAGTTCAGAAGTCCTCAAATCCATGGAGTGCCACCAGAGGGAGGCATTCTGTAACTTGCTAGAAGCTTGTTCATCAGAAAGTGAAAGAATAAAGTGAGCAGAGATCACCTCCAGCACATCGTCACTATCACCATGACTGTTGTGGCACATAAATAGCCTTTCAGTTGCAGAAGAAACAGAATCTGCTATCATAAAATACAGTCTCAAATGTCTATGCAATAACAGCTCATCTGCAAAGACCTGAAGATAAATTTCCAATTAATTTTCCCATTTCTACAATGAAATTCCACAAATGTGCCTCAGCTTGATCATTAAAAAAAAAAAAAAAAAAAAAAAAAAAAAAGGACATATGATCAAGATTTCAGAAGAGTTAACTTGTTTAGATGTTGAAAATGATAAAACATATAGATGAGACCAGAGCACGGCATCAGAATAAAGAGCTATAGATGTATGCCAGTGGCAATAATGAAGGGGCAGAGGAAATTGCTCCCATCAATACTGTGGAAGTCAACATCACTACCATTGTGTTTTTCATCCTATTTAAGGGTGGGAAATATGGCGAATAGTGTATTCATAGTTCTTAATTTCAGCAAGGTTTCATCTGACCCCAAACCTACAATGTAGGTTCCAATTAAGACACAGATGACTCCGGAAGGACAGGAACAATGGAGGGCAGGACAAAAAACATGTAAACAGAACAAGGATAATGATTTTGAAGGAATTCTTCCTCGGGATCTCAAAATTCTTTTTACCAACCAGTAAATTTCAGTTTTGTTCAAAAATAATTATAACATTCTTCAGTGTAATGGAGGATCCCCAAGGGGGGCCACAACCATTGCTATGCATTTCGGTCACATTAGCTATAAAACTGTTGAAAGACAGTCATAGTAGTTCACCGATGGTTACCTTAGGTTTTCTCAATCAAGATGCTCAATGCCTACCTATGAATTAAATCTATACTCCAGATATATTTGATCTTTCAACATGATGATTGAAATATTGAATCTTTGAAGGTTGACATAATTGCTGACCAAAACATAAACAAATAGTACAGTGGTAAACGACAAGACTACCTCTAGCAGTGAGCAAAGAAAAGGAATTGGTGAACCAGCTTCTTCAACAATACACATGGAAGCATTGTACTCCTCAACATATGTGGTGAAGCCACTATGACCAGCATAAACACATTGACGTGAAAATGATCTTTCGAACCTTAACGCGTGTTTCGCATTTTCCCCTAGATTGCGTGAAATATGCAACAGTACATCGGAAGAACATAATTTGCAAAGTATTGCGAGAAGAATCTTGCATTTTTCAAGAAGAAAACCTTGGTTAAATTCTAGCAACCGCAGCATGCCCATACAGCATCTCAACAACAGTTTCAAGTCTTCTGGATGGACCAAAATATCAAGCTGCTGGCTAGCGCTTTCAGATCCAGAGAATAAATGTTCAAACTTTCTAGAAAGTTCTTCGAAGAGAAAATTGGAAAGATTACAAATATCAGTAAACGGTAGATTGAAGGTAGACTGATGGCCTTCCCTATTTGAATCATTTGAAGCTCCAAATTTTGGGGAATACAGTGATGAGTTCATGGACAAGTGGATCAGCAAATAATACAATTTTCTCAGAAGCACTAGCTTTGGAACCTGTAAAATTCAGATTACTTGCATTAGAAACGTAACAAGAATTTTCAATAGAAACCAATCGACAAAACCCCTAACAGTTAGAGGAAATATCTGCACTACAACACTTCACAGGTTCAAATTCAGCACAGAAGGTAAAATTGGAACAAATGAAATACAATTCTCAGCAACAAGCTCCATTCTAGTTCCCAGTACAAAAAAACAGGCCTAAATTGAATGGATTTGTTCAAATCAGAAACAAAAGCGAGAATTTCATGCTACGAGTAACAAATCCCTAACTTAAAACACTTCTTCCAGACTATTCATCTGCAAATATTGCCTAGAACCCAGATTTACATCAAAGAACTCAGGAGAAAGAAAAAGGAAAAATGGGCACCTGTGGATTTTTCATCGCATCCAATAGGGTTTCGAAGCTCGGAGTAAAAGAAGAAGATAACGCATCCTGGGTCCCATTTGCAGGGCGGAGATAATTCTTTTCGATTGAACCCATCACTAACACAGAGAAGAGATATTTCCACAAAAATAGGAAACCAGAACACCTCTTCTTTCGCCTTTCGGATTTGAGATTCCAATAATCAGTAGCTTATGCTCGAACCTGAGAAATGAGAAGAGGAACAGAGTTTAATCCTCTTATGGCGGGAGAGGGAGGGAGAGGGGAACGGGTAGCAATCGGTTCGGGTTTCCCAAACCCGGAAAAATGTCCAACCCGGAGTGAAATTGTCCATTCATCGAAAATACGATCTATTTCAGTCGGGCCTTGTTACTATCGAAAATCCATATGACCCGACCCTGCACAAGCACAAAAGGCAGAGGCCCGGAGGTATCTCCGGGATTAGTCTTCCGATGCCCAAGTTAGTGACGGGTAGAACAGTGTTTTTATAGGAGTAATGGTGGGTGTCGGCGTACTTCCCCTCAGGTTTCTTTCAGATTCCCTCTTATAAGGTTTCTCCACCTAGGGTTTTGGGAACCCCCCTTGGGCATCTTCTCCTCACGTGGTTTGAAGCCTCGTGGCCTTTGTTGGATGGGCGACATATGTCCCTCCCTCGGATGCCACTTGTATTTGCTTTATTGGGTGACAAATTCTACCATATCAGGCCTAATTGGTCTCCTTACTTCAGGATCTCGCACCATGATCAATCTGTTTAAATAATCAACCACAATAGATTAAGCATGGTCTTAATTATAAATGATGGATCGGATACTAGTCTTTAATCGGATTAAACGGGCTATTGAGCCATTTACTTCTAAAACAGGCTTTTAGGCAATCGAGTAACTGTTGGGCTAGACACTCGCACAAAGAAACAGAAAAGAAAAGTTACAAAGAGAGAAATTAGGCTCCTCTCCCTTGGGTGTTTCCCATCTCACATTGTCCATAAGGTGTGGTTACCTGCAAGGGAGGGATCCAGATTCCAGACCCGAGAGAATATATAAACACCCTTTTATTTTAATTTGGCAAAAACAATTTCAATTGAGGAATTAATGGGCATTAATTATGATTGCGTCAATTAAGAATGGAGAAATTTTATAAACAAATTAAAAAGAATGTAGGGCCAAGTTTTTTTTTAACCCACAGTGAATGGGAATATATTCACCGTGGGGCATCAGGATTGTACAATAAGGGGAGATTAGTTGGGGAGTGAGGGGGTCACATCTACACCATCCCATCATTCATCCACCGGTTTAGAAAAACTTTTTTCAAGAATGTATATATATTTTGGGGATCATGTATACAATGTAAGAGTTAATCCTTATAGACAACTTGGTGCGGAGACTACACCAGAAGCAGTTCCATGTACACTCTTGCAGAAGGATTGTGCAATTTGATCATTGTAAGTGAGCTTTTTATCTTGCAATACAATCCCTTTACATTGTGAGGTTGCACTAGAGTTGAAGAACATTGCGACTTGCGTCGCCGACATCTTGACGATGATTGTGTATGTTACTCCACTTATTTTTATACCAGAATTCTGCAAAATATATAGACTTATCATGCAAGTACTGATCATCCCAATTAGTTGGAAAGAGAAAAAAATGGTATAATTAAATTAAATTGATTTGAGATAATTAAGTTTATAAACTTAGGGCTTATCTGATTAGGGCAATTTGTATTGTGAGGCAATAGCATACTTGATATCGGCGGCATACCTATCCCTCTCCCATTAATAATAATCTATCATTAAATAATTAAGACCAGTACTACTACAGTCACTCACCGGATACCATGTCCAGGACCACATGCAATACGTAGTATTGTCATATTTTCTGTGCCCGGTCCCATCGAAATGCAATCATCGCCGGTCTTGATACTCGCATTGAATACACGTACATTATTTGAATTTTGAACATGTATACCATCTGTGTTTGGACTATCTCCTGGGGCATTGATGCTCACTCCTTGTATTGTTACGTTTCAGGATGAATACACAATAATGTGAAAGAGCTTCGCATTCATCGATCTCACATTTTGCACTAGTATATCTTCCAAGCTATAGAATGCAAGTGACTGCAAAACAAAAATCCAACCCAACCCTATAATTATGATTGTCAATGCTCAAGAATTGTTTTTATGTTTTGCATTTTCTTTTCAAGATTTCCTTTAAAAAAAAATTTGTTCTTATATGCCCTTTTATATGGATACAAATATATAGAGCCTAGATATAATTTATGATCATATGATGATACATACATACATACAATTATTATTTGCAGAAGCTTTGCATGCCCACAAGGTGGTGCCTTGGCCATCAAGATATCCACTTCCAATGATGGACATCCCATCCACACCATAGAACATAATCCAATTTTCGGAACTAGCCATATTCTTGTAGTCAGGAGCAACAAGAATTCCATCCATGAGAAATGTAATCTTCGAGTTATTGCATGGTCCTTCGAACACAATTGGACCAAGTAAGAACCGGCCTTTACGTGGTACATGTATCGTCGACGCCTCTGATGATTTGCTAGCAGCTGCCTAAGCTGATGAAAAAGCTTGGTTCACATCTGTTTTGCCATCCCCTATAGCCCCAAAATCAGTGATGACATTGATATCAACAGCATTTGGTGATGGTAATAAGGGGAGAAGGAATGGGATTAAGAGAGCTGGAATAAGAAGTGCCATTGTAGATAAGAGCTTGTCTATGAGATTTGAGTAGACTTGGAACTAAGGAGTTGAAGGGCTTGTTTGGTTTTGTTTGTGAAAATGGAGGTCCATTTTATAGGATGGAAGATAAGTTTACTTTCAGGGTGATCAGAACTGGAAGCAAAACAGCGTCTGTTTGTTGGTGCTATATTCCATGTATTGGTAAGTTTGGAACTTGGTGGAAGGGTTAGCTAAGGCACCGCTGTTAACTTCAAGAAGAGATTTGAGTCTAGTTTCTGGTCTGGTTTCATTTCATGCCAAACAAGTCTTTAAAATGTAAGTAACGGCGTTATCGCGTATTTGTGTCTTATAAGGTTATTCTTGTCATTTTGAAAAATATGTCTTGGCCACACGATCACCCGTCAGGATTTTTTCCTATTAATAGAAATGACGGTTTCCATTTAAAGAATGCCTTCGCCGTTATTTCACAGAAAACGACTACTTGCGGCCACTCATGCTTATTATGTCCTACTCTCTAGATAGATCAAACATGGTGGTCATCTAAAACTAACCATTGTTGGTGACGTCTAGCCATGTCACCATTGCTATTGCAGAAATGCAACCCTAAAATGATACAGAAGATAATGAAAAAACAGGAACAAACCATGCACACAAGTTTACAAGGTTCAGCAAGATTGCCTATGTCCTTGGTGAGATGAGATCCTACTTCACTATCAATAGAGAATAAGGTTACAGCGCTCATCCTCACAACTCAGTATTGTTTGCCTTACAGAAAGAAACTCTCGCTACAAATATATAGCGAAAAACCCTAATCCGGAAAGTACAAAACTTCCTTCAAATAAAAAAAAAATATGAGCGGGGAGCTACGCCCCGTACACCCCAGCCATTCAGGGGAACCTTCTGCCCCCCTTGCAACCCCCACGGCTCGCTAACCGACTAATAGGACCGTTGTCCTGTCTATCGAGGCGCCTACACCAGTACTCCTTGGATTAAACTATGATGGAATACAAGACATCGTACACCAACAGCCATTTGATACACAAAAGCGTGTCAATGTCATAGAGGATTCACTTTTTTTTGTTTTTTTTTTAATTCTATCTTACTGAACGCCAATAGCCAACCTACTAGGCGCTAACTAGTAGGACCGAGCACTACCTACTCCTACATGTATCCACTAATACACATATACACACACCAGAAAATGACAAAATTCGATCCCATGACTTCCTCCCCTAACCGTCGACTTTACAAGCCGAAGTTTCAGCAATAGGCTAAGCTAGTGTTCATCATAGAGGACTTACACCCACCTAATTCTTCAACTTTTAGACACAATTAAGCCATGGGTGCCTCAAAGCCCAAAAGTAAGGCAAAGCTTTCCTTCTTTGGGTCCACTCCCAACCCTATACACATGGGAGTGGCACTAAGAGATGAGTCTCACTCAGTTGACACTTAACAGTGAGTTTGGCAGCACCACTGACCGATTACTAAGATTGGGCGATTGACCACAGCCAAAACTGGCTCTTGTCCTAACCAAAATGAAGTGGCACTCAGAAATCCGTTTGTTACCATCTCTTTTTTTTTTTTTTTCAAAAAATGTTGCTGAGAAACAAAAAGGTTATCATGCAGCCCTTACCATCCCATATATCATATCCTCCCAAGTATGTCCATGAACAAGAACGACTGCTTAGCACAATTGGTAGCATGTCGATCACATTGCATGTCAATGCACCCACTCTCTGATACACCTTGTTGGTAGTCTCAGATTTTCCAATGCTATGTTTTCCACTTGGAAAACTCCCCCTGGGCTGAAACTCGACATGTGAGCAAAAATGTTGGAATCCAAATCTCCAACAAAATCTAACTTGACATGCCACATGGCAGAATACAGTGGGCCACCCAGCCATCCTCTTTGCCTGAGAAAAAAAATTGCATCATGCTAAGTTGTAACTGTAATGCAAAGCTGAACATCTCTATCTGGTAAAAGGAAATAATGTTATTTCAAAATTCCTTTTTTTCACCCTAGTTTCGCCGATATAACAATTGTGAATGGACATCCCCTTGTACCAAGCAAACTAACCGTGGTGGGAGGAATTTGCCTCCCCTGAACAAAATCACATCTATTGAATGTTATAATGTTCTCAAAGTAGCAGAGCGAGGTTGGCTATTGCTTACATTTTTATTCGCAAATATGATGACAAATTTTCACACATCATCTCATCTCACCACCTTTATTGTCAAGAGAGGATGTTGTGTTGCGAGATTGGTCTGAATCCACATTGCTCATTTTTTCCATCTTCTCTGCTTCAACTTTCTCAAGCAAAGCCTGCTCACGCATGGCCTTCACCATTTCCTTCATTCTCTTTTCCTCTCCTTCAAGCTGCATATTCATTATAGCCTCAGCCTGCTTATCGAGTGGCTTGAAGTACTCATCGATGGCAGCCTCCTGTGAATATGAATTGCAAACATTTACAGAAGGAGAAACCAAAGATGAATATTATCGAACTGAAAAAGAGAAACCCACCCCAGATGCAATCCTGGGTCACAACACCCTGCTTTGGGATCACGGTAGGCCCACAAGAATATTATACAACTCAAATTAAGGGTATAGTGGCAAAACTGTAAATAAATAGAAGTCATGGAACCTTGCAATAAAGAAAAACAGTATTAAGGGAGGCATATTCTGAAATTTCAGAAGAAAGAATGGCATAATATAATCCAGATTAGCAAGGACAGGCATAATTGTAATTAACCGAAAATTAGGTCTTTAATAACAAACAGAAGAACTTCTTCTTCTTCCTCACGATGGAAGCAAGCTTAGGTATAACAGTTTCAACAGAAAAACAAAAAAAAAAAAAAAAAAAACAAAGTAAAACCGTTTCACTCCAATAAGAGTTTTCCCCAAATCATACTCACTCAAGAGGAAACTATAGGAGTTATGAATGGCCAACCCCACGCTCTTTAAAGCCACACAAGGATGGTCAAAGCAAAAAAAAAAAAAAAAAAAAAAAAAATCTGCACCCAGGTGCTAGGATGGAAACGAGTTCTAATTGCAGGGAAATTTCTCACAATCGAAAGTGGTTTTGTGAACAATCACCAAGGGTTTAGGTTGCCCTGGGGAAGGGAACTAATAGCCAAACTCTGGAGAAGAATAGACAAGGGATGAGAGAGACTGATCAGATACATCTGTCTTGCTGGTTTGGTAGAAACAGGGAAAATTTGTAAAACATGAAATAAATAAGAAGAAATAACAGAATAGGAAATGAATATAAGAGCTTACTGGAGGACTGAACTGGATCAAGCAACCGAAAAAATAGGGAAGGAAAGACAAAAGTCAGAGCCGCATGGAAAAAGTGAGAAAGGCCACACAGCTAAATCACACCGCACAGGTAAACAAAACCCACTTTTCCTTTCATTCAATTCTAATATTCCATGGTTAGGTTAAAAGCAAACATCAGAAAAAATCCAACTCAAAATATAAACCTACTCAACTAGGCAATAGGAAACTAACTCCTCAAAGCAAATCCCCTACATAACTAACTCCTACCAAAGTAAAATATAAAACATAATAAAATAAAAGATTAAAATGCTATCTCCTTACAACCCCTTTTTGGACTAAAAGCCAGTTTTGGGACAGGTTTGTCCCAGTCTGGGTTTCCAGATCAGGTCATGCTGGTCCAGCCATGTTAGTGCTACTGCATCATGTCTCTTCAAGATAACAGAGCGGACGTTCTTCCCTTTTAGAAAATACTATAATAAACAGAGGAAAGTTATACTTCAAAGTTTGCTATAGAGATACTCATTCAAGAATCGAGAAGGAATTACCTTCTGAAGCTGGGATAGTAGGGGGTAGGACCATTTAAGGATTTGGGGACCAAAGCTAAATATATTAAATTTGACAAACAAGGCGTGAAATGATCGCTAGATTTCAGTCTTATCCCAAGGTTTCTTTTACAACTTCAATCATTTTTAAAAATTAACAACCAATATACAAGTGCAACCGTGTTACGTAAATAAATTGTGATGGATATAGCTGAAAACTGGTCTAAATTAGTGATCTAGGAGAGCCTCAGTAGAATCAATAGAAAATAAAGGATGATCCTCTGAAGATGTCTGCTTCCAGCTAAAAAGATTGACCTTAATGGAAAAAGATAAATATCAAGCAAAGTTAAAGCATTTACAGTGAGGCATAGTAGCATCAAGGCAGAGTATAATAATCATGGAGCAACATAAAGTTGAGTTGGGATGGCCAAATGATCCATCTAAATGGATCACTCAAGGACTTGTCTGCACCTAATGAAATTGGCTCCTTTCACCATGTTTTCAAGAGAAATCACCAAGTCTCCTGATGCGGATCCGAGGGAATCGGATTGCTTATGGGCCCACAATTAACAAATAATTCACTCTAGGCAAACCAGTGGCAATTTTGTAATTTCTGGTACAAGTTAAACCCCTTTTAGAGTGAAATAAGTGAATAGGGAATTAATAGGAATTAAATCCAAAGAAAAGGATCAATTCTGAAAATAAAGATGATAGTGGGGTTAAACTGAAATAAAGCCAAGAGTGAGGGGTTATTTTGCAAACTAATGAAGAGGGGTGTCTTTATAAAGAATTCAGAAGTTGGAGGGACTTATTTGTAATAACCAGAATTAATGTGTATAAACAAAGTCTTCTTCTACCTCACGATACTAACCAGCAAGGCGGAAGAACCAGGGAAAACGAAAAAAACAAAAAGGAGAGAACTCCTTGAATGCTTCTCGGTTTGGGCTGGGATTTCTGGAGGAGGGTCACCTATAGGTGGAAAATCCCTCGGTTAAAGCTTCAGTCCAAGCAACCCAATGGTGAGAAAGATCGAAGGACCTGAACCAGACATGGGCAGAGAAGGGTTTCAGCCCGGTTGCAGGTCTGAGTTCTTACCACAGAAAAGGCGAGATGACCTGAGGTTCAGAGAGGGTGAGTTGCCTAAGCATAGGCTGCCTTCGACTCAAATCTTAGGGTCAACCGACTGGAGAAAGGACTGCTGTGAAGTTTTCTCTAAAATATGGTACTGTCGCCCAAAACAGAGTATCTCAGGTCAGGTAAAATAAACGGCAGGAAATAATAAAGGCTTAGGAAGAAGAGAAGAAATACAGAAGTAGAGGAAGAAGAAGATAAAAGAAGAAAACCAGAAGAGGGAAGAAAATCAGAAAAGGGGGAAAAGAGGGTCGGCAGCCATTGTTCAACCCAAACCTAAATTCTCAAATTCATTCAAAAAATCTAAAACTGAGTTCTTCTCTATTACATGACTAATATAAAGGAAAAATCAAGCAATTAATGAAAACTACTTGAAAATGGAAAATTATTCTAAAATTAGAAGCTAGCTAATTTAAAAAGAAATTATTTCTAAAACAATAGAAAATCAAATCAAAAGATATTTCTTTCCTAAGTCCATCGTGCAACTGCATCATCTCCTCTTTCACATGTGACACACACACATGGAAATGGGTAAGTCAAATCAGATAAAAAAAACTTAAGCACAAACTTCTCCAATCCATATTAGGCTCAGACCCTTAAACACTTTGATCACCATTCACCACCCATCTAGAAAAAACGAATTCTGCATAGGATCCATTAATTTGTTCCCCTTTCACAAATTCTTCTATTACATCTCCCAAAAAAAAAAAAAAAAAAGGGTAGTATCTTCTACAAATACTACCACACAAAAAGAAAGAGTTGATCATGCAAACCTTTTGCCTCTCAGGCATTAGCATTACCAATTCAAATAGTCAAACAGTCCCCTGAAATACAGAGATACAACCCAAGCTACCTTGCAATGAACAAATAATTGGTCCCCATTATTTTCGGCTACATAAAAAAATTGCACACCCATTAGTCATTTGGTGTACTGTATCCTTCAATTAGTTGAAAATCAGTACCCTATTAAGCACTAGGATCCTTATGCTTCAACTCTTAGTGGAACTGTTTTACTCTAATCGTTGTTAGTGGGATAATACTTTCCCCAGGATGCTAAGAAATTTTAGAAAATTTTGACTTGATATAGACCATTTTTGTCGTCTTTTAAATCCTTTCATCCTCACCTTTTCTAGTGGGAACCTACTCCAAGACCTGAAACAACATTCATCCATCTTGCTCCAATCAACCTCTTTAAAAAGGACGCCAAATAACTCCTCCCACAAAAACGATGGCTAACAGCAGCTCTTTGGTGGCTGTCACAAATCCTGAACCAGAAAAATCCACCTAGAGACTAGTACAAAAAGGATCCCAGAACAGAGAATATAGAATATGAAACTAACAGAATAGATTAATAGAATATGAAACTAGATCTAATTGAAAATAGAAAATTTGATAGTGAAACAATATCAAATACAGGAAATCAGTACTAATAATGTAGAAGAACCAGACAAAGAACAAGAACAGAAGAAGTGCCGCAAACTAGAAGAAGAGAAATTTTTCTCACAATTAGACAGAATACTCCAACCGTGGGCTACAGAATATATTTATATTATTTGAAATAATATTAGGGACACGTATACCGCAGGTATAACAACTATTACAAATAAGCCCTAAACCAAACAACTGAAAACCCACAATACCCCTTGCAGTTATATCAAATGGAATAAATATAACCTTAACAATCCCCCTTAAGCTGGAGCATATATATCACTCATGCCCAGCTTGGAACAACCTTCCCAAAAAAGGGGATGAAACAGAAGCTTAGTGAACATTTCACTCAATTGATTTTTAGAAACAATGGAGTAGCAATCAATTTCCTCATCACTCCATCCCTCATAAAGAAACAATTGACCTCAATGTGTTTGGTCCTCCCATGAAAAAATGGGTTGTCAGCAATGTAAATAGCAGCTTGATTATCCCATGCTTCCTGGACTAGACGGAAGAGTATGCAACACAACTTCAAGTTATCTATCTAGTATGGTCATTCCGAAGCAATCAGGAAAAGACTTGAGGGATCATCTAAAACAATAATCTTCTCAACTTACTATGTCTTCTCACATTCCATATGAAAACAAGTTCTTCAAAGCCACCGGATAAAGGCAGATGAATTGAAGAATACTACACAGATCTTGAATGAATAAAAAATTGTGTTGTAAAATATGTCCAGCTTCCACACAATGCTGATAACAGAGGAAACGTCTGTAGCTAATTGAAATCCTGTCTGGAAGAAAATCTTTAGCGTGAATATAATGCACACTGCATCCCAAATGAAGAACGCTAGTTTGAATGGATTTTAAACTAGCCAAATGTACCTAGCAGGAAGTGAACTATCACCTGGGGGCAGTACCTATTCACAGAAGGACTTTGTCAAGCTGTAAAGTAGTCAACCAGAGTTTGATTAAAAAAGTCAGACTTTGTGAGTGTTGCCCTAGGGTTTCAGGTTGCAAACCCTAAGCTCACAATCATTGACAGAAAGGGTAACTGAAAGATAGAGACGGAGTGAGGGTGAAGATCAAGGTGGGGGAGAGAGAGAGAGAGAGAGAGGCAGAGAAGGGAAGTGATAAAGGAGCAGGAGAGGGATACCAGACCCGACGCCAATGAGCGGCCAGCAACGGCTTTGGAGAGAGAACCTTCGGAGATACTTCTCATTGTGTGAACCTGAGGACAAATGCGAGACACAAAGGAGGAATGCGTTGGTCTTGATTGTTTTTGTTTCTCGCATCTCTAGCCAAAAATGCTTCAAGAGTGCGAAGGCAACCTTTTTTCACTCTCCATTTCCACTATTGTAGTTCCGTTCACTCCGGAGTAGTAGACAGACAACACATTCCCCTTTTTTTTTCACTCCGGTAAAGCAAAAAAAAATTAGAAGCACTCCACAGGAGTGTTACCAAATGGCACGTAAGACTCCAACTTAACTAGCCATAAATCCCGTATTCCAACCTCCTATCCATATTTTAGACCCCAGTAAAGTGTCCTATGACAACAAAAACCCCTTGGACCAAAGGCTCAACACATATGTAAGTATGTAACCCAACCCAAGGCTTATTTTCCCTAAAATAAGCCCATTTCTGTGATTTATCTACATCATAAATCCTCAGAGACAAGTCATACAATCTTCTCCAACCACTTCTACAATATGAAGTAGTTTATTCATTTCTTATTTCACGACAAGGTACAAGATCAAAACAGTGATCAAATCACAAAAACATGTCCCAAGTTATACAGAACCTTTTTTTTTTTTTTGGAGCACATACAGGGAAGGGGTACACTAATTTTATTCCATAATATTCAAACCAAATTGTATGCCAATTGTTCAATGCTTATATTTTGGAACATAGGATCATCTAACCATCTTATATTAAAAAAATAAAAAATAGAGAAGAAGAAAAGAAAAGAAAGATAAGTTGGATCATGTGACAATAAATGTTATAATGTCAAGGCAATTATATATGTATTCAGCATTTGACAGTTAATTAAACTCAGTATGTTCTCTAAAAATTAACATGGAAATTTTTGGTAAAGTTTGAGAAGGGGAGGGAAGCAAGTGCATATAAATACCAGAACATGGTCAATTGGAAACATCACAAAATTGTAACCGTATAAACAATCTAGGCATTGCAAAAGTGAATCAGTCATGCACAACTTCCCATGAGGGGATCCTTTTGTTTTTGGCTTCCCTTATTCCACTCAGTCCTTGCTTCTTTTATCAAATTTATTTGACTAACGGGACTGACTTACTGTTTCTTCGAGTTTCCGATTCACTGTCTGCATCTCCTCAACCATACGGCGAACCTCTGATAAAATAACCTGCTCCGGGATCCTATTCAATGCTGCCTTCCTTGCTTGCTTCTGAGTAAAGGGAAAGAAGAGGGCAAATGACTAAGAATGAAAGAAAGAAAAACCAAGCTGTGAGAAGAGCAAAAACGATATAACTAATTTTAGATGCAAGGCCGTTGCATAAACCTTATTTACCAGGGTAGCAGTGACAACCAAAACACAAGGTTCAACTAATATCCCAAGGGCGCATTACAAAATTTGATGTTTATTGGTGTAGATTTGAACTTTGTATAGTGTAATGGTGAACTTGTATTTAAATTGACCGTAAAAAATGATTTAGTAAATCTCATAGATCCATATAGCACACATATATAGTGCAGCAATGGGTACTTCCTTGCCCACAATCCCATTAATGCATTCAAGGCTGGTTTCACATACGGCGGTTTATCTTTATCTAAAATAAAAAAATAAAAAAATAAAAAAAAAAAGTGAAGAATAATGAAGCTAGCATGATTGACAAGCTCGGAACAATTTGGAGCAGGATCAATTATGGCCTTCCGATCTCTCCATCATCGTTATCCAATGACAAGGTCAATGCACAAGCACAGAGGAAGAACTGCAGCATGCAAATGATTCCATATTTTTCAAAAAGCAATGCAATATATCCTTTTTTGGCTTTTAGTTTGATTCCTTGTTTGTCTATTCAAGTCACTATTTTTCAGCTAACTAGAGCAGTTAGCATGAACTGGCCCTGTTTGAAAGCTTATCCTCCTACCATTCCAACGGCACCAAGATCTTGCAAATCCAAGTTGTTAAAACCACAAGGATAAGGCCTAGTTAATGTTGACTATAGATTCTTAACAATAAGGATGAAAGGGAAACCCAAACCACACTGCTTAAGATTTCAAATATTTCCGATTACTTTGTTTGTTGAATAGTTGACCTTATTTTCTGCAGTTGGACAATTTTAGCCCCAGTTAAACTGTTGTGAAACGCTGATTGTTTAATCAATTTGTTGGTTGCTTTGATCTTACTATCCACTTTCCCTTTGGGTGAAGGTGTTTATGTCAATCACTCTTTCTTCAAGAGGAGGGTGGACATCAGTGCCACGGTAAGGTTGGTCCAATGCAACCTAGTGGTTGCGGGTTTGAGTTGGGAAACAGCCTCTCCGCGAAGCAGGAGTAAGGCTGTGTACTTTATGACCCTCCCCAGACCCCCCAATGCTAGAAGCCTCATGCACTGGGTATGCCTCTACTCTTTCTTCAAGAGCAAGGAGAAGACCTAATGGGACTTTGGGAGAAGTGGTGACAAAGAACGTGCATAGATTAGGGTTAACAACAAGTATGGGTTTAAATAGAGTTGAAAAAGAAAAACAGGATCCATATAGCCAACCCCATTTACTTGGAATAAGGTTTAGTCAAATTGAGTCGTACTCTTTCTTCAATCTTCATCTAGGAAGCTACAAATTGATAGATTTAATTTACCCACACCAAATTTTATTAGAATATATCATTTTTAAATCTATTTAAATCATTTTAACTGTTGGATCCAGTTGGAGCAGAAGTTAGCACATGCAGGACTTCAAGAAAATCAGACAATGGTGTGCATAGCTCAGAAAACCCGTCTAGAGAGCCTCGATATCGGTGAAACTATAAGGTTGGGTATCCCTATCACTCTATGATCAAGCCCCTAAAATTTTGTAACCTTAAAGCTTGTTTGACTTTTTCAGGAATGTATGTCCTGGCTGGATGTTTCTAGTTTAAGTTTTAGCTCAAATATTGATTTGAGACTTTGCCATCTTTCTGCTTAAAAGCTTGAGCCTCACATAAGTAGGGTTTGACATTATAACACATTACACGCAGAATATCAAATGCTATCAAATACTACTAAAAACCATAATACAAAGAAAAAAAACATGAAAGATAAAAACCTGTTCAAGTTGTCGTTGAAGTTGCAATCTATAAGATCTAATCCTTCTCTCCTCATATCCTGAGAGGACCCTAACATAGAACAATGCTTTCCTCCCAAACTCTAAGATTTTTTCCATGATGACCAACTACAGAAATATGGTTACACCTGCACTCAAAAAAATACCAAGAATTTAACACCAGAAATCATTAAATTTATCCATCTGATAATCAACCAGAGACTTTAGTAAGCTCAAAACTCAAATCAGAATCATCTACCACTAACAGAACTGAGATACATGTCGAATTTCATAATTCACAGATCTCCTACACCAAGTTGGAACAGATGAAGAGGTCAACTGATAATCGAGAGTATAGAGGGAAAAACATTTGGGGTTTCAACACTAATCTCTAGGGCATACCTTAGCTCTCGTTCCTCTTAAAGGTAAATAGTTCAATGTGCGAAAGATCTTCAATGGAGTTCTTAACTTCCATGGAGAGCCACCAGAACGATAGATCGACGTTCTCCAATTCCCGAATCGCAAGTGCGGAACGAACCCAACGGTGTGACACTCGCCTGCCGGTTAATAGGTTGGGAACAGTGTCTCTGTGCAGGGCCTGCAGGCTACCCGAATAGATTGAATACTAGAACTCTGTACGGGAGCACGGGCGTAGTATATCTCTCCCCTCCACTTAACAAGAGATAGTGAATGGTGATATCTTTTTACATGAGAGGAGAGAGAAAATGATAAATACGGTAGCGCAGGCTCCTGTGCTCCGGGGTAGAGAACCACTTTCTTATATTCTAATTTTTTGAAACACAAAGGGGCAAGCTAATGGGTTGAAATCGTCTGCAATTCTGATCTCGTACAATTCCGTGTAATACCATTTTTAGGCGGTGACACGTGTATTGATACCAATACAATGGTCCAGATCTGGTATAACTAATAAAACATTAAATCAGCAAAAAGACATTTAAATCAGATCTGGACCATTGCATTAGCATCAATACACGTGTCACCGCCTAAAGGTGGTATTGCACGGAATTGTACGATATCGGAATTGCAGACGATTTTTTTCCGCAAGCTAATGGGTTACATGGGGATAAAATGTGCTAGCATTTGTTGTCAACTAGGTTATATAGATTAAATCTAGAGAAAATTACATGATTACCCATTTTTGGGTTTCCATTTACAAAACTATCCATCATATGTTTGAGTTAACAAAAATATACAACTATCATGTTTGGGTTTACAAAACTACCCATTACAGTGTTCGTCTTACATTTCATTCCAGTTTTATCCATACCTCCTTCCACCCAAACTTCCCTGAGATCACTGTATCCACGGCTCTTCCCACCCCTGTTTACAAGTCATGGCATGACACCATTCCACTCGCTGCAAACAATTTCTCAACTCGATCAATTTATTTTTGCAGCAGCTACAATTGAAGGCACCAATGGCCAAATTGGTTGCGGTGACAACGGCGGCCTGGATGGGCAATGACTGTTTAGCTAGCCACCCATGGAAACCACCTCCAGATCTGAAGTGATTTGAAGAAGAGGAGGGCGTACAACAAGGTAACTCGCCTCACCCTCTCCCACCCCTTGCTTTTCTGCAGTGTTGCGGCTCCTGCCCCACCCCTCTCTCTATTGTTAAGTCCCATTCTATTAGGACTTTAAATCCTGCAACTGGATTAGTCCCATTCTGTCTGGGACTTAAAACTCTGCAACTAGATTAGTTCATTTCTTTACCACATGTCCAATTTCAGGCTTCAAATTTCGGAGGGTTGTTGATGAACAACATATCCTGCAATTGCAAGTCGATTGACATGGTGTGGTTGAAGAGATGGTTTGAGAAGTGATTGGCAGAAAGAGGGGATGGAGTTTTTTCAGTAGAGCAATTTCCACCCAAAGAAGAAGAAGAAGAAGCAGAAGACAACAACGCAACTTGCCATCCCACCTCTTTTCCTTCCTCCCTATCCCGTTCTACAAACTCGAACCACACTTTTTTTTCTTCTTTGCAGAGCACCGAACTCACCCACTCTCCACTGCCTTTGACTACCCGCTACCGGTGATCGGCGGAAATCTCTTCCATCTAGGTAGTCATCATCGAATTCGTTAAATCCAATGTTGTTCTTGGACAGGGGTAAAAATCGCCAGGCTGCACATTGAGATCTGATTACATTATTGTATGCAGCCGAGAGGAGGCCGCTCATCTTCAACAGAAGAAGAGCTTGCCCTTGTTGGTGGACAACGAAGACCAAGAATGGTAAAGAGGAGGTTTTGCTGCTCAACTGTATAGGAGAAGGTAAGGGATGGGGTAGACAAGTTGATCGGAGAAGGTAAGTTTTAAGGGTAAAATTGTCTAGAAAGTTTCATGTTGAGAGAGGAACACTGTACTGGGTAGTTTTGTAAACCCAAACATTAAGTGGGTAGTTTTGTAATGATAAACCCAATAGCGTGTAATCTTGTAATTTTCCCTTAAATCTATGCCCTAAAAATCTTATTACCGATTCTTCTTTATTCTACAAACATTCCAATTAAATAGAGTCCGCTACATGGATTTGTGTATATTAAAAAAATAATAATAACTTTAGGACATCCCACTTACAAACAATTAACGACCCGAATCTTTGCCCTCCAGGCAGTTTTGAACTTTTGATAGATGCCATACTAGGTTGAAGACTTAACTTTTGCATGTCTCTTCTTACTAAATCATCTAAGGTCATTTTTTGCTTGCTCTTAACCCTTTTAGCTCCATCTGTTTGCATCTGGTTACTCCTTCGTATTGAGGCATCCAAATGCCTCAATTTTGACATGAACATTCTCTGAGCTTATCCTGAATTGAGGGCAACTCATAAATCAATTATAACCTGGTCATGTCCAATTCTTCCTTATTCTCTTTAATCATAAACATGAGACCCATTTTCCTTCATCTTCTTCTTATGCAGAAGGCAATAACCATCTTGCCCAACCCCTGCAACCCTCTTCTTTCTCATATTTTTCTTCTACTTCCATGGAAGGCAAATAACCATCCCCACCCCTGGCCTACCCCCATGTACCCCTTCTTCCACCCAATTCTGCAGCCACTTCCGCCGCCACCCCTATTTTCCCCTCCACTCAAATGGGGGTTGGGATATGGGAGTGTGGGATTGCAGTGTAGCTTGAGGGTGGGTGAGGGCCATGGGTGGAGGAAGGGAGAGGAGGGGATAATAAGAGGTGGGGGTGGGAGTGGCTGCAGGGGCGATTTGGAGGATTAAATTGATCAGTAACCCGCTAGCTTACCCAATACTTGCCATAAATTATTATAGTTTAAAACCTTGGTCGAAACCATCATATTTCAAAATGTTTCAAATTCGACAAGTTGAATGAAACACACATCATCACTTAATAGCAATGTAGGTTTTGGTTCAAATATTCGATTATAACTTTAGGTGTCATTCTTAATATTTGGTCGTTCGATAACAAAGCACCGTTTAATATTTGGTCGTTCGATAACGTTCCTAGAAATGTTTTTCTATACCGAGAAACACAAAAGGGGCCTTAGAAGCTTTAGATAAATCCGTTTCGTTCCACCCGTTTTTAGAAACATAAATAGAATTTTATTTTTTTTTTTTTTTTTGTAGAGAAATTTATGGCAATTTATGATATAAGAAACGTGAATGGCGAAACATGTTATATTTTTTTCACTGTTTTTTTAGAAACAAGTTGAGGCCAAAATATTGGGGAAAGACATGATAAAAAATTGATCAAAAGACAACTCGTTTATTAAACACAAAAAAATCCGTTTATGTTCCCAGAGATGTGAAAAATCGTTTATACTATTTTTGGGCACAGAAACACTAGAAAACGTTATCAAATGGTGCTTAAAAACATAGCGGGTTTCGTAAGTTCTGACTAAGAGGGAGTAAAGAAACCCAAAATTGTAGATTTTAGTCAAATCATATCCCATCTATTTGTGGAACTTGTACTTTCTTAACTATTCCAATTACTCGATTTAGTTGTAATGCTAATTTATCAATGTTTGTAATGAATATAGATAAAAAAAAAACTTTCAGGGATTCATATGGGATTTTTGGTCATGCAATCCCAAAATTTAGTTGTGACTCATGATGTTGCTAAATGGGCTCTCTCTTACCTTGATTAGGGTTTTTGGATCCCTTCTCTCTATGGAAAGCTTTGGGATATTGTTTTGGCATGCTTGCCCGTCTTTGTTGAATAGAAGTTTATTTGTTTAAAAAAAAAAAAAAAAAAAAAAAAAAACATGTGACTCATGAAAGTACTATTGCAGGTAGGCCCATTAACTTTTACCAAAGGAACTTTGCCCGTCAACACCCTCTACGCCATAATACACACAGATGGCCAAAATATTGTCAATACCCAGCCCAATCCTAAGGTCTCTTAACTCAACCCAAGCCCACCCTAGCCCTAGGTCGGGATGGGATATCTCAGCCCAAGCCCAACCCTGTCGGGTTTAGCCCAACCGAACCCTATCGGGTTTAACCCAACCCAACCTAGCCCTGATGGACCATGATTGGGCCTAGTTTAACCCAATCTAGTCCATCTCAATACTATCGGTTACTCGATTGCTTGATCTTGATGTATTGCAGAGGCCAAAGACCAAAGTTTTCTTATAAGTATAGATTGTGGAAAATGAAAGACCTTTTTTCTATAGGTACCCCATTAATAATTATTAATATATTTATATGATTATATATTTAATATACATGGTGGGGTTGGGTTGGATTGAGATGGGTTGGGTCTGGTTAGGCAACCCAACTCAACCCGATCCAACCTCAGGCCTGAAAATCGCAACCCTAACTCACCCTATGGGCTGAAATATCAGCCTAAGCCAACACATGCAGGACACTAGACGGTCTAGGATATTTCCCCAACCGCTGTTGGAGTCTTAGAGATACCACCACCCCCTCCGTTTATCCGGGCTACGAACCGGCAGCGCATAAAAACATTTGAGAGTTTATGGACCTAATTATTTGAGCCAAATATTTTTAACGACTCCTCTGCCGTTGTAAGGACTTGAGAGTGAAGAAGAAACGGCGAAATCGGGGAAGTAATGGCTCTGGAGCTTCTGAAGCTTCCTTTCTCAAGTTCTTCTGCAACTCTTTTTGGTTTATTCAAATCGAACACAGGAAAGCTTAATGGTACTTCTTTTCAATCCCTCCAACTGAACTCTCAAGATGACGTTTGTTTCCCCTATAGAATATCTACGTATGAGAAACAAAACTTTGAATTCGATTGATAACTTTTTGTTTTGAATACGAAATAGAATAAAAGAATTTTGCGGAACTTCATTCATTTCTCTATATTTATTCATCTTTGTTCTGATTACATAGTCAAGTTTTTTCTAATTGTCTGCACTGGTTTTCAGTAAAATATTTCAGTAACCCTATACATTGTCCGCTCAGAACCTACGCTGTTGCTAAGTCTGGAAATGTGCAACCACATAAAAAGTAAGCTATCAATTTCAATTCTCTTTTGTTCTAATCGCATAGTTTCTGTTTCTCTATTTCTCGTTGTTTGATTTAGTCTTTGCCATTGTCATCGCTCATATATTTCTGTTTAATGCTGAAATTATCTCTGGCGGCTAGTGTTGTCATTGTTGTAACTATTATCTGAAGTAAAAAATCGTAGAAGTTAAGTGATTATGAGCAGTTCTGGTTGTACATGTTGATGCTGGTAGGTTTAGAACTTTAGAGGAGTATACATATTATCCTTCTTTCGCCAAGAGCTGAATATATTTCGGAATCTTTGTACTAGGTTTCATTGGGATATTTATAACATTGTACTTCTTGCCAGCTAACTTGTTATTCCTTAATGGAATCACGAGAAGTAATAGGGGTTCCATATTTACTGCTACACTGCAAAATGTCTTGATGGAATGATGGTTCTTTTATTTAACTATTGCTAGAAGTGGCAGATAAACATAAAAAAAACATGGGCACTCTACTTGAGAAATGATGCTAATGCCTGATGGTGTGAGCTTAAAATTGAAAGGCTTTTATTTTTCCCTGAGCTGTATCAACTAATCCAACCTCAGTAATTTCCAAAGCCTATAGGTAATTACATTAAATTAATGGCCTTTCCCAGAGGGACTTGATGGTTTTAGAAATCTTTTGTCAAGTTGGTTTATTTATTTATTTATTTCTTTGTTTTGTTGATAATTATCCATTGTGTCATTTACATGTTGGAAATAGACAAGTCATACTATGAACCTGGTACTATGTCTCTAATCCAGTATAGAACACAGCCCTAAAGTAAATTGAACATGCAAAAAGCTTGCACAGAAACAAAGTTTCTACAAAACTTGAAGAAATTGTCACTGAACCAAGAATGATGAGCTGTTTTAGTCAATGCCCTTCAAACAAGGAGAAGTTAAACAACTGTTGATCGTAATGAATCAATTGACTAACACTAGAATTTGAGAATTTCTTGCAAAACTCTTATGTTTGAAGTAATTTTTGAGGCAATAACAAGAAATTGCATGAGCGTGGATATTTAGGATTAGAAGCAATTGAATGAAAAGGAACTACTACTTTCAGTAGAGATTGGTTATCAATTTTCTGTTGCACTTACAATTACTAAGCAGCACAGATTAATGAGGTTTCTGATTCCTAATCAAGCAAGGCTCTCAAATCCAAACTCTGTTGGAATTCACAATTAATGGGCTTTTGACTCTTGATCTTTCTAATTTTAGACCATCTATGAAAGTTTAAGCTCATAATACATGCAGAAATTTTGGTCCAATCAAACCAGCTGTATGGCTGTATGATTGTCCAATTCATGGTTTAGCATGCCATCTTTTGAATGTTGGGTATGAGGTTATGCCCATTTGACTATTTGAGCTAGGACTACCACAAATTTGGTTATTTGGGCCTGAGGACCCATTGGTACCTTAATGAGAGGCTTCACTAAAACGCTCGTGTAATGATCTGTATTCGATAATGTGCATTCATTTGACCACCAAGTAATAAATGAACAATTTTATGTTGTTGCTTCACTGTGAATGTTGATACGAGTGTAAGTGGAAAATAGCTCCGCCAGAATGTGAAACTGCATACAAATTAAAAGAACTTGCCCTAAATAATTGAACTTTAGGCATTGACAAGATTTTGTTACAATACAAGTGGCCTTGATGGTTGTTTTGCCTCAAAAGCTTGTATAAAACCCAGTAAGTGTAACGACCTGACCCCTTACCCTTGGCATGATATCGTCGACTTTGACCCTTGGGCCACACAAATTTAAAATGCGTCATGCCATAATAAGTGGGACTAAAGAGCATGCTCCCTCAATGCCTCTCCCGTGTCTTGCCCAACCTTTGGGGCTCAATGGATTTGGGTCATTTCTTGGTTGTGACATTCTCCCTCCTTGCGGCACAACGTCCCCGCTATGGCCCAACTAGGTTGACTTTAACAGGGGAATCCTGTATGTTAAATGTATGGTAAACAATTGTTTTGATAACCTTGGCTTAATGATCTGCCCATCTGAGACACATGGCAGATGACGTGACTAGTTCAAGCCCGTTGGGTGGGTAAAGCTCCACCTGGCCTAGCCACAGTTAAAATTTGGTGGTCCAACTCAAATCAAATGGTACATCATGAGTTTTAATGGGAAGTCTTTTGGCAATCTGGGTTGTACAGAATATTGGTTTGTTTTCAGGATAAATGTCTTAGAATGATACCCGTCGATTGTGTATTATAACAACAGTTCAATTCCTATCAAGGGCTAACAACCTTGAAAGTTTTAAACTTAATGGGCATTGCTATTGAAATTTGAAAGACACTGAAAACTGGTGTTATGTTCCCTGATGTCCAACAAAAAGAAACCTTAGATGTTGATCCTTGGAATATGGTCCTACAAAGTTCAAGTGGAGGAACACACTTAATTTTCTCATCAAATTAGTCATTGTGTCCTATTTTTGATACTTTCAGGAAGAGGAGACTGGATGAGATCTGTCTTGAAAGGTTTCAGCAATACAGCCGAACCTTCATACAGTCATGGATCTTACAAGGTTAGTGATAAATTTGACTAGTACAGTATCTCTACCTACATTTTTTCTTTTCTTTTTTCTAATGATGGGATCCAGACCTTCGGCCTTAGTCTTGCAGGCCCATACTGATCCTACAACCACATGGACCGGGTCATATTGGGTTGAATGGTTCCCATTCAACTTTCACCGAAAGCAGTGAAGAGCACTACACACCCCCGTGTTAGTGGTCCCAAGGGAGTAAGAGGAGTTGAACTCAGAACCACACGCTTCCTGAGGCGAAGGTCCCTTGCCGACTCGGCTACTCCTTGGGGACCTCTACCTACAGTGTGTCGTAACACACTGAAATATGATCCATGCTCATCTATAAAAATTTTCTCCTTTTCCTTTTTCATCAAAGGTTGATCATTGAAATAATTGGGGCTAGTTTCAGCTCTTGTCATATTTTCATTATGCTCAACTCTCCTTGTTTTGTCATCGAAATGAGGTTCATGTTTCAGGCAAAGTGTTCGTGAATGGTAAGGTGGTAAGCAAAGCAGGTACACCTGTATCTGATAAAGCTATTGTAGAGATAAAGGCTGAAGTTCCAAAATATGTATGTAGGTGATTACTCTCTGGAAACGACCTATTTCACATTTTAATGCATCATTTTTAAATTTCTACGATACAATTGGAGATTTATAAGTTTTTTTTTCCTTGGTTTCTAATCCAGAGCAGGATATAAGTTAGAAGCAGCTATTGAACAGCTTGGTGTTGATGTTGATGGAAAAGTTGCTCTTGATTCAGGATTATCTACTGGAGGATTTACTGACTGCTTGCTTCAGTATGGTGCATCCTATGTTTATGGAGTTGATGTAGGATATGGACAGGTAATCATAATTGTACTTATTATATTTCTTTCTAATAACTTAAAATGTGTGAAGCAAGTAAAAAATAACAAGCACCACTAGATCCTCTCAGGACATGTTCCTTCAATTGATATTCTCTCCATAATTAACGCTCCTGATATTATATCTTGACTGAAGTAGGGGATTTATTGTTTGTGTTTAGATTCATTGAATATGTCTAGATTCCGTGTGCGTATGTTAGGATAAGGATTGTGACTCATCAGTATCTAGCATTCCCTATTTGTAATTCCTCCTCCTATGTATTGCAGTTCCAGGCTCTGATGTCACTTGTTGGCTGTGGGGAATGCTCGACAAAAATTTTGCATCCCCTCACCATGGAATGTGCAATACAGGTTTGGACAAATACATACAATGGAGTTTAGGGTTACCTCAAAATCCATAAGTGTTGGTTCTCCGAAGGATTGTTGCATTTGAACTGGCTACTTTGCACGAGCGATATAGATCAATGCAGCAGGGATGTTCTTTTTGAATTAGGGTTTTTCAAATTCTAGCTCTCAAGTCTAAAGAGAGGAGAGAGAAGAATTGGAGGAGAGAGAGAGATTGTTGGCAAATGGTGATGTGGTGTGTCTCTCCTCCCTAGCTATGTATTTATAGATTGCCATCTAACAGTCTCCCATACTAGGTGTGCTAGCCAAGCATCTTATAGGGTGTTCACTGAAGTTGCACAAGGTGAATCAACTCATCTACAATAAAATTAGTAGTATTATTTTATACAAAAAAAAAAAGAAGGTATTATTTACCTAGTAAATAACACTAATTAACAACAAGTACAACAGTAGTTGGAAATAACATTTAAACCTCTCGGTGATAGGAATGAATGCTCACATTTATATTCTTGAATCACATTCCGGAAAATATACTTGACAACAGCATGAATAGTACGCCCTTATAACCTTAGGACAACATACACATATAAAATGATAATGCAAATTAATATGCTTAATTAGGGTTTGATGGACACATATATCCACAGGTTGTCCTTTGTCTGTTTTTCTTTTTCTTTTCCTTGAAGATGTTCTTTCCTTTCCTTTATTTTCTAAGTAATGTCATCTGTCCTATTTGGTGCTTTTTTATGGTTTTTGGAACATTCTTACTTGTCTAATTCATTTGGTGGTAGAAAATATCCATCAAATTAAGCAATGCATGTTATGGTTGTCACTTTGGCTTGTATTCTTTCCCTTTTCCTTTTCTTTTTCCTTGTCATTGTTATTTTCATTCTTTCCTTTTCAAAATATTTTCTGCTGTCCGAGTTTGGGAGCTTTTATGGTTCTTGTAACAGATTCTTGACTAATCATTAGGTGGCAGAAAAGATTCGCCGAGATGAGCGTGTTAGTATCATAGAAAGAACAAACTTAAGATATCTTTCTGCACTCCCACAAAAAGTTGACTTGGTGACACTGGATCTCTCATTCATCTCTATACTCTTGGTATGCTTCCAAAGAGTGCTACAATAATATTTTACTGATTGTAAGCATTTTAATTATGGAATTTCGGATGTGGACCACATACTCTTTCATCTGTGTGGATAGTATGCCTATTTTTTGGACCATTTCATCTGTGTGGATAGTCCTAGTTTTAATTCACTATACAAGATATCTTTATCTGATGTTTTGAATAAGGTATTTCTTGTGTTTGCTGTTTGAAGCCTTGGAAGAGGATTTACTGTTTTCACTAAAATTCTCCACCTTTTTCTGTTGTTTTTTTTTGGGGGTTGGGGGGGGGGGTGTGGGGGGTGAAAGAAGGTAAAGAGTTTGTAAAAGAAAGCCACCTGTACACTCGGGTGACCCCCTTTACATTAGGATCCCCTCCTACATGTCATCCTATTAGAGAGACCCTGCCCTGCCAAAATACAAAAACATCTACTCATTTAAAAATTAACCCTTTTTTCCCATAATCTGAAAGTGTTGACACTTCTAAATTTTGAAACAACAGCCAGTGAGATAGAAACCGTCCGTATAAACTTTAAGGCTACCCTCTCCGCTGATTCTGCCCTTGCCTTGAAAGTCCAGGTATTCCTCTCCTTCCAAAATACACGAAAAAACAGCCAAGGGAATTACTTTCTGCTCTATATTCATACTCCTCTCTGAAGGTTCTCCTTCCATGCAACCCAAACTTCTAGAAATGATGTGTGAAAACTCCCATCATCAACAGAAAACCTTTCCACATTTCTGCAGGAAAAAAGTAAATCTGATAATTAATCAATACCCATCATCCCAATCATCTCCACAATGCTTACATAGTTACATACATTCCTAATGGATCAGCCCCTTTGAATGAGGTTGCCCATTGTAAGTATAACTTAAATTCTCCTCCTGGTTTGGGTGTTCCACAAGGATCTTGGATGGCAAATGAGAGAGTTCACTTCCATCCCTGCTGCAGGTGATCCTGTTTGGGTCTCCACAAGACATGTTTTATGTTGGAATATCTTTTCCATCCATAATGCACGTGCTTATTAAAACTCTGCTAAAATAACAACAATTCTTTTTCCTTCTGTTCGTCTCCAGAAGATTTTTTTGTTCATTTGTTTTGAGAGAAGAAAACAAAATACAGTTTCGTAAACCCTTTTTTTTTTTAAACAAACATTTTCTTTCTGTCTTTAAATATCCATTAAAGTAACTGGATTCCAGCATCCTACTGTTTGTATTTTATTTTTCTCCATGGTTTATTATTCATTTGTGGACTTTATTTATGTACCTGTTAACTTCCCCCCCTCCCCTCTATTTTTTCCCTCATTAGTGCAGGTGATGCCTGCAGTTGTCAATGTCATGAAGAACGATGCTGCATTGGTTACGCTGGTTAAACCTCAATTTGAGGCCCTCCGATCCCAGGTTTGTAACTGTGTAATTTGATTTTAGGCCTTTTCTTTTGGATATTTATCCGAGGCCAGAGATAGGAACTTAATTAATTTCCTTAACTCTTGGAGACTTCTCCCCCATAATTTTCATTTAGCTACTCTCTATGTCATGTTTTCATTATCAAACCAAGTAGTGATGATTAGCTCTTTAATCTTCCTAGCATTTTCTTAAATCAGATACAACAACAACAACTCAGCCTTATCCCAACTAAATGGGGCCGCTACATGGATCCTTACCCAGGCCGCTACATGGATCCTTACCCTCCAATTAGCTCTATTCGAGGTCATACTTGATACAAGACCTAAGCTATGCATTTCTTTCCTCACCACTTCTCCCAGAGTCATTTAGGTTTACCCCCTAGCTCTTTTAGCGTCCTTAATCTAAATCAAATCACTCCTCTGTACTGGAGCATCTAAAGGCCTTCCTTGAACATGACCATGCCACATCAAGAGATTTCTCGTAGCTTATCATGTATCGGGACTACTCCCAAATCAGTTCTAATTTGATCATTTCTTACTTTATCCTTCCTAGTTTTGCCACACATCCATCTCAACATTCTCATATCAGCTACACTGAGTTTATCATTATGATGCTTTTTGACAGCCCAACTTTTCGAAGCATACATCATTGCCGGTCATATGACTATTAATGGAATATGTTGATCACACAAACACAGTGGACTCACCTCTCCACTTCAACAACAACCACAACCAAAACCTTGTCCCAACTAAATGGGGTCGGCTACATGGATCCGATATTGAAATTAAAAAATAAAGAAGCCCAAAAGAGAGGTTAAAAAAATGAGGAAAAATTGAGATAAGAGAAGACGGCAAAGCAGTAGAGAAAGATGCATCATGGGAAACATCCCCTATAAGGCGTCAGCAACACGGGTCCTTGTCCTCCACAAAACTCTATCCAAAGTCATATTAGGATTAAGCCCTATCCTTTGCATATCTTTCCGAACCACTTCGTCAATAGTCACCTTAGGCCTACCCCTACCTTTTCTGGCTCTCACAAAATACATATGGGCAGTCTTCCTTACTGGGGCATCCATAGGTTTCCGTTGAGCATGGCCATACCACCTCAACCGGCTCTCACAGAGTTTGTCCTGGATAGGTGCAACCCCCAAGGCATCCCTAATACAATCATTCTTTGTCCTATCTCTTCTGGTCTTCCCGCACAGCCCTCTCAACATTCTCATCTCCGCTACACTCAGTTTATTTAAAGTACTCTTCTTGACTGTCCAACACTCTACTCCATACATTATAGCCGGTCGAATAATTGTCCTGTAAAATTTTAATTCTCTGTGAAACATCACCCTATATATCACCTTCTTCATTTATTATTGAGCCCATATACCTAAAATAATCACTGTACGAAATCTCCCAACCATTAATTTTCACCGCCTCATAATCTATCCTAGTGTAACTAAAGTTACACACCATATAATCCCTTTTTGTTTTATGTAACTAAAGTTACATACCATATAATCCGTCCTAATGTAACTAAAATTACACATCATATAATCCGTCCTACTGTAACTAAAGTTACACAGGTACGACCCTTACCTACTTGTCACTGCATCCAAGTGCCGACGTGGTGCATCACTTATAGGGGACACCCTAGTTAACCTTTGCTCTCTGTTCATTGCACCTGTGTCAAAGTGTATCGTGTTGCTTATGGGGGAACACCATAAAAGAAGATAAGAAGTATAAGGTTCTAGAATCCATGTAAAAAGGGTTTGGTTAAATTTTTTTGGGTGCCGGCTGCCGACCTGACGCACCAACCCTCCTCATTTTATCCGGGCTTGGGACAGGCAGCAAAAACACTGGCAGAGTTATTCTCAAATCAGATAGATTTGATCAAAAGGATATGCCAAGAGCAGAGGAGGTATGTTAATGAAACAAGTGTATTTCTTATAACAGGTTGTGGAAACCCACAAATGAGGCTCCAATTATACATGCCCTTGAGACATTACATTGTTTATCAACCTTGTCTTGTAACTGAGGTTCATATGTGATTTGGTTCAGTCCTTTGGAACTTTTTTTGTTCAGGGACTATAGGATTGATTCAACTATGTGGAGACGAACTATGTTTGGCTAATTTGGTTTGACATGGATGATTAAGCCTAGATATTATCACCTTCAAATTTCACACTCGATGGTGTATAATCCGCTGTTCTGTTTTATCCTTTGTATGTATGGTTACATAGAGATAATTTTGTGGTCTAGAATGGCATATTTGGATGAGGACATTCAATGAAAGTACACATTGAGGAAATGTGAATTCATAAGTTAATTTTGTTGCAGGTGGGTGGAGGTGGGATTGTTAGAGATCCTCTTGTGCATCAAGAAGTATGTAAACCATTCTCTTTGCAATAGTTATTTTCCTAATAATCTGTTGAAAAGAAATCCAGTGTTATAAAAACATGGACTTAGGGATTAGGTAACCTAATCAGTTGCAGAGTTGTTTAGAGAATGGACTCAATAAATTATAATAGCTAAAGCAAGTCAGCTTGGATGATTTCTGAGATGATTACATCTATTTTAAGGCATTGATGGACTATGCAATTGTAGGGTGGTTCTTCATGCTACTCCATCTGTGTTTTCACTATGAAGCTTTCAATTTATTGAGAACTTGTTTCTTGACATGGAGCGTTCCAACTAGACAGCCCAAATTCCTCATTGACCTCTAAGTTTATCTCAAAGTACTATTTTATAGATTACCTATTTCCTTTATTGTTTGGGTGGCCCCACATTAAAAAACCTATCTGTATCCCACTTGGGGTTTCGTATTTTTCCTAATAAAGATCCTATCCACTGTTTAGGTTCTTGAGAGGATCATCAATGGTGTGGAAAATTTTGGATTATGCAGTAAAGGATGGATCGAGTCTCCTCTTAAGGGTGCTGAGGGTAATACAGAGTTCCTCGTGTACTTCCACCGAGTTGGCAAGGAGAAGACAGAAGAGAGTGCCAAGATTTGAACTCTATGGTTGGTAAAACCATATTGAAGCATGAAATGAGACTTATTTTGTCAACACAAGAATAGAAAGGGTACCTTAAAGAAGCTTGCTTGTAACTTAGCCTACATCCCACTTCCAAAGGTTGAGTACTGGGGAATCCCGTACTTTTGAAACATGCCATGAGGCAAATTTTGTAGCATTATTTAATAATATGTTTATTTTCATATTTCTGAAGCATGCCAATGGTTGCTAGAAATATACAGGAAACGGTCAATGAGATTGCTAGTATACTTGATCATCTGAACTAATTTTGGACTCTTTGGTTATGGAACATCCTGACAGGTTCCAGTGGAGTGTGGAAATC
This sequence comes from Macadamia integrifolia, assembly GCF_013358625.1. Taxonomy (NCBI): domain Eukaryota; kingdom Viridiplantae; phylum Streptophyta; class Magnoliopsida; order Proteales; family Proteaceae; genus Macadamia; species Macadamia integrifolia. The sequence continues at coordinate 22,790,424 of NC_056562.1, forward strand.
CTTCTATAAGCGTCTTCGTGCTTAATTTTTAAGCTTAGCTATTGCAGGTATATGCGGCATTACTGCTTACAGTCGAGAACAACACATTAGCTGTTGAAAATCATGCTAGCTCATGCTCAGCATCCATTTGGTCCATTCCTTGCTTTAGCCCTGATGGATTGCAGAAATTCTCAAGTCGTTATCATAACTAATTTGGTTCTTATTCAGATAAATCCTATGGACATTGGATAAATCATTGGATTTGAATCTTATTCATTTATGATCTATCGATTAAATGCAATGGGGTGTCTGGTCAAGGTTTTACCTATCCACTGTGTTCAAAGGTTCTAAGCTGATGGTTTTCAGATAGGGACTACATTATATTGACTCTTCATGGGGTAACTATGATCTTGCTTCTTTCTCCTTTTGACTTTCAAAGGTTGAGCACTCAGGCACCGTTTGACAATGTTCCTTCCGTTTTTTGGTTTTCTTGTTCCCAAAAACGGAGAAATAACCTAAAAAGCTTTTGATAAAATTGTTCCGTTTCACCCGTTTCTAGAAACATAAATCAAAATTTATGCCTATTTACAATTCTAGAAACGACTTTGACGAAATAAGTTGGACTTGTTTCGTCGTTTCTAGAAATTAATTTGATAGAAAAAAAGGCTGTTGTGCCCAATAAATCTCTCAACTATTTAAACCTAAAAAGGGGAAACCGAACGATCTCTCCCTTTTTGGCATTCAATGATATTGTTGGGCTTTTTAGTAGCATTATGTCTACAAAAAACGTTTCGAGAAACAGGTTTATCAAACACCAAAAAATCCGTTTTTTAACCAGAAATGTAAAAAGCCATTTTTACTATTTCTAGACACAGAAACAGTAGAAACGTTAACAAACGGTGCCTCAGATGGTTGCTAGAAGTCAGACTTGCACCAAGTTGGACACTGAAGCAAAGCATCATAGGTCCTCTTCTTTCCCATTGCATTGTCTCTATTTGGCCTTTTTTTTTTTTTTT
>NC_056562.1:22791438-22893060 GCF_013358625.1 Macadamia integrifolia
GGGGGGGGGGGTGTGCAGTGATGATAGGTCACAAAACTCGGGGCACTCAGAGATGGGAGGAAAGTGACTTAGATGGTGTGCATTAGCAATTAGTGATGGAATTAGATTGTCAAACAGTGGTGTTTTTGGTGCAAAACCGTACGGCATATTGTCACTACATGACATTTTCTAAACCAGAATAGGCACATTTTTGTGGTTCTTCATCAGTTTAGAGAGGCTTGCAAAAACTGCAGTGCAAAATCTCTGGTTTGGGTTGGCATTAGGGACCTAGATAGAGCAAATTCAGAGAAGGTATACTAGTTCTAGTATTTGAATCCAATTAGTATATCCACCTTAGAAATCTGATCTGATAACTTACAATACTTTATGTTTCGGAATTCAAATTTGCCGAATATTTAGATATCAAAATTCGAATTAGATGATAAGTTTTTAATATACAAAAATGAAAAATTACACCAAGTAAATGAATAATTGTTTGTTTCATATGGAGACAGATAAATATAGAATATTTTGAACATATTAAGTATAAATGATTAAAGAGTTATCGATAATCTTGAATTATTATAAGAGCAAATTAGTATCCAAAATCTGATTCTCCAAATAATGGTCTGAATTAACAAAAGATAATAATCCAGATCATTGATTATCCATTTAGAAACTTAGTTAGGGTGCTTTTAGAATTGATTCAAGGGTTTGGTTGTTGAATTTGGTTTAGTTTAAAAACTATCTATGTTCAGTTTGGCAAATGCTGATGAGGAAACATCAACAGTAATATGTTTGATTGCATGTAGTATTTATAAAAGCTATCTTTTCAAAAAGAAAAAACATTTGGAACCAAACATGAGTATCCAGAACTGACCCAGATTAAGTTAATATTTAGATCAATATTCCTTTTTGAACAGATGTAGATCTATTTTCTTTTAGGATCAGCATAGATTTGAGTCAGACCTATGGAAATCATATATGACTTGCATTTGTCTGGATTGCAATTACGCCTGACCTGCTTTTGGAGTACATGCATGCATTGATGTGGTCTTGTTATATATGTTTCAAAATAATGGCTAGTGCTACCAGAAATGAAAAGAAACTTGCAAGTTCCCTTCGTCAAAAAAGTCCGAATTCACATCGCTTCATAGGAAAAAGATTCTCTCTAACGCCAATCTTTTAGGTGATTTGGGCATGCATCTTAGGTATTGATGGGTGTTGAAGTGTGTTCAAGTCGTCCTAGCCATTAGATGGGTAAGAGATAAATAATTGGATGCTCAAATACCTTCTAACCAAAAAATATATGGGAAACATTGATAAAAAATTTATGTTATATGATGATTATTTTCATGGAAACTGAAGATAATGATAAGAATTTTATATTTCACGATGATTACTTTCATGAAAATTTTATGTTCCATGATGAATCAATGGATATATGAACAAATGGATAGACCAAACATGAAGCCAAACTGCCTACATACCCTTATAGAGAGATCATGTCAAATGAAATTCAAGAAGTGAATACCTTGGTGTCAAAGTCTTGATAACAAACTTTTGTCATAGTGTGTCGTTGGAAATATCATATAGCCCAGATCTTTATTGGGTTGTCATGGGACTTGGGGAATGGTTCCAAAAAAACGAAAGAAAGCTAAAAAAATATGCCCGTATCATTTTCTTCATGCTTGAATTTATTATTATTATTATTATTTAGATAGCACTTTAATTTAACAATTTGTAAGGCAAGTAACGCTTCCGTAGAACCAACAAGCGGTAGTGGAGCATACCGACTCAACCCCACAACCAGCTGATTCGAACGGTGATGGGGCAAGGGCTTTCTTCCACTAGGCTACCAACCCTATTGGTACTTAATTAGAATAGTTAATTACACCGTCAGACAACGGTGTAAACAAATCCCACAACCATCCTTGCTTCCCATCTTGTGTAAGCCAGTCCACCATCTTCTTACAATTGATCAAGATTTCTACCTCATCCCATCTTTGCCTTTGGGCTGCTTATAGTCCTTGTCGCATTCCTCTCTACATCTTATGTGCTCCCTGCAAAATCATGATTCATTAAGGTATCATGTAATCTAGCATTTAAAAATAGGACTGATGACAACCATACTTTTTATCACAGATGATAACAGGGTAATCCACAGTCAATAATCCTTGGTAACCATGAAAAACCCAAAAGAGTAACCACTAGTAACACACCCGTTTGATAACATTTCAAGAAACGCGTTTCTGTTTCCAGGAACAGCAGAAACGGAGCAAAAAGCGTTTGATAAAACTGTTTCGTTTCACTTATTTTTAGAAATAGAAAAAGAAATTTTTACTTATTTATGGTTCAAGAAACGACCCAGGCGAACTTGTTTCGCCGTTTCTGGAAACGACTTGTGGCAATTTTTTCACTGATTACCATCAACTTCTAAAAACATGACTTATCAAACACCTTCAATTCCGTTTCTGTTTCTAGAAACGAAAATTTATGTTTCTTCCGTTTCTTGAAACAAAAACGGCAGAAACGTTATCAAACGGACCCTAAATTTTAATAGTATCAAGTGACACTTCAGAATCCTAAGAAAAAGCTCTAAAGCTTCAGCCATAACGGACTGAAATAATTTGGTAGGATGAGGCTACCAAACTCAAATTTTTCACCATGATTGCAACGACTTGTTGATTGGTTTGATGTTTCAAACAATGAAGTTTCCAAATCAAATAATGATTTAATGGTTTTACTTGGAAAATAGAAAATTCTTAAAATTAAATGTTTTTAAGGGTAATTACAGTACCACCCTGGAAAATGCCACAATTATAAGATCACTCCCTCTATTTCACCAAATTAGATTCAAACCCCCTATCATTAGTCACTATTAAGGAATATTATGAAATGACATTCTTGCCCTTATGAGTAAACCACTGATAAATTACCCATTCTCATCATCCCAAAAATACCCCTCTTTAGTAATTCATTCTCCTTATGTCCTTCTCTCCTTCTCTCCATACCTCTGACCAAGGGTTTAGATGAGTTTCATCCGATTGAGGCACATCTACAGAATGAAATTCATGGTCAGTCATTAATACCTTAAAAAAAAATATATTCGAAGATTCACAGCTTCACCCTAGATGAGGAGGTACAGGGAAATATAGAGGAGTTCACGACGATGATGAGAAGTAGAGTAGCCGATCGATGTTGGCGGCAATTTCTTTGTTACCAAACCGCACGTCACAACAAAAGTTGTGATATTGTAGTTTTCTGGACATCTGGTTCAACTGAGGTCTTACTTAATGTGCTGGGTTCTGGGGTGGTTGGTTCTAGTGGTCTGAAGGAAATGATTTCAGAAGGTCTTAGAGAGCTAGCTATGAGTTATATAAGAGAATTTGCAGATTAGGTTATGAGAATCAAATTTAGTTGAATCATTGGATAGAGCCTTAGAAGGGCCTATCCCTGATGTATTGGGAGCCAATTCCACAAAAGATTTGTCAAAGATACACTGGAGCAATGATTCTGTGATTAAACTTGAAGATTTTTCATATTTATGAAAGGCATAGAAAAGTTATGATGCTGATTGCAAAGTTTGGGTAGCAGAACATCTTTGCGGCTACAGACCGGCGAAGGCTACTGGGGAGAAGAAGAGGGTCACAGGAAGCAGAAGAAGAGGAGAAAAAGGACAGGGAGCTCGGCTACGACTCGGGGAGAAGCAGCTATGACCTTGCTTAGTAGGGCCTCCTGCCTGTGTCTTGTGGGTGAATGGTGCAAGTCATTTTCCGCCTCGCAGCCTGCAAACAATTTCATTTTGATGAGAAGATGATGGATGAGATCAGCCAGATGCAGATCAATGACAATCTAGTGCCTTCTAAGAATCGCCGGCGTAAGATACCCGACATCAATCGCCAAAGAAATTGATATCAAAGCTTTGATTGCCATTTTGGTAGGGTTCCCAATCGATTCACTTACCGAAGAGCAAATCGAATCCAATGGTGTGTCGACACTTTGCGGAGTATTAAATGGAATCCAGCGTGAGCAAGATGACGAGTTCCGTCTCCGGGTAAAAGAAATAGAAATTATTACAAGGGTATTTTAGGTACTTCATATTTAATAAAGGTATTTTGGTATTTAAAATAAAATATAATTACTGACATCAATATATATGGTATATTCCTTAATGGTGACTTAGGATAGGAGGACTAAGTCTACTTTGGTGAAACAAAGAGGGTGGTCTTATAATTGTGGTATTCTTCAGGGGTTGGCACTATAAATTACCCTATTTTTAATGATTTCTTATTAATCCTCGATACTCAAAAAAATATGAGATTGACGAATCTATCTTATCAAGTCACATCTTTATGAAACCTAAGGATCCCTTCAAATAATGGAGATATTAGCTCAATTTCTCACATGCCAACACATCACGTGCTTTAATGTAGTTAAAATTTTAACAATGCTATTATGAATTATTGAGCTACTCTTTCTCAACACGACTGGGTTTAGTAAATCATTATTTCAAAAATATCTAGCTTTAAGAATTTGAGCCCATAAAGCCATAGGATTGGAAAACAATATCATCAAACCACCAAACCCTTACATGTGACACTCCATGCAATCGGGGTCCATTCACGATGTCTCAGCTCCAAACCCCTCCAAAAAGGATAACTAATAGAGCTCAAAACACTACACACTTTATTAGGTAATGGGAAACATGACATGAAAGGTGGAATAGAATTAAGTACATCTATAATCAAAACCACGCCTAGCTTGTGACAAAAGAGGGATCTCCTATCTACTCAACTTTTTCTTGACCCTAGAAATAAAGCTTGTGACAAAAAGAGGGATCTCCGATCTACTCAACTTTTTCTTGACCCTAGAAATAACTTGCCTTCAAGAAGCAATTATATTCATGGTAACATAGGGTCTAAGTATATAGCAGACTCATCAATGGAATTAGGGAAAATGTTTTTTATGGAGAAATATATCCTTGTGCTTAGACACGAAAGCGGATTAGAGAATCATTCTCGTACAATCCTGATCCACACAAGAAAAAACCACGTGGTGGATTCCATGTGTGGATCAAGTCGAGCAAAAACCTGAGCCACATTCCTTAGACAAATGGGGTGACAGGCATAGCCCCCATGAAAGGGAACATGACTCTTCTATGGATGCTTTCTCGTACGATTTCATTGGTTCTCACGCACTAATAGGAACCACACTCCTCCACAAGAAAAATTTCCCTATAAAATTAGTACCTAAACATCGAATAGCTAGAGACACAAACCAAACAAGACTCCAATTTTTTGAATCAATAAAATTAAGGAAAGAGAATGCTACCCACTTCCCTAATTTTATTGATTAGGGAATGCAAGCGGTAGCATTTTTTCCCATAAATTTAATATCCAACCTTGTTCCATTTCTTGATTAATTGAGCATAACCTAAGAGTGTTCCGATGTGGCCCAATAGGTGAGTGCAACAACTACTAAAAGTTCCTAGGGTTTGTTTAATCTTGGTGATCAATTCGTTAAAATCCTATTGAACCATAGGAGTGATAATGATCTTAAGAATGGGACACAACTTAGCCCTATATTTTTAATTTATATTTCAATAATTCTTTTCCACCCTTTCACATATTGAGTTGTGGGGTTCACATTAATACTCGTCTCTCCTCTGAAAAAAAAAATATATATGAACCCTTACTAAACGAATCCATTTTCCACCCTGTCATTTGTGAGATTCTTTACTCTGGCATTATGAAAAGCTATGTCATTATGAAAATATGGTTGGAATTTTTATTAGATTATGCAATCATGATTATAAAACTTTTCATTTTTCTTTCTTTTAAAATCCCTTCCCTTTACATGCAACCATTCAAAGTGGGACTAAAAGCCAATCAGTGGATAACTAGTAAGGATTATCCCGGAATAACTTCGTGTCCGCAACCAAACATCCGTGAAAAGAACGGAAATATTCAAAGGATGCGGAATAATATCAAACAGATATTCTTTAGGCAGTGCCATAGGCTTTAGGGTTTTTGGTTTCTTTCAGCTATAAAAGCTCCCCTGCGTTACCCCTTTTCTCGCTCCTCTCCACACTTTCTCTTCCAGACCTGAAGCTAGTAACCCAGATCTCGAGATCGAAATCGAAGCTGAAGCTAAAATGGAGCAGACCTTCATCATGATCAAGCCCGATGGGGTCCAAAGAGGCCTGGTTCGTGTTCTTCTTTTTCTGATTTAGTTCCTGAAGTCTTATTGATTTCTGTAGTTTCTTCAACTGTTTATTTGTAAATTTGACAGATCTGATTAATCTTTCCACTACTCCGAACTTTTGATTTTTCTTTTTTTCATGATAAACTTGTTGGTTTCGATCTGAAACAGACTAAAACATGTTTTAAGCTCGATTTCAGTCTCTTGCTTATTATTTTGGATTTTTTTAGGCTCCAATTACCATTGGTGAATGCTAGTTTAATTTGCATCTGATACTGGGTAGGATCGGGGAAGTTGAATGGTATCTGAAAGATTTGATTTTTTATGTTCAGGTTGGTGAGATTATCTCCAGGTTTGAGAAGAAGGGTTTCACTTTGAAAGGTAGCGTGTTTTTTGTTTGGGTTGTGCACTGTTTCTGGTGTCCATTCAGTTGTCTCTGGTTTATACTCAACTGGTTGTTTTGATTTTTTAAATTAGGTTTGAAGCTGATCACCGTGGACCGCCCTTTTGCCGAGAGGCACTATGCGGATCTCTCCGCCAAGCCATTCTTCAATGGACTTGTTGAATACATTATTTCTGGTCCCGTGGTTGCGATGATCTGGGAGGGTAAGAATGTGGTCGTCACTGGTCGCAAGATTATTGGAGCCACTAACCCCTCAGAGTCTGCCCCTGGCACCATACGTGGTGATTTTGCTGTTGAAATTGGCAGGTAATTCACTAAACTGTCACTGGTTATTAGTGTACACATAACATCTGCATTGCCCATCAGAGGGCGGACCTCGGAGCAATGGTAAGGTTGTTCCATTGCGACGTAGTGGTTGCAGGTTCAAGTCTTTACATCTGAATTGTCTATTGTGCCAAATCATTTTATGTCACACTTGGGCTTGAGATTTTAAGCCTGTTCATTAAATTGACAATTCAATCTTAAATGGAACATAACCCATAAATCATCCTGTTGAGCTAAAGTCTTATGGTATAGAACTGAAAATGGGTCTAATGATTAAATAGTTGATTTCAGTTGGCTTTGAGTTTAGCTTCCATTGGTGTCACTGGCCTAGTGCCTTTTTTTTCAAGAGTTTCTCAAACATTGGTGACTGGTGTAGGGATCCAACCGTGTTCGTTGGGTTCATCGATTTGAATTGTTTCTCTGCATTCATCTGTTTCATAGCCAATGAAATAACTGATCCAAACAGCCATTGAAGTGATTGAATGGCTATATGTAGAAAAGTATAAATCTTTACTTTCTCCAAATTTAAACTTCTTGCAACCTACTTCATTTTCAAGTCTAAGAATCCCCTGCTCCTACCCTTTAGTTTATATTGTGAATCGTTATTGGCACTTGTAGTACCAATTCTTCAAGGTTGATTTTGTGGGGAATTTCGAAGGTCTTATTGGAATTGATTTTTGTAATATATTTGCAGGAATGTCATCCACGGTAGTGATGCTGTTGAGAGTGCAAGAAAAGAGATTGCATTGTGGTTCCCTGATGGCCCTGTAAACTGGCAGAGCAGCCTTCACCCCTGGATCTACGAGTAAAGCTTATTCTAGTTTAGCAGGTTCCAAATAGCTGCTTAGTAATCCGAATTCTGGTAATTTATGTTGGTTTCTCGTAATTGTTGGGTATTTAAGCTTCATTGAGATATCTGTGTATTTTGAAGAGCTATTGTCTTTTCTGCATGGCGAGACAACAGAAGACATGGTTATTCTGGTTTTGATTATTATATGATTTTGAGTACTTTGTCCAGTGTTGTTTGTTTTTGGAGAAATTTATAATGGATTAGGTAAACCTACTAGGATTCCAGGTTTAAGGGGAGGCAGAATTTAATTGGTTGCAACCGGCGTGGGTGAAATTTTCATTTTAATTCCCCCTCCCCCTCCCCCCTTTTTTTAGCTCCGTTTGTTTGCGGAAGGTTTTGGTGGGGTGGAAATAAAGGGTGTAAGTTTAGTCTTTTTAAAAAAATATGGGAAAGTGAATGTGTTTGGATTGCAGAGGTGGGAAAATTCTCAGACATCCATTTAGAGGCTTGACCGCTTGAGTGGTAATGTCAGTTAGGTTTCTTTTCCTCCCCACCCCCTTCCAAGTCCCACAAAAACTGGCAAGGCTCTTGCAATGATCACCTGGAAGGTGGAAGCTAAGGACCTGAGAGGGGTAAGGCATGGGTGGGAGGATGAACCATCGGCTCAATTGGGCTCTAAGGCTTGCCATAGGAGCTTTGCTGTTGATCTGTGGAGTGCAAAGGTGAAGGGGGAGAGAATTAAACACAGATCTGGGCATACTAGTGAAGGTTAGATATGTCACCAGTTTTTTTGGAGCTAGCAACTCAACCAATGGGAGGGGCATAGGGGATGGCATGGTTCTTGATGATCTCATCTGGTAAATAAAGATCAAAGGTTCAAATCTGGGTTCTCATATTTTATCATCTTGAGCTTGCCTCTGGAAATTCATCCACGAAGTTAAGGATCTGGGTATTCTAGAAGCCAGATCTAATGGAGTTCCTAGTCCTATATAGCCTATGCTAAGGTGGGGCGACCTAGCAACACTGGGAGTGTATACTCAATTGGGAGCTCTGCAACATCAGAAGAAAAAAGACCCATCTGATCAAAGAAATGTCCTTATTTGGCGAAATATTTCAGGCTTTCAGGATTGAAAGGAAATTGACCAATCCCATTGATTCCTTCAACTCTCAAGCTGTTGAAATTCTGAGCTAGATATGTCTGCAACAACATTTGGCAGATTTTTTTTAAAAGATAATGGAGAGAGGCAAGTGCGCCGATGGTTACAGGATGGAAGTCGCCGGTTAACAACCTCCATTAATCTAAGAAATAGTGGTTCTTCCTTCATTTAACTTCCCTCGATTTCTCACCCAACAACACAGGGGACCCATTCCCCTAACAATGCCATTACTACAAGAATCAGAAGGGATGAGATTAAATCTGTTGGGTTTGATGGCTTTTACATAGAACATTTGAGACATCAACTGCCTTTTCATAGCTTGGTTCTACTATGCTATTGGGTAACGTTCTTTTTCTCAATCATTTCTTTATTTGGCAAAATGTATTTCTAGTATGGCAAGACAAATATTATGTTTTGCTACAAGGAATAGTGATATGATAATTCTGACCTGAAGAATATCTAGAAAATGATTTAGATTGGTCATATATCAAATTTCAAACATAGTTTCAGCCATTTCATAAAAAAACATAACATCAACCAACTACCTGCCCACATGTGTTGACCTTTCAAAAAAAAAAAAAATTGACCTTTCAAAAAAAAAAAAAAAACTAAGACCTTACCAGACAACTTGGGCAACTCGGTTTTCATTGAGACAACTTGTGAACACCGAGCAAAAGATCTTTGGATCCATCTATCAAACCAGATCCTACATTCTCCAACCGTGTACACCAAAGAACTCTTCAGTTCAACAGGTTTTCAACCATTTTGTAACTTCACCAGTAAATCGTGACTGGAGCTAATATAAAAGTCATACAGACCAATTCCCTATTTGTAAATGCATTAAATTACCCCCCCCCCCTTTCTCTCTTAAGGGAATGAGCAATGAACTACTAAACCTGAATATGGTTACACTTGCAATCTGGGATGTACCAGATAACATCTAACAGAAAACAACTCCAAATTTCCAAGATTTATGGTAACCTACCATTAAGTTCTGACAGTAATTTGCCAGGAAAAAGGTTGAAAAAAAAGAGTGAAAAAAGTGATTGGACGAAGAACGCATTGGAGGATGACACCTCTTGAACCCAAAAGTTGTCTGTATACTTCTCAAACAGGCTTAAAAAACTATCTGAGGAGGTCGTATGAGGGCATGTCCTCCAGCCGTGTGATTTCTTCAAGCAGCAGCTCCCTCTCCAGTTGTTGGCGTGTGGATTTCATCACAGACTGACAGGAGTTTCAAATTAAGATATAAGATCAGACTTATAGACAATCAATTGAGGTAATGAAACCAAAGAAAGTCGAGACTACTATCATTTTCTAGGAACTCTTCGACTGAAGATGCACGTACATTGAAGTCCATATAAGAAGCATGCATGGTAAGCCACTGCTGATCCATTAGCTTGAATGCTATACAATAGAGAAGGTCAAATGCTGACTCATTTTCTGTCAGATAAATAAAAAAGTTACACACCTCATGCTTGAAACAAACTAGTTCATAATGCAGTGAGATGGAACAGATGATATGGATTCAATATCTAAATTGGGTAAATATTAAGCCTAGGTCCTGCACATGTCCCCACCATTACCTGGGCATTATCCAGTAGAGTAGCTAATGTGATTGGATATCCCAACTCAAATGCAAACAGCAAGCTAGAAGTGGATTCAGCATTACCTGAAAGAAATTTCAAGAAAATCGCTCCAACTAGCGTTCTTGGGTTGACTGCAGAGTTGAAAAAGGATCTTTTGTCAAGAAAACATACAAATATTAATGACATCATTGGTGGAAGTAGCAAGTTTTTCAGAACTCCAATTTTTATGAAGTGATTGGAATTCAGAATATATCCGTTTGTTTTACTATAATATAAAATACTGAAGATATTTTCTGCAAAAATTAGTGCTATCCTGCACCTATATAAATAACCCTAAGTTATGAATGAGATGAACTATAGAAACAAACATGTTCTATTTCTAATCTAAGTCAAAACCAAATACAGATCTTTATTATATGCTTTTTGGGGAACAGCATGTATAATTCACCTAACTCCATAGTTTTAGATAGTACGATTTGTCAGATTATCACTCGATATAAATCTCCATAGAACTATTCAATACTTTACATTAAAAAAGAAAAGACCCTTTGTTTGAGACGTATTTTCAGTAAAAAAGTGACGAACTCTGCTCAGCTGACATTATTAGCAGTTTTTATTTATTTATTTATTTTTTGGCCAAGACTAGGCTATGAATTAAATATCCATTTAGCATCGAGCTCATCAACTATTTGGCCAAGTAATTGTCAAACTTGTATGTAGTTTCTACAGATTTAGCTGAGCTGTGCATATGAAGATTGGAATGAATACCCCCCACAAGATAAAAGGTCGCTAAAAATATAGTGCGACTTCAGCAAGATTCTGAACCCATTCATAAAAATGGCAATTTTTGATAGCTCATTCAAAATCATCACTGTTAAGCATGAAATTGGATACAGAAAATCACAAACCAGCTTGTAGATCGAGCATCTGAATGAGCATGAATGTGATATTTACTCCAGCTACTGCAAATGGGTACTCCCACATGGACCGGACCCCTTCCTGCTTTTGGAGAAGGTTCTGGAACGATTTCTGTGTGCAAAGATTAGCTCAGAAACGTGACATGATGAAAGGGAAGAATAACTCAAACCAATCTTAATGAAAGCTTGTATTGGTCCTTCAAGGAATTCATGGCATGCCTGATGCTTACCAAGATGCAAGTTCCAGAAATCTCAGTTGGAACTGGTGTTTCAAGGAGCTAGTATGTGTCATTTTATGGAACAGATACCAATGGCACACACCTTAGCAAGCCTCTGAAGAACAATAAACCATACACATATATATCGGATAATCAATAGCAAAATTTTATATCAGAAAGTACCGAATAGTTCCTGGCAAAGAACAGTAGGTTCTCCAGCGATATGAAACCACCACCCCTACCAGCAATAATGTATGAAGCATAAGCTCAAAAAAGTGATAGCAAGAAGCCAAGAAGAGGACTCTTTAGAAATCAAAGGATGAACTAGCAGACCTGAAATCTGTAGATGGATCTTTTCCCTGCCAACCCATTTCCTTCCATTGCTCAGATATTAAACCACGAAGTTCTTCTTCAGGAAAGGCAGCGTGCCATAAAGCCCTTAAGGCTTCCTATAATGTTGGAGCAATTGTAAGTCCACAGTTAAAAGAAACCATTCATGTTTTTTCAGTAGTATTGGACCATGCCACCCCAAAGAGGTGCCAGAATTCAATGGACCAGTGGGTCAGATGTATCTAGGTCATGGGTTTATCAGATTCATTGTCTGCATTAGCATCAATGCATAATTGGCAAGATTTTCCAAGGAATACAATTCAGCAAAACTGAATTCTAAATGGTTGGGATGTACATCCACTCCAATATAAACAATGAAAGCTTTAGAACACTACTAAAAAAATAAAAAAGCTTCAAAAGCGAGTACATTATCCAGAGTAAAATCATGGAGGCATATAAATAATGGATGAAAAAAAAATTAAAAATAACAACCCATCTTCCCCAACTAAGGCATTCACCCACATGAAAGATACATTACCTCATGTTCAGGCCTTGAACTATCATAGGCAACATCTATGCGGCTCTGCAGCCTCTGCAAGCATTCTTCCTGCAAGTATGAAAACCCATAGAAAGATTCCAGTTTCTCAGGAAAATCATTTGCAGATCACTTGGTGTGAACCAAAAAGTGGCTATCACAATATAATGACACTATAATTGAGAGCAGTTAAAATTATCTAATTGATTATATTTTAACATAAATTTAAAAAAAGAAAGTGATATAGCAACAAAATCAGTGGGCCTGACCTCTTAATAAATTGATAGAGAAAAGAAATCCAGAAAACAGATCCCACAGGACATTCCTCCATGGGGATTGGATCAGTGGAGCCTCAAGGTAAAATACAAATATAGAACTAAATCGGATTACATACAAAGGATGTTCAGACTGGGTAATCTGTATGCCTCAACACCCATACATATAGCACAAAATTTCGCACTTATTTCATTCCGTGTTGTTCGGTATTGTATACTCTAAATAGACCCAACTTTGCCTCCTATCCGATATTTGGAAATAAATAGCAATGAAAATTCTTCAATATGCCTCATCCAGAAGGATTACTCAATATAGGGCTGCTACAGATACTTCTCCGGTTTATTTATCAGCTGCAATTGTTAAACTTCTAAATTTCTGTGTCCTGTATATGGTCATATAAGGTAAAATGATTCCACACATTATGCACTATACACATACTGTACCGAATGATTAAAAAATGATTTTTCTTATCTTTCTACATGTATTCTGTAGGTATAATATTTTTAATAAGAATTATTCGGTAAAAAAATGTTGATTTCTTTGTCCGTATGTCGCTCACTTCCAGCAATGGTGTCCCCACCCTCTCAAGCGGCAACTCCATTCTTCCTTGGAGCTGCTTGAGTCCCTCCTCTGAAGTTACTCATGAATCTGCAGGGCATGTGAAAGAGAAACACCATCTCCCACTTTCAACCTCATCTGCCCTGAGTCTTTCAACCAAGGATGAAGGACAAAGAAAGGGCAAATGAAAAGAAAATCTGGAAATCAGAAGGTAGGCTTGGAGAGAATTATTGGAACCTTCTAAAGCTAAACTGTGATAGAAACCAGCTGCAAATTTTATGAACTTGGATGGTCAAATGGTCATATTTTGGCCTGAAACATAAGCACCTCTAAAAATATTGGAAGCTTTAGATTATTTAAATAAATAAATAAATAAATAACACCAAAATGGTAGTTTGGCTTCGTACCCTAGGTTGATAGTGTATGCCGTACCTTGCTGTATACTTTCTCAAATATAGCCTATTCTACATATATGATTTAGTATTTCACACAAAATTCAATGAAAACAACTAAAATATGCATTCGGAATGAAGGAAAACCATTTAATATCACATAATGTCAAAGCGTTAAAAGTAAAAAGTGTACAAATGTTACAAATAGTCAAATACAAGAATACAACCAAATTAAAACACCCTTACAACATCGTTCCTCCAACTCTATCTATGTCAGTACCACATAGTTCTGGGAAGGATCAAAACCTGATTCCTGACCAGGTATCATGTTTTTTTACTCAACTCAGGTGACTCACCCGAGTCACAACCTGGTTTTCCAACTATGATCACTACAGGTCTATAATTTTCGAAGAACATTGCTACTAAATACTTACTACCAAGAGAAATGGTAAAATTGATTGTCCCAACCTTATTATTGTGGAAAACAAAGAGAGCAGGAGCTTAGCTGAATTCTACAGGATTATATATATATATATATAACCTCATTTAGACCTAGGATATTCCTTTCTGAAGATCAGCATTCCTTCTTACAACTCATAGAAGTTTCAAACAAAAGGAAATTATGCAAATTGATTTTTACTTCTAATTTCAATACTATAAGAAAGTTTTTTTTTTTTTTTTTTGGTGACAAAAAATAAACTGTAAGAAAGGATTTTCATTTTCTTTTCTTATGACCTATAAATATTTAAAAAAATAAAAATAAAAATTTGATGCACAAATAAACTATTAGAGGCCAGGAGGAACGTTTAAAGAAATTTGACAAGCATGGTCAAGTGCAACTTGATTAGTCTGAACCACAACCTCCTATCAAGTATTTAGTTTGGCAATATAATAGTTTAGAATATCAATGAGTACACCCAGGACTCAGATGACTTGACATGACACTCCCTCAGGAAGACTCCAAGGCAGATTCATTTTGTAGCAACTCATAGGGCCGACTGAGTCAAGTTGGTCAAAATCTTATTGCAACTAGTCTAAGTCTGTGCATGGCACCAACTCTTGTTTGGATGAAGTTATATGCTAACCATTTCCACTTAAGAATTGATAGCCGCCAAACATATTCTGAAAGCAACCTCACCCACCCCGTCTTCCAAACCAGGCAATCATCCTTCCTTGCCAAACCTGATCATACCAGTCAGTTTTCAAGCTGCTTCTTGGGGAATTACATGAACTAAAACCTCCTATCAAGTAGTTATCTTGAAAATATAATGGCTGAATCTCAATGACTACACCCAGGACTCAGATGAGTTGACATGACTCTCCCACAGGCGGACTATAGGGCAGATTCATTTTGTACCAACTCACAGTGCCAAACTGAGTCAAATGTGGGCAAGAGTTTACCAGAACTGTTTCATATAAATTGCATCTCAAGTGTGGGAAAAAAAGTTGAAACTCTAATTTAACCAAGAGGGGGGGAAATTGTTACCTGTGCAGGGGTTAAATCAAATGATGGGCGAGCAACACTTTCACTTCTCTGAACGCAAACACAAGACAGGCCTCTGCCAAGCCATGCTGCCGATCCTGCCACAACTTCAGCTGTAGCAATACAAAACTGCCAACTATTGGAATTGGAGTTTCTAAAGATCTAAAAAATATATATTACACAACTGTGAAACAAAGAACTTCTGCACAGGCTGAAGAAATCCACCAATCCTGTTAACACGTGCAAGGCCAAATTACCCAGAGCCTATGCATGTTAACCATGATTTTGGTCAAATTCTAGAACAGTATAGTCTTTGTGAACAATTTAAGGAAAGATCATCTCAATCAGGCTGTATCAAACTATTAAGTTCCAAATATAATTTTCTCCACAGGAATAACATTGTTGAAGCATAGCTCAAATGAACATTTATAGCATCTCCCAAAGGTGAAACAATACCATCAATGTAAAAGTTCAGGGATTAATCAGACAACTCTCTAGCCCTCTCATCAAAGCATTGACTAGTTTGAAGACATGGCAGGAATGAATTAATTTCAGACCCCACCAACTGCATTGGCTATTATCTGTGTTATAACTGAGTGCCTTCCAGAGACGGCACTACCAGTAAAGAGGTAACCCAATCACAGGCCCAGGAATAACTGCCACAGACATTACCAGCAAATTCAGTGGTCCTTTAAGAGCAATTGGTTGTTTCCATGGTCACAAGCATTAAAAACATAAAGGCAATGTTTTCCATTAAATTTTCAAAGTTTAGCATAATTTTTTTTCCACTCATTTATATATTTATTCCTTAGGGCACAGGTAGTGAAAATGAGGTCAAATGAAAGGGAACCACAAGAGCAAAAACAATTCGGCAGGGAGATGAGATGAGAGGCCCACCCTTTTCTGGGGTCATTAAATAAGATATTTGTATTCCATGTTTATAGTTTAATAACATGATTATATAATATTTCTCTTTCTTTGTATACATCGTATTATCGTAATATATATATGTAGTCAGCTAGGCTTCACCCAGAGAGGCCGAAATTACTAGCTGACAACTGTTGGCTGCCCTGCCATACCATTGAGACCGATCCAAGGACTAGGAAATAAGTCAAACAACATAAAGGCAGAATCCTCAATTCTGATGCTTAGTACCATTTTTTTTCTTTCAAGCAAATAAGCTCCCCAGATGCTGAATGCGACTCATGAAATCCTAACACCATTGGGGAGGAGACTCATCTTTTAGTTATTGGGCGGATGGCATCACCAGAAGAAAAGCCTGGAAATATGCACATGTCATTGGAGCTATTAGACATATGGCCCCAGGTGAAGATCTCATTCCATTCAAAGCCAAGTGCTGCAAATAATATGGCAGATCTGATGGCCAAGCAAGAAGTGGTCGGGCAAAAAGGATTCTGGGAATTTTGTGATCCTTTGTGAGAGACCGTAATGTGATCTGTATTCCTATTTTTATGTTTATTTTCATTTTATTCTGCTAGTGACAGGAACTTCTGGCATTTCCCTTCTGGGCTTGTGCTATTCTTATCATTTGTGCTTAGTGAATTCATAGTTATCTATCCAAGACAATCCTAGTTCAAACTAATTTTCTTTAGTGGGAAGGGGTCCAACAGACATGAAAATTGGAACACAGAAAACAAATGAACAGGCTTGACAGATTAGCTAATTGTGGCTTTCTTCATAGTCATGCATAATTCTGATTTGCAACTGCTAATTTAGTAGGTGTTCTACCTGATCATCCCTTTACAAGATGCCAGGAGTGGGCCTTAACCTACAAATTAACGCTTCAAAGCTGGTATTTACTAGGCAGCTCAACTTATTCAGGGTTTATTGTGCATGGCAAGTACTCGTTGCTCATTCTGAACAGTATTATTTTAGCTTTCTTATAGTCCCCCAACATGAGGAACCAATTCAGCACAGGCTTTACATAATCCTACAACCCTATCCAAACTCCTTCGAACTCAATCTAACTCAACCCATCAGAGGTTGGGGTTCAAAAAAAAAAAAAAAAAAAAAAGCCATAGCTGCTTAAAGCCTTAAATTAGGAAATAGAATACGTGTCTCTGAGCCACCCATCATGTCGCAGGATACAGTGGGCAGGTGGATGTGCAATAAGATCCTAAACTTACATGTCTACACTCTACACCACACTACTAGAAAGAGGCTAGCAAAAGAATCAAGTAAGGGTGAAGAAGAAACAAAGGTTTCTAATGCCATCTCTAAGTTAAAAATACTTGAAGAAGCCTAGTTCATTTAAGAAGGGTAGAAGAACCTCACAAGACAATAAGCATCAGGGATATAACATATGTTGGTCTCAAGGAACAATCTGACTCCTACCCAAACCAGCCACAAGTTCTCATATCCAATCCAATCCAATCCCCAATGATTCCTATCAAAGCCCATTGGTGCAGATCAAATTGCATTAATCCTTCTAACCACCTCGTTGCTATCCCTTCCGGTTCAACCAGGTACCAATTTACCCTACTTTGCTTTTACCCTGGGACCAGAATGAAAACAAAGAGTAGGGACCCTTATGTGATTAAGGGAGAGAAAACAGAAGGGTGTGGCTAATCAGCCTATCTCATCTCAAGCCCATTAAGTTGTGATAGTAAACAAAAGAACTACATGACAATGTACCAACCAACCTAAAGTCATGGACAACTCACGACTCACTACCACCTTTTGAGATAGCTTGTCATCATAAGAATTTGTAAACCCTTGCCCCACTAAAAACAGATGTTCAAAAATAATGTGGGTTTATCTGTGAGATGAGCCAGCTAAGGCAGTTATAATAATTTTCGGAACTATAACCCTTAGTATGGTTACATCAACTAACTGTCTCATGTAAATTTCAGTAGCCACCATAGTTAAGTTTGGGATAGGAAAATTACAGTGGGGGATGAATTCAGGAATAGTACAGTTTCAAGGGGTAAAAGCAAGGTTAAAATTCTGGTGGACGTATATCATACTAATACACGGTCTAATGGTAAAAATTATTAACGAGTGTTTGCAACTTTATTTATTTTTACTTTTGTTTATATAGTTTTGAGCATAATACTAAAGAATATGAATATTAGTACATTCAGGTAGATAAATACACTGTAGCTCATTTTATTTACCCAAAAAATAAATAAAAATTGTACATGGGTAGCCTATCTATATTAGACAGGAATTTACTAATTCAGCAGCAACCAAGTGTAAGGAAAATGCCACAAAAATAAATAACATACAAACAGTGAAAATTTGTATAATAGTGAAACATTTACAAACGAGCACTTGTGACTTTGTCTTTCGCCATATATTTTTTTATTAATAGATTTAAAAGTGCCCTAACACTTCAAGTGTGGCAATTTGCTCAATCTCAGCAAATCTAAACCGTTTGAAAGTTCTTTATACTTGCTAATGGCTTGAGTGCGCAACCTTTATTCAACATGGAGTGGCATCCGGCCAATTATCTGTGAGTCTTAGGCAACAGCAATAAATGTTGCAAAGACTCGAACCCATCCTACCACAACCAGGTCCAAACTTCACTGGTAAAGCCTGCATCAAAATCCCCTCAGATTCCTCATAATTATTTTGTTCACTTACTCCATTCTAAAGGGATCACTTGATATACCCTCATTTTAATATCACCCATTAAAATAATGGCATACCCACGTGAAAAGTTGGTAATGAACATGAACACTAAAACTGAACAAGCAGGACCTGTGAAAGGACTGATTCTCACTGCAGGGAAGAGTAGATTAAACAAATCTGTTGATTTCAGTTAGCAGTATTAGAGCTAACTTCCCAATTTTTGAAATTTCAAAGTACCTCAACCTTCGTAGCCAAGAGATTTCAGAAGAACAAAGCTTACATAAAAGACGTAATTCCGCCCCACAATACACGCTAGACGAAAATTTCCAAAAATTTTACAGCAACAGTAAATGTCGAAAATAAAATGCAAATTCAGCACATTACACTCTGGAATAAAAGCATGCGAGACTCTTTCAGAGCGGAGAACTGAAAGTATGGAAGAAACTAGCAATAAAGTGCGAAATTGACTTAGTCTCTAATAAAAAAAAAATTCAAAATTGTCGCAATTAATGGGAGAACAAGACAAAATTCATTCTCAGAATATAAAGCAATAAAAATATTGGACACAGCTATAAATTTTAATTTGTTTAAGGGAATATGAAGTGGAAACAGCGTATCGATGGGAGAAACTAATAATTTATCACCTACCGGATGGTGAGTGGCAAGAGCTACCCCGTTCCAACCCCGGAGAAATCCTCCTCACAGCTACGAATGATTCACCACGGTCATCCATATCAGCCGCTACACCATGGCTGAATCCACTCTGATCCAGAGCACCTCAGAAACAAACAGCCACCGAATCTTATAGCAAACGAGGAATACTCCTGAGATTTCTTCAAATGAAATCCTCCCCAAATCTCCTCAAACAGCCACAAAGAAATCAGAATCAAAGCTTCTTCCAATTACTTCCTCAGAATCCAATCAAATCACCTTGAAACTAGAAAAACGCATTCATCAGCGCCAAAATTCCATTTGAAGAAATTAATGTGCTTCTTGCAGAGCTTATGCAGCGATTCACGCTTGACAGCACCAAAGATTCAGCATCAGAGGGACTAGCATAGCATACCACGGCGAAAACTCAAAATTAGCTCAAAAGGAATGTCGTTCGGACTTCAAATCAATCAAACTTCCATGTTAAGCCATCAAGAATAACCAATAATCTTCCTCGATCTCAAGCAAAAAAGCAGAGACAAAGAAAGAATCTTGGAAAAGAGAAAAGATTTAGGGCTTTCCCGAAATCCTAGGGCTCCAATATATGCAAGAGAGGCGCCATTATCTGTCAACTGTTTGAACTTTTAAGTGCCTCGCTTTCTCTCTATTTTCGGATAAAATGGTTTCTGCTTTTCGCGTCTGTCTTCTTCGTGTGGCGTTTCCATTACGATGGAAAGGTTCATAAGAGTTTCACGTGGTATGGCCGACTGGCTATGGGGCTATGGGGCTATGGGCTGAAAAGGGCTTATTGCCAAATTGTAAGGTTATAAAGGTAATTAGGGATTTAAGACCATTTTTTCTAAATGGTTTTGAGACCATACTAGTCTTTTTCATTTACCTACAAGTGGACCCATTACTCGATGACATAAAAAAAAAAAATCTATATATATATATATATATATATATTATTTTAGTTTTTCACTAACAAGGTGTAGATTAAAGAAGGGGAGGACATAAAGGATGTTATGATAGCTAGCACAATAGGCACTTAATTGCCACATGGCAATATTTTTAGTATTTAAAATTGGTGCACAAGCAGGCCCACTCATCATTATTCATTTATATAAGGGGGAAAATGCCATGTGATGAAACAAATGTTGATACAAATTTTTTTTTTTAAATTAAGGTTATGTTTGGAAGTTAAGAAAAAAAAAATTAAAAAAAAAAAAATTTGAGGAGAGAGTTATACACATACAAAAAAAAATTATTGTGTAGTTATAATTTTTGTCTTATTATGTCTTTTGTAGTATTTTCTTTTCTTGACTACCAAATATAATCTAAAAGAAAAAAAAATAAAATTCATATGATGTCGTTATACTATCACCCTCTCACACAAGGATTCTATTATTTTTCTCTTATCTAATGATGTTGGCTTTTATAGATGATATAATTCTTCATATAGCTATTGGTGTGGCATGAGAGATTATCTGGACTATAATCATGGGAAAACCCTCTTTCTAATTTAAAATATACGAAAAAAAAAAAATCAAATACAAAACAAGGTCAATGGTGAAATTTTCTTTCTCAATTTTTAAACTTCGGAGGTAGATCATCTAATGGAAGGCCACTTATGACTTATCCATTAAATGGGCACTCATCCATGTACCTGTGTTATGATTGGGTAAGTTTTTGTTTATCTTTCTCAAAATCCAATTACAAAGATTTCAGATTTATTGTGCTTGAAGTGTTGAAGATTTAAACATTCTCCTTATAATTTTATACCATTAGTGAATTGAACTTGAATTTGTTGCCCAAAGAAAAATCAGAACTAATTCCATTTTACTTATATTGATTACCAATCACATGATTAAGTTCGACCATTAAATTTTAGACTCATCCATTCGAACAATTTTCAATATATCTAATGGTCGAAATTCTCACTCTGTTTGATTGCAAGAGAAATTTAAAGGGAAGGAAAGTGAAACTTTCATACTTGAAAATGTTTCTAATCATTACCCCCATGTGATCTAATGTGATTGTATAAACTACTTAATTTCTTGACCATATTTAGTAATGCATTTTACATGTAATTTTTATTTTACACATTTTTTTTTTTTAGGTAAGATATTTTACACAATTTAGCAGAAGGGGATGCAAAGTAAGGTGAAATTTTATAACCAAACATAAAATGAATTAAAATTAATGATATAGTCATATGGAGTAATGATTATATACATTTCTTTTACAAGTATAAAAATTTAACTTCCATTCCTTTTAATATCCATTACAACCAAACATAGCCTTAATCTCGGGAATATTACTAGAGATATATACGGGCCATAAAGGTATAAACTATTTCAAAGTGTCTAACCATTATGGCTTAGATCTACAAATTTGGAGCATAATAACATCAACACTTAACTGCTGCATACCAATGGAGAGGGGTTAGATGCAAGAAATTTGAAATATAAGGTAATTTTTTGTAAATTCTCAGATTGTCCGCAGGGACCAGGGGGGATGTAATACGATTAAAGTGTAGGGGAGAGCCTTGTAAATTACGGATTCGTCGACTCCTCTCCTTAATGCCCATCACCCAAGTTGACCCATAGTTACTTGGACGATCGAAACATGGCGAGATGATGATCCAACGGTTTGACAAAGGAGTGGAAAACGAGGCGTTGACAAAGATTCAGAGAACAATGAGCTAAGAACCGTTGGATCATCGTCTCGCCACATAACACTCGCCCAAGTAGCCATGAGCAAGACCTTAACGATAGGCACTAAGGAGAGGATCCAGATCCATAATTACCCAAAAAAAACTTTAACATGGTTTCCCTAGAGGTCCCCTCCTATGTGGTTGGGTGGACCCAATGGGTCAACCGCAGGGAAAAGGGCTCTTCTACTATGCAATAGAGGTATCATTGAATCTGAACCGCCGCCTCTATTGCACAAAAGAGGAGCCGAATCCCAATCACAGACATGACAATGCATTCTAATATAAGCAAAGCTTGGTACTTGTTGATCAACTTTTCGGACAATTGAACAGGTCATCTTCCATTTTCTACATAAAATTAGTATGGCCAACAAGCACAAGCATGATAGCGACACACACATTGTAGAAGGCAACAGAAAATTGTATTGGCCACACCACTTAATTTTTTTTTGGTGGATGTATAGGTCATACCACAGTTTAAATTACAATTATGAATAGGTTGGTATTGGTATTGCTCCTTATAAAGTGTCCAATCATTGCATGAGGTTGCGGGATTTGAGGATAATCATAATGTATGTAATTTTTCTAACAAGAAAAAAATTAATGTATGTAATTTTACCTTTGCTTCGTGAAGAGATTATACCCCAATTCAAATACACCACCATAATAAATCCCAACAAAGCAAACTTATTGGTATTGTCTTTATGTTTGTGCAATATTGTAATAAAGGCCCAACATCAGGTTCATGGTAGGACCAAATGACCCATAACATGCCCCCAACATTCAAGTTATTTCACGGAAGATTTAACTCAAATCATGATTGGTGGGTTTTTACAAAGTAAGATTGCTCCGTTGTGATCAAATGATTATGAGTTTAAATCAAGAAATAACATTTTCATGAAATGGAGTAAAACTACATACATTATGATCCTCCACAGACTTGCAGTGGCTAGAATTTCATGCATTGAATACACCTTGTATTTGGCTGTAATCTGATCACCTGGTCCAAAATTTTGACCATGGGTTAGCTGCCTAAGAAACCATGCTTTAGGATCAGCTGACATCATTGGGTTGAACCACACCACCGGCCTAACCGAGCCTGTTCTGGATTTCGGAGACGTCAATAATGCATGCCAGGGATGAACTCACATGGGATGTGGGCAAAGTGGACAAAGTGTCAAGTGGTGAGATCTTTAGTGTAAACGTCATTGTGATCGTCAAAGTGACACCAATTCACTCAGTTTAATTCAATATGAATTATGGAACCACCCACTTTCTGACAATCAAGGAACCTGTCTTTAAAACTGTGCCCTATCTCTTTAAAATATGGCGTGGGCATCTTCAGCAAGGGGTAATATTGTCTTTTTATATCTTTGTGTCTAGGTATAAATACATACTAGTGAAAAGTGTTCTTTCTTCATTTTTACATATTTTTCTTCTTCTCCTTCTTCAAATAAATATGAATTGAATACTAAGATTGCTTCACAAGTGAGAAGAAAAAAGGGGCTCACATATTGAAGATAACAAACAAAAATTCTATGATTTTGTTTAATTTTAGATCAAACTAATGGCTTATGAATAGTATCTGATCAAATAAAAGGGAAATAAAAACCACAATCAGTGAGTTTCACATGATTTGAGAAAAACCACAAGTCAATAGAAACATTGACTCAAAATTGATTGGTCATTTCTTAAATCTTAGCAAGTCTTCATGTCCTAACTAAGATTTAATATTGATTTTGACATAATGACAAGTTACTTTTAAATTATTTTGAAAACTCTTTTTCATGTGTACAATAATAACTTTTAGGGATAAGACAAGAGGACAATATGAAAAAAAAAAAAATTACACGAGTGTGGCCTATGCCAATACTCAAAAGTCCCGTATATCTATAATTGTCTTTCTCACTTGAAAAAAAAGAGATCTCTACCTCTTGTTTTGAGAGAGAGAGTGAGAGAGAGAAGAGGAATGCTTGTGTCCAAAACCACCTCCCGAAAAAAAAAAAAAAAAAAAAACATAAAAAACAAAGAACAAAAAGGGGTCTCTAAACATGAGGGGTAGGCTACCCTTCACATAAAAATTTTATATTCATTTTATATGAGAAAGAACGTTGCTCTGTTGGCATGGCCAATCGGGAGGACGTGTGGGAACACCTTTAGCGCATGGTGGGTGGGGGGCAACATGGTCTTTCTACACCTTGATTTGACATGATGTTCCGATTTTTTCAATTTCAGCTGAAATAGTTAGTTTTGATTAGTCTGATCAATTTTGAAATCAATACCAAACCAATAAAAGTTTGCCAATCGATTCAGATAAGTTCAATCGAGTGAGATTTTTTTTTTTCCTTATTGGATAAAATAGAATAAGTTGATCTTCATAACCATGATATATGATTGGTGTCTCCCAAATATTCTAGGTTGGTGCACGGATAGCCAAGATATTGCACAAAATCCCAAAAATCTATATACTTTAAGATAATATTCTTCGGGTTATAACCATCCAACAAAGAGAAAAATTATTTAACGTAAGCATTATGATGTTAATTAGGGCTTTTGTTAACCCTAGATGTCCCTAACACCAATATTTGGAAATTATATAATTATATTATAATATAGAAGTGTGTGTGTTCAGAACTTGATATATCTTTTTAATTTTTTTTTCTTAAAAATTATGTAATAAAATATAATGTAAAAATCAAAATGAATATTCAAATAATTGAAAGTCAAATTCACTAACTCTCTGCACGAAGAATTTTAGGTAGAGTTCATCGAAGGTGGACCCAAGAGTCACATGACATGACCTTGTGATGCTTGTAAAGGATAAAGTTCAATTGGGTTGGAGACTACATATGCTGTAAAGGGCGACAAAAAGTTCATCGATATTCGACGAGTATGATGGTTTTAATGATCATCCTGCATGTATTTCATGTGTCTTTGATTGGTGGATTTAAAAAACCTCGTAAATTGATTTAGGGTATAAACGTGGTTGTGGATATATCGATTGCCTCTTTCAGTGTCTTTAAGCTCTTTACAACGTTATAAAGTCTGCTTTAGCTCTTGGGTGAGTGGTAGTAGTGCTTAAGCGTTGTCACCTTGCGAACACCACATTTAATCTAAACGTAGATATATTTCTACATTAATCTTTATCGTTCATAAATTTTGACGCACAAACTGGTTACAGGAGGTCACGGTGAGAGCCTCAGGGCCACTCTGCCTCCATGCTTCATGTCTGGTTTCTGGATGTCACCGTCGGCCTTGCAAGATCGACGGGATGTCACAAGATCCGTAACAACTAAGGAGTCCAGTACCCATCTTCCTCGACCAAACATGAACTCTTTTTAAATCAAGTTGTAGGTCCAATAGGACTCGCCGGCGGAAGTATAAAAGCCGGTCAAGGCAGGCGGGTCTGGCCAAGGTCACAAAATGAAGGTAGACGAAGATCCGAGCTGTTTTGAGGTAGTGTAGGGGCGAAAAATGATGGAAAAAACGGTCTCTGAATTTGTCAGAACCAAAAATGATAAAATAAGAAGTAAAGGAGGCAAAAGAAGAGTAATTTGACTACTTACTTTGAACTAATTGAGATCTAAGTAGCTGGAATTAGGAATTGAGATCTGAACTACTGAAAGAAGGTAAGCCGTAAGGCCGTGAGATCTGACGATCGAGAACCCATTTTCCGAACTGGGTTGGAGATCCCCATCGGCGCGCCGGAGACGAAGAATCTATCCTGTGAACTAGGTTTAGTTTCATAAGCAAAGGGCTCCCCAACTCCTCCCCTTGCTCCCACCTCCGCCCTCTTAGCAATTCACAGTCCATCCCAATCTGAAACCTCCGCAAAGAACGAAGACGAGCCAGAAAAAAAAATTTTGAAAAATGGGGAGGCTGGTGTTGCCGCCCGACAAAGCGAGAAAATATGCGGCGATCACTACCACTAAGTCGATGACATTGCAGAGGTTGGGGTGGCCATCCATGTTCTCGCAAGAAATTGGTTTCAGAGGAGAGAGGAGGGAGGAGAGGATAGGAGGGAGAGATCACATTCGCATCCGGTAGCAAGTATGGATATCAACGGTTGAGATTAAAGAAAACTAAATCAACGATGCATATTAAATGAGGTCTTTAAAAGGTTCGTAGCGCTTAAGCACTGCTACCTTTTAGCCTAAAAAGCACTTTTTGTGCAATTCCATAATGTTCCTCACCAACAATCCGAGTTTGGAAGTCAAAACCCATAAAGTAAAGTCAACGAACGATGGTGAGACATGTCAACGCGTACCCATAACCAATTGAAGTAGCAAGGAATTCCTTTCACCAAACTACCAACTCTTTGAATCTATTGTAATAATTGTCTTGTTTGGTCTGATTTGGTCTGGTTTGATCTGATGCAATGCATGTCTGTTACGAATTACTACAAATTCATTAAAACAACGCGTGTGTGAATGTGATTGGCCATTGCTGGCATCAAAACCAATAGACCTTTTCTTGCCCTGAGACAACTGTTATCAATTTCAGGTAGGGGAAAAGGGGAGCTGTTCAAGAAAATTATTCGCCCGGTTCAAAGGATCCTGACAAACCTGGCCCAGCTGGATTCAAGTTTAAAGGCCGCCAAGTGCCAGTTGACTGCCAAAGCCAACTTGCTAGACAAGTAACCCAAACGGGGATATCATCAATCAATTTGAAGCCAAAGCAGAGCTAGATTCTTAATCGATATGGGAGTTGGAGGATCATAATGTACATAGCCTTTTTTTAGTAAACATAATATAAGTAGTATTATCCTTGTTTTACGAATAGATTGCTTTCGGACTCAAAGTTATGATCATTAAGCTACAATGGAGCAACGTTATCATTGCATTGAGGCCCACCTTTTTCAATATGTAAACTTCATATGGATATATATGGGTGTAGGATATAGTCCAACGAATCAAGAAGCGACCATTCAGATTCTATCAAAACGAAAGGTATGTTTTCCCTTGTCCACACCTGTATAGTAAAAAGAGAATCTATCAATCCCCAAGATTTGATCATCTAATTGATTGGACTAAGAAAGGGTCTTTCGGACATTCATAAGAGTTGGAGTTAATGATGACATTTATTATTGGGACAAAATTTTCTATCATTAGGGGCCTCTAAGCCATAGACACAGCTGTACATTGACCACCATGCCCTTGGTTGGGGTTGTGCATCCTTTGTGTGTGGCTGCAGGGACCTCTTAGAGACATAAATCACTTGCCTTGTTTTGTTTAAGGAGTCAATCACGATTCATGATATCAAATTGCTATAATGGAAAAGATTCTCTCTTCATCCTTAGATGAAGGAAAATTGTGTGAGAGAGAAAGAAAGATGAAGGGGGTGCCACGGTGAAGAAGCTTGAGGCGAGGAAGTGCAGCTCATTGGGTTCCTTGGCCATGGTTACATTCCCTCGCAGTTGTCCACGAAGAGGATGACTTCTGAGGTTGGTTTTGTGGGCTAGGCTTTAGACATGTCGGGCTGAGCAAACAGATTCTAAGTAGGTTCTAAACAAGTATTAAACATGTGGGGTTTAGTCGGGCTATTAATCGATCAGTCCTGTTAAGCACAACGGTTTCTAGTAATTCAAATTCAAAATTTGAATTTAAATACTAGTAGACCTAGTCAATGTATATCCCAATTTTGTAGGAAGTTGTTAATATGCTTATTTGATCTTATCTCATTGTAACTGTAAATTTCAAATTTGAAATTCAATATTATATAAAGACAGCCAAACCCAATGATATGGGTGAGGCAAATACAATTCAAATCTGATTTGTACATGGTATGAGTCGACCATAAAGATTCTTGGTGCCACAATGTCTTCTTCCTCCTCCGCTGCTATCTCTTCCTCTTCAACCTCTACTCCTCCCAATATTTAGCATTATCTTACCCTCAAACTCACTTCAGAAAACTATCTCCTTTGGAAAACGTAGATTTACCCTTTGCTAAGAAGTCAATACCTGATTGGTTTTATTGATGGTCGTTCGACCTGCTCTTCCTCCACCCTTATTACTGTAGGAACAACCGATCCTCTGGCTTATAGTGATTGGGTTCGCAGAGACCAGTTAGTCATGAGTTGGCGCCTCTCCTCTCTAACTCCAGATATTCTTCCATACGTAGTGGGTTTCACTACAATTGCTCAAGTTTGGAATGCTCTTCAATCTGTATTTGGTACACTATCTCACACAAGTGTACTTTAACTACACATGCAATTGCAAAACACATCAAAGGGATCGCTTCTCTCCTTTCTAGCTCCAGATATTCTTCCATACGTAGTGGGTCTCACTACAACTGCTTAGGTTTGGAATCCCCTTCAATCTGCATTTGGTACACTATCTCACATAATTGTAATTCAATTCCTAGGGATTGGTTCAATCGGCTGAGTACATTTTTGCTTCAACTTGGTTTTGAACGTTTGAAAGACAAACACCTCTTTGTTCTATTTCAAAAAATGATCACAATGCATCTACTTACTGGTTTACGTGGATGACATTATCATCACTGGATCCGATCCTAAGCTCATACATCAGATCATAGTGGCTCTTGGAAAAGAGTTTGCCATACGCAACCTAGGTTTGCTGCACTATTTTTTGGGTATCGAGGTCATACCACATAATACAGGTATCATCCTATCTCAGCAAAAATACATTGTGGATCTCTTAAAAAGCAGGAATGGATGGTGCCAAACCTATTCAGACTCCAATGTCTACATCAACCACTCTGTCTCGAAATTCAGGGGAGCCCCTAATTGATGCAATTGAATACCGTAGTACGGTGGGTGCATTACAATATGTCACTCTAACAAGACTAGATATTTCTTTCGCAGTCAATAAAGTATGTCAGTTTCTTCGAGCCCCCACAGAAGACCATTGGCAGGCTGTAAAGCGTATATTACGCTACCTCAAGCACATTGACATCTGGTCTACTTATTTCAAATGACTCCACCAATCAACTACAAGCTTACAGTGATGCCGATTGGGCAGGATATGTCGATGTTCGATGATCCACAAGTGGCTACGCAATATTTCTTGGCTGTAATCTTATCTCATGGTCTACACGAAAACAGGAAACCATTGCTTGCTCTTCTACTGAATCTGAGTACCGGGAATTAGCAAACACGACAGCAAAAATTATATGGTTGCAGTCTCTACTAATAGAATTGGGCCACCTAATGATCGAGCCTCCAGTGTTATGGTGTGACAACTTAAGGGTCACATATTTCACTGCCAATCCATTATTCCATGCTCGAACAAAATAGATCGAAGTGGAGTTTCACTTTATTCGGAATTTGGTCTCCCAAGGTCGTCTTCAAGTACAATTCATCTCCACCAAAGATCAACTAGCTGATATATTCACCAAACCTTTGTCCACCATCCGATACAATTTTTTACATGACAAGCTGAGGATTACACAACAGCAACCATCAGCTTGAGGGGAGCTGTTAAGCACAACGGTTTCTAGTAATTCAAATTCAAATTTTGAATTTAAATACTACTAGACCTAGTCAATGTATATCCCAATTTTGTAGGAAGGTGTTAATACGCTTATTTGATCTTATCTCATTGTAACTGTAAATTTCAAATTTGTCAATATTATATAAAAACAACCAAACCCAACGATATGGTTTAGGCAAACACAATTCAAATATGATTTTTACAAGTCCTAGTCAAGCGTCCGTCGAGAAACACTTGGCACCAAGAACGATCAAGTGTAATAGAGTCGGGCTTCAACCCAACATATTTAATAAACATACCCGGCCTGTTTCGGGGTTTCCCAATCAATCTTTGTCTAGCCTAAAGGTGCGGGCCTGAAATTGACACCCCTACTCCGTACTGTCTCAGTGGTGAAGAACAACCAAGGAGCAAGCAATGTTCCCATTGACAATTCTAATATTGTGTTTGGGAAGGAGAAATTTCCACCTCGAGAGAACAAGAAGAAATCTAAGCCTAATGGTGAGAAAGATGGAGATGGGGAATGTGGGTTTCAAGGGTTTGGAATGGACAATTACTACAATTAGGTGTTCAAGAGTTGCAGTAATTTGGTCGCTAAATTAAAGGTTCCACAGGCACGCTTGGGTGTTTAATACGGATGTGAAGGGGCTTGGACTCCAAGAGTACTATTCGGGTTTTTTATTCAGGTATTTCATTATCAAGCACTCAATGGGTTTGGGCATATAATATTGAAATAAAAGTCGAATAAGAACTAATACAAGTCTCCTTGGGAGTATGCAAATGATGTAATAATTGAAACTTGAGAGTTAAAATTAAGGGTAAAAGGTTCCCAATCAAAATAAGGGGTGGGTGAAATGGCTGGTCCACCCCCTATAAAATGAAAAATGACGTCTCTGTGGAAGTTTTCTCGTGTGTTTCTTTTGGTTCTTGCACACGCGTAGGAATTACATTTTGCCACAGAAAACACTTTCCTTAAAATTAAATCCATGTTATGACAACTTTCAAGGATATTTTCACGATGAGTGGGCAGTTGTAAAACTTAAGTCTTTTGAGGTTTGAAAGCGATCATGATGTTGTTTATCTGAGAGAGAGAGAGAGAGAGAGAGAGAGAGAGAGAGAGAGAGAGAGAGAGAGAGAGAGAGAGAGTTAAGAGTTCCTTTGGAGATGGTGGGGAAGAGAGGTGATGGTATGGGTAAAAATTGGAAATATGAAAAAAGATACCGTAAACATAATATATCAAAACATGAGGTACCCATATGTAATTCCCCCAAATGTTACCCACCCCAGGTATACTTTACCCAAAAAAAAAAAAAAAAAAAACACTTTTCAATACTTTGTCATCAAAATATATTGTTGGTGTCAGAATCAAACACATGATACGGTAACAATGCATCTCTATGGAATATCTGGAAAGATATATTTAATTTGGGAGAGGGATAGGTATGCCGCCGATATCAAGTATACTAGCGGATAACACCAATAGGAACACATGATGGAGTATCATTCATGAAGAATATGAGGGTCATTTTAGAAAAAGAAAAGATAGAGATAGACACAATGGGTGCTAGCATACTTGATATCGGCGGCATACCGAACCTTTTTTCCATTTAATTTTATCATGTGGATCAAAGATTGATCTAACAATTTAATATTTAGGGAACGACTTAGATTGACTATATATCAAAATTGATACTCAAATTCAATCATTTAAAGTTTAAAACTCCCATGCATTTGACGTTCCTTCTGAAATAAATATAAGAAAACACTAACATCAAAATTGTATAACCAAAGATACTTAAATATTAAAAAAACTCCATGATGCCACACCATCAAATAAATGTTATAAACATAAAAACACCATTCCACATACCTACCAAAGTCAGAAGTTCCTGTGTTCTTCCATCTCCAACATGTACCTGAAAATATATACCACAGTTAGGGTTTCCTCAATATGGGGTATTACAGTATCAGTGTCGGCTGTGACTTGCTCGATTCTAATCAGTGAAAGGTTCAAATTTGTCCAAAAAATATTTTTCTACTAAAAATTGAGGGTAGAATTATCCGATTCAGCCTAAAATGGCCGATCTGTACTAGTATCAATGGTGCCCGATGTCGATACCTATCCCATGTCGATATCTATCCAATCCTGTATCGGTGGAACAATTTTAAATGTTGGTAAATCTATCCTGAAAATAAATTTTTAATCAATATTAAGGGCAAATCGTTCAATTCAGACCCATATGGTCAATCAGTATTGGTATCGGTATCTATGATGGAATTAATATCGTTTTTTAAAACCATGGTACAAATAACCCTAGAACTTTATTTTCCCGAGTTTTCCATGAGCTTTAAGCGTTCAAAACAAACAAACAAATAAATTAATAATATAAAGATAAGAAATTCAAAATCACCTTCTAATCGGGCATAGTTGCTCTGTATTGATAGATTCTTGCCTCAAGAAAAATTTTCTCTGATTGAATGTAGTCCCATCACAACACCATTCATATTCATACGATCTTTTGAAGATTCCATGGAACATTGGAGTGCAATTTCAATTATTGATGTTATGCAATCTTGCAATTTATTTGTCCTATGACTAGGGCCTTCAGTTCTGTTGACAGCATACTCTTCAATTTCTTCACTTTCTTCTTCTTTGGGTAGGAGTGTTGGATCTAAAATTTGCATAACGTGCACAGGTAAAGCTTCCTTTGCAAAGTTACGGAGATTTAAGTCATCAGTAAACATATGGTCTGTTGGCCTTTTTCCTGTGAACATCTCCAATAAAAGGATCACATAACTGAACACATCCCCTTGTATGGTTGCCCTGGCACCCAGGCCATATTCTGAAATTTGGAAAATCTCTCTGTTAGTATGATACTAAGAGTTTAGCATATTTTCTTTATATAATACAAGAAATTACAGTCTAGAATATGGAAATTAAACACATTATTCAAAAGTAGCGAGTTACATGATCATTTCTTCAATTTGAGAACCATGATTCCTTTGATTAATAATCCAATATAAGTTCAGTCCAATTAGATAATGAGGTCCAATGCATTCGTAGTATAATAAATTCCTATTGAAATGAATATGGAATATAGCATGATTGACAGCAAAGCTTGTTGATATACTCAATCGACTATCAAGAACATGATATGAATATCCAATAATAGTTTGATTCAAGTATAAACCTAATAAACAGGATTTTTAGATCTGGACCCTTCTTCTAAATCATCATTTATGTCATGTTTAACAGCCTACAACAGGTTTTGAGGAATAGACAAACAATTAGTAAATGTCATTTAAATCTACATAATCAAAATTTAATATATTGATTGTTGACTCAAATAAAAATTTATAGTTTATTTGTTTCCCAATGGTACTAGTTTGAGTTTGGGACAGGTTGTCATCAGGTTCTAAAAGTAGATTGTCATCAGGTTCTAAAACTAGCTTCGCCAAACCAAAATCGTTGACATGTGCAGTAATATCACTGTCAAGTAGAACATTGCTTAGCTTTAAGTCACAATGAACAATTGACACATAACAATTATGATGAAGGTAATTCAATGCAAAAGCCACATCAATTGCGATGTTTAATCTTTGAAAAAGGCTTAAATTTCTTGAATGATTATATGTATCCACTGGCAAATGCAACCAATCATCCAGACTCCCATTGGGCACTAACTCATAAATAAGGGCTTTAAAATCTTTGTCTTTCAAATCAAGACTTGAACATGAAGTCAAAATCTTGACAAGATTTCGATGCCGAATGTTTCTTAATGCTTTGCATTCAGCCATAAAGCTTTTGTAAACTTTTGGATTTTGAAGGTTGAGTACCTTGACTGCAACAATTGTTTCATCTTGGTTAATAATCCCTTTGTATACAGAGCCAAAACCATCAGAATCTATAAAATTGGTTGAAGAAAAACCTCCAGTAGCTTGAAAGAGTTCTTTGTAAGAAAGGTTTAAGAATCGGTCACTAATTAATGGTGTAGAAGGGGGCTTAGTTTTTTATTTTCTTATCCAATAAAGAACATAAAAGGAAGATATCAAAAGAAAACCAAGAACCACACCGATTGTTGCCAAAACCATTCTAAAAGCTTTGGACTTTGTCCATTTCGTAGATCTTTGGTTTGTGCATGTAGGCAATTGTAACTCTGCAAGTCCTCCACAAAGGTGATCATTTCCATTCACTAAAATTGCACTCGCATTTCCAAAAATTTCTTTTATTGGTACCTCTCCCTCAAGATTATTGAAGGATAAATTTAAACTCTGCAATGCTAAAAGATTTCGTAGATCTTTCGGAATTTGCATTGATAAATTATTCTGTGAGAGATCTAAATCTTGAAACCCTTCAAATGAGTCAAAGATTGAGGGATGGTTCTTCCAAAGAAATTATCTCCCATATAAAGATGTTCCAAACTATCACAATCACCAATGGAGGAGGGGATTTCCCCAGACAATCCATTTTTAGAGAAATCTAATGTAGAAACTCTTCAAGTCACTGATTTCGGTTGGTAGGGAACCGACTAGAGAATTTTTAGATAAGTCGAGAGATATTGATAAGGAGAAAATACTAAAGAGTTGTTTAGGTATTAGGCCTTGGAGGCTATTATTATTGTAAGGGTTAGGTATTGTAACTTTTGACAATTTCCATTGCTGGAGGGAATGCTTCCATTCAAATTGTTAGCTTCTAAGTGGAGTTCATATAAAAGAGTGAGATTGGATATAGAGGAAGGTATCTCTCTTGAAAGCCTATTTCCATCCAAGAATAATATTTGAAGCTTTTGAAGTTTCCCTATAACAAATGGAATACTACCTTCGAGAAAGTTCCCCTCCATGCCCAAATCAGACAAGTTGATAAGATTTTCAATCCTAGCAGGGATGGTTCCAGAAATTTGATTCCCTCCTAAATAAAAAATGAGAGTTGTGTTGAGAGATTGGATTTAAAGTTGGGAAGAGGACCCTTAAAATTATTAACTTGTAGGTCCATTGCCTCTAGATGTGTACAATTGATCAAAGAATCAACAAAATCTAAATCATCAGCTTCCCATGCTCCAAATTGATTTCCACTAACAAGGAAATCTTTAAGATTTTGAAGATCTCCTAAGCTTTTACGTATGGGTCCAACAAAATTGTTTACACTGAGATCAAGTGTTAAGAGTGATGAAATATTGGAGATGGAACTTGGAATGGCCCCTGAGAAAAGGTTTGATCCAATATCTAGAAATTTGAGATTTGGGAGAATGAGACCTATGTCCTGTGGAAGGCTCCCATGCAATTGGTTTTCTAGGAGAGATAGCTTTAAGAGGAGAGATTATATAGTGAAAGAGGGAACATACCAGATAGTTTGTTTTGATCAAGTGATAGATGGAATAAGTTTGGTAGCTGACCAAAAGATTTTGGAATACTTCCTTGGAGTAGATTTCCACTCAAAGAAACTGGTATTTCTCCTGTTAAGCCATTTTTATTAATAGCCATTATCTCCAACTTTGACAAAGATGTAAATAGTTCAACCGGAATCTTCCCAACAAGATAGTTATTGGTGAACTGGATTTGTATTAGGCGAGTGCAGTTGGCCAAGCTGGTAGGAAGTTCTCCTTCCAGAGTATTGTTTTCAAGACCAAGGTATTGTAGTCAAATCAGATTACCAATCTCTTGGGGGATTTTTCCATAGAAGCTATTGTTTTGAATGTTGAGGAGATGAAGAAAAGTGAGATTTCCTATGGAAGGAGATTTTTCCTCTCAAGCCCTTCCCCTGTAAATGCAATCCGAAAACCCTTTGTTGATGACAATGGCTACATGTGATCCCTATCCAGTTGCAGAAATGGATGGAATTGTTCCAAGAACTTAATGATCCATATGGATCATCATCAATTTTTCTCGTAAACTCCACCAAAGCAAGTTGATCGGTTTTGTTCGTAGAGACTGGTTCCAACCCAAATGAGCTCCCAAAGAGGAGAATGAACACTAGAAACTGAAGAGCCATTGATATCAAGTTTTGAGATGCAAATGCAGAAACCATGTATGCAATTTTGAGCTGTGGAAGGGTAGATGCCTTGTTATTGTCTTTGAGAAAGGTATCTTATTTAAAGGATATTACAAAATTATTAAAAGTAAATATATGGTGGATTTGGAAATCTACCAAAGATTACATAACAAATTAGTGGTTGATGACATGTTGGAAATTGCCACTCTCTAAGTTAAGGGAAAAATGTTTTCTTACACCAAACGTGTAATAAAAGTATGCCTATCAAAGTTTATAATGCTCTACCCCTATTGTATAATGTCAATAATATCTTCATTGTTTCCTGATATCCTCTGTACACCATCCGAGTCCCTTAATCAATGGATTCTATGGGTGAAGGAAAACTGCTTCTTAAGTTAAATCTTTAGACTAGATCAAAAAGGTGTGCACCATTTCATTGGCACCATGCATTGGTATTTCTAAAGCTTGCAGAATAGGGTTCTTTTTTCCATTAAATAATTAAAATCTTTTTTCTTTTTTTAATGAGAGTAATTTTTGAATGAGGCATTTTCCATGAAAACATTTAGGGACCTTACCATTGTAAATTGACAGTGGTTGGAACACAGGAGAGAAATTGGGATAGAAGGTTTGATGTGGTGGATTAGAAATCGATTGCTCTCTTGACTCTTTTAAGTCACGCCAGACAAGTATGCCTTCTCCACCTCAAGTCATTGACCAATCAATGTTTAAATCTATGGGCCTTTTCTACTTTCAAGTATTCAACAATTTCAGTCAAGACTACCTTTGTAGGACTTAATGCCCCACTTATGGACCTAGTGCTCCACTCTTATATCATATTGAGTTATTCAAAATAACTCATGAATGCATACAATGTTCCATACTCGTACCTCATCATATTCATGATTTTCTTCTATTTACCAAAAAAAAAAAAACCATGTTTTTCTTCTTAATTCAATTTTGTGGGTCAAAACCCATGGTTTTATCAAGCATCATGTTTTTCTCTTGCTTTTAAAGCCTTAGAAAAGACTATTCATACATGCAAAGGTGTTTTTAGTTTGGGGAGCGTAGCTCCTACACTTGCATGAGAACCGATTAGTGTTCTCCTTTTGGTTCAATCTATGGGGGTAGAAAGGTCATCTTACAAGGGAGAAAAGAGATATAGACACAGGTGTGGGAGCTACACTCCCAGACAAAAAACTTTCTCCTTTTTTTTTTTTTTTTTTTTTTTTGGTGCTAATAATGGGTATCTAGGCCTTTGGACTGACTAGTCCCGCAGGCCCATACTGACCCCACAACCGTATGGACTGAGTCATACCAAGGTTGAATGAGATCATTCAACTTTCACTGGAAGCAGTGAAGATCACTAAACACCCCGTGAGAGTGGCCCCAAAGAGGAAAGAAGAGTCGAACTCAGAACCACACACACTTCTTGAGGCGAAGGTCCCTTGTTCCATAGTATTCAATTCTGCATCTTTTAATTTGTTGCTTTAAAGTCTTCTCTATGTAATTGGGACCCTTGCATTGGTCACACTTCCATAAATAGGTGTCCACTTACCCCCAAAAAAAAAAATATTGCTTTATGTGCAAGCTTCAAGAAGTTACTATTTTATGGTTGTCTTTGTTGGTAACCTTGGCCACATGACAATGATGATGTGACCATTAGTGATGAAGCGGCAGCGATGAAGTGGCAGTGTATGGTCTCTCCGATGACATGACAATGTTCTGTAGAGCATATGAAGTTGTTTTAGTGATATAAGTGCATTCATGGGGCTTGGTGCGAATTTCCAGGCCTGGTATTGGCAATTTTGGCCTATTTCACTCGACAACATTTTTGTCATGGAAGATGAATTTTCTGGGTGTCAACTTCTGCATGTAAGTTTTCAAAAAAAAAAAAAAAAAAGAACAAAAACAAAAACTAAGTGTTCCAACCACTCGAATTTGTCTCAAATTTGAAATCAGATGAAGAAGTTATGGCCTATGAAAAGCTCAAGGGCATTTTGATCATTTTACATGGTAGTATCTATTGATATGATGTTCTAAAAGTTTGTAAAGCTTTGAGTCTTGAACACAACACAATTTTTTTTTTCGGCTAAATCCAAATCCGTATGAAGGAGATACAACGATTTTCATGGGATCAATCCGAAAAATCCAAAATCCAAGTTGGAAGATGTTCGCGGTAATTATAGGGGTTTTCAATGCTAGTTTTTGTGGCTGGAGGGGTATTATATAATTATTACCAAAGTCACTAGCCCCTATATACACTCCATAAGGCACAAGGGCTTTGTTGTAACTTTCAGAAGTTTAGAAATTCGAATTTCAGATCAATAGTTATTGTTTAAACCACTATTAGCAATTAAAACGAAGTTTTAAATGCATTCCTCTTTTTTACTGTTTAAAACATGTTTACCATATGCTTCCCAAAGACATGGAAAAAAAAAAAGAAGCAAACTTCAAGCATTCTCGTTCTAAACACTTTCATGTTTTATGGCGTTTTTTAAGACTTCATTTTTTAACATAATGTCTACTCAATTGACCATATATGTCTCTCCCGAGCTCTAATCGACCTGATTCTTTACCAACTTGGAGCTAACGCAATGAACTATATTTCTCATGGTGTTACCTTCAACTCAAATTTAATGCACGGACCCTGAAACTGAGCTATAAACTGACATATTTGCTGAAAAATATTTCTAAAGTGATGATTCCTAACTCTAACTGAACATATATCACTTCGAGAGTGTGTTGACTATGTTGACAATAATGAACAACATCATAACCTAGTCACATTGCTCAAATAAGACTTTAGGTGTGTGTGGTATATGAATTTAGAATTGGTGTTGGATGATATTTAGGGCCCGTTTGATAACGTTTCTGCAGTTTCTGTGTCAAGAAACTGCAGAAACATAAATTTCTGTTTCTGGGAATAGAAACGGAATTCAAGGTGTTTGATAAAACCTGTTTCTGGAGATGTTTCCGCTTCTCTTCTCTCCTAACCTCTGTAACTCTCCTCTCCATGAATTTCTTCACCATAGACCCCAAATTCTGCTCGTTCTTTTCCATAGTGGGAGCTATATCAGAAGATTTCGTTTTGGCAAGCACACGAGATGAATTCTCTGCAGTTGAAGGAGCCGCCTGCTACAGGGATTTCAACGGCGAATTCAGTGCAACAGAGAACAAAGAGGAGAGTAGAGATACCGAAGGCTAAGAAGGAGAGGACAACAGTTGGTCCGGCTTGGGTGCGGGAAGTGAGGCCCCTGAGAACGAAGATTCTGGCTCCCACGATGGAGCCGACGTCGAACCAGAGGATGTCCCACCTTGTGATGGTCTTCTTCATAGAATGGTAGCGACGATGTTTTCGTTCACCAAACGTCAATCCGTTCCGATGGGTTCAAGACTCTTTCAGAGGTGAGTAGTTCAAGATCGAACATGGCAATGATAGACCAACGGAGGCTGTAGATGTGACAGGATTGAACGGATCTGAGGTCTCCGGTGGTGGTGGTGGTGGACGTGGGTTTTCTGGTGGAAGAGGCAGGGGATCTTACGACAGTTATGGTGGTGGGTTTGGTAGTGGTTTTGGGAGAGGGTGGAGTGGCGGCAGCGGTAAAGGAGGGAGGTCTAGTGGTGGTTATGGCGGTGGTGCTGGTGTGTGCTATAATTGTGGGCAGACCGATTACTGGGAAGAAATTGTCCTTACTGCACCACCTGCATCGGCCACCAGTAGTGGCGGCGCCGCCTGTTTCGGTAGTTCTCACCATTATCGTATCAACTCTGAGCCCTGGACTGGAGAGGTGAGGGTGGTGACTGGTTTGGCGTTGGAGAGAGTTTCGGGGATTGAGAGAGTTTCAAACATAAAAGTCGTTTCCAAAAACGGAAAAACAAGTATGACTTGTTTCACCATTTGCATTTCTAGGAACAGAAATTGATATAAATTTTGATTTGTTTCTAGAAACAAGAGAAACAGAATGACTTTATCAAACGCTTTTTAGGCCGTTTCTGCTGTTTCTAGGAACAAAAACGGCAGAAACAACAAAAATGAAACGTTATCAAACGGGCTCTTAATGATGTCTTAAAACTTATAATGAGACATGGGATGTATAAGTACTAATGTTAGATATTGTGCTTGTTTTGAATACTAGATGCAGATATTCATGTAATAATTCCTTAATTTATATGAATATATTATCGTTTTTTTAGTCCTATTTATATGAAATCTACACGTTTAAAACCCGTATCATCCGTTTTTCGATTTTTACCCTTTTTTTTTTACCGTTTATTTGACTGTATCATTTGCAAATTTTGGTTGTTTAAAACCCGTACTGTCCATTTCCGTTCTTTTGCCATTCCGCTTTTTGCTAACCACGGTTTAAACCCATCTTTTGCCTTGCCAATCCTACAATTGTAAGTTGTCACTGTTGCACATGCCGCCAACATATCCTATGCCACCCAATAAGATTCTAAATGGAGTTTTTTCATTGACCCTCACTGTTTTGGACATAACTTTCATTGGTTTTCTATGACATCTCCAGGTTTCTCAGACAAGGGTTATAAGCATCATCTACCTGTGTATTTATTTTTATATCATTGTATGAATATTCGTACGCATGCTAATTGTAGGAGAAAGTTATTCATATGCTAGCTTGAACTATACCATATAGCATCTATTATATGCTCAATTTATTGTTATTAATTGTTAAGGGTGTTTAGTGGGTGCAGCTACTTATATTGGTCATGCGTGGTCCCTCCTAGTTCCACGCTGGGTAAACTTGATAGTGGGTGCTATCTCTTGTAATGGTATTGTAATGCCCTATCAATTCTAAGCTGGAAAAACTAGGTGTAGGTGCAGTAAAGTAGTATATTAGGTACGTATGAAACATTTACAAGCACTACTCCGGAGATGTAGACTTTCCCCGAATCTCGCAAAATATGTATTATGGGAGTGGCTCTTTGTCTTATCTATATTGCTTTTGAAAGTGCTGTCGATTGCAAGATGGATGTGCATACCAAAAGCTAGGTGAATGTAATTGTGTACAATGCCAACAATGTTACAATGTCAATTGAAAAAAAAAAAAAAAAAAAAAATTTTAATACACTGATTCACCCCCTCTCAATGTCAATCAAGACTCAAAAATTAATATCAGAACTTGGAACTAAGAGACAATTTGATCAACAACTGAATGATCCAGTTGGTTGAAAATGACCGTAGATAACAAGTCTATTTCTAGAACTACTTTTGATGGATCGGATTTTGTGTTCTGTGTAAGAGGTTGATGATGTCTTACTTAGGCAGCTTGGAGCATGACCTATGGATGACAGTTGCAAATAGCAAGGGAGTCTCCAAGAAGAGTTCCAAGATTGACCAAAAAACAAGGGAAACAATTTTAAATTAATGGATTGACAGACAATGTTAACGTCAAGGTCAGGGCATGCAGGCAAAGTGGGAAAGACTACATAACCTTTATGGAGAAAAAACAGGTTATTAGGGACAAGCAGTCAACAAACATTGTTTCTACTTCATATGTAGATGGTAAATTATCAGATCAGTGTTCCACCGGTGGTTCTAAGAATGGAGAATGGAAGCAGTAAAGATGATTTAGATAGTTGTGATGATATATGGCAGAAGGGTTTTTGTAATATGGATAGTAGACGTGTAGAACCAACTTATCAACGTACAGTTAGAAGGTTTTAGTAATATGTATACATGAACAGGAAGAACACATAACTTGGTCCACAAGCTACATACATGATACAACTGCTACCATTACAATTTATAAATACTAAATTTTATACCTCATTTATGGGGAAGGATGTGCTAACCTATTAACAAGCAGCACAGGAGAAAAAAAATAAAAATAATATCAGTATCAGGAAGCCGCTCAACTTAACCATAACAACGGATTGGATCATTGCAGCCTTTCTCGGCTGATTGCTTGAACCCGAATCGACCACCTTTCTGAAGGTACTGCTGGTGGTATTCTTCTGCTCTGTAGAACTTCTTTGCAGGAAGAATCTCAGTTACAATGCTCCTGTTCAAGAGCTTCTGCTGCTTCTCCATAGACTCCCGTGCTGCTTTCTCCTGCTCGGGAGTATAGTAGTATATTCCTGATCTGTATTGTGTCCCAACATCATTCCCCTGCCCATCAAGCAATATCCAATAGTCAGAATAATGAACCAACTCAAATAAACTCAACACTAGAACAGACTATATAATGTAAGGGCCCGTTCGGTTTCGTTTCTGGAACGTTTAGTGTCAAAAACGAAAATTTCAGTTTTTGTGTCGAAATGCAGTTTTTAAACAAAAAAAAAGGTGTTTCAAAATTTTAGATTTTTATCGGGATTTTTTTTTTTTTTTTTNAAAAAAAAAAAAAAAAAAAAAAAAAAAAAAAAACCATGTTACGAATTGCACACCAAGGTTTCTACGGGGAATATAATCCCTGTGTCCAAACATATTGAGACTAAACTCTTTTCCATAGTGCTCATCGTTTAGAGCTTGCTCATAATTACTTGGGCAAGCGACACCGAACCTTAGTAGATCCAAGGGCTATGGTTACTTCTCCCAAAAAACCACCCACTGACTTGGGTATATCTCATACCTAATAGACACAGCTCGGAGTTTCCACAAGTAACAAATAAGGTTGAAAAAAAAGAAAAAGGTCCTTAGTAATATTTCGAAGTGAACAAAACACTTAAAAGGTAATGTGGCTCCAACACCTGGACACAAAGTTGGCCGTAATAATTGGCCTATTCACATGAAAGATAGAAAATCTCATACCTGTCAATTCTTCCATGTCACATTTTAGGGATCCCTTCTCCACAAGACAAAATAGTTAAAGATTGCATTCATACACAAACTTCCGTGCTGAATAACTAACTAACCAAAATGATAAAATCTAACCCACTTGGGTATCCATCAAAGACTCAAAAGATCAGTAAAGTCTCCTATGGCAACTTCACAGTACATACGTACAAGTATTAAAGTTTCGTTCACTGGACCAATATGTGAGGACCAATCACCGATCTTTTAGCTCTTTGCAGTCCACACTTACAGATTATTAATTGATTGTTCCTGTTTGTTCTCTCTTTATTTTGGTTGGGCTCTTGGGAGAGAGAGAGAGAGAGAGAGAGAGAGAGAGAGAGATATGGGGGTGCACATGGTGGTACTAGCAAATCTGAAGCTTCTGATCGGTGCCAGCCATGGCTGCAATAGTACTAGTTCTTTTGTCACTGCCCTGGTCTGGCCTTTTGCACTTAAGCTCCCCTTCAGCAGATTTGTGGGCATATCTTACAGTGATTTAGCTGCCGCCGTCACTCTCTTTGTTTTCCAATTGGGTCGGATAATTTCCAACGACACTGGTTCGACCCCTGATTCCGGCAACGGCCAGAGATGGGTGAGAGCTCTCCGGTTGGTACGTGAGAGGGTGACTGCCGCCCAACACTCCCACACCTCACAAGACCAAGAGGATGACCTGCTTTCTGTCTCCTTGGTTGCACTTTAATTCTTGTAAACCTCTCTCTCTCTCTCTCGCTTCTATGATTTAGTAGAACAAACCCTCTTCACTTATGAGGGGAATCTCCTTTTCTTGCCTTTACTTTTCTCTCGGTTCTTACTGCTGCATCTAAATTTTTGGTCTC
Organism: Macadamia integrifolia; assembly: GCF_013358625.1. Classification (NCBI taxonomy): domain Eukaryota; kingdom Viridiplantae; phylum Streptophyta; class Magnoliopsida; order Proteales; family Proteaceae; genus Macadamia; species Macadamia integrifolia. Next base: position 22,834,621 of record NC_056562.1, read on the forward strand.
AAATCTTTTCCCATTGATTAAAGATGCAAACTTTTGAAGATTGATAATTCTATTTAGTAAGAGAACAAACGCAACCCTCTAGCGTGGGTCTACGCTTAAATACATGCCTTTCCATTGATCACGCTTGTTGGCATATACCTGCACCAAAGGATACTATTCTTTTTAGGGGGTGAAAGTTTGGCTTGAACGGGGCTTGGATCAAGTTTTTTGACCTCACGGGTGGGTTAGGGTTGAAAAACCTTGGGCTCGGGTTGAGGCCTCAACCTTACCCAACTCGGCCTGAAATTTAACTATTAAATTTTATATTAGAATTTAGGGCTTTTATTGGTATTTTATTTTTCTATAATTTTTTAATGTATAGGATATGAATGGTAAAAAAAGATCAATTAAGATTAATCCAACCATTGCAAAAGCCAAGGTCAACCCAATCCAACACAACCCGACCCTGATAAGGTCAATTACGGTCGGGTTGGATTGGTATGAACTCGATAGGGTTAGGCTTGAACATGAACCCGACAGGATTGGATTGGGTCAGGGTTGAATTTTAAAGACCTAAGATTGAGTTAGGATTTTAAGAAACCTGGCCCAGCCCGACCCTGTTTTACCCTTAGGGCCTGTTTGGTATCGTTTCTGTTCCAAAAACGCCGTTTCGTTTCAAAAACGAAAATTTCAGTTTCTGTGTCAAAACGCAGTTTTTAAACGAAAAAATGGTGTCTTAAAATTTCAGGCTTTTATCGGGAAATTTTTTTTTTTTTTTTGTAAAATGGAACGAAACTGGGAAGACGGAACTCCAAAATGGAGTTCCGTCCAATCTCGTTTTTTCAGTTTTTATTTCACTTTTTGTTCCAAAAATACAGAAACTGACCATAAGTACACCAAACAGAAGATTCCATTTTTTCGTTCCAATAGAACGAAAAAACTCCAAAAACGCTTTTTTAGAACGATATCAAACGGAGCCTAAGCAAGCTATGACTGAAGAGATTACTGACTCTTGCTTCTACTCAGATCTTGACACTAAGGGTAGGACACATGCATATAGAATTTGTATATGAAGAATGTACACATGCATTACCATATTAATCTAAAATTGAAAAACATAGTCAACACGAAGAAGAAAAATGGAGAGAAAGAAAAGCATATCTGGTAAGGAATGCTATTGCACGTGATTGGAAAGGGCTTAAAAAAGGAACCAAGAGCCGGAGTGCAAAGTGGAAAGGGATTGACTTGGTACTCTGATAGTCTTGCTCAGACGAAGGATATCAGGGTCAGGGTTTCAAAGTAGACTGATCCATTACAGTTTGGAGTTCTTCCCGGGATGGAGAGTGTTCCTCATCTCTGGTCAGCCCGTTATGTTTCTAAGACCCCCAAGGCGGAGAAAGACATATATGCAGAGCAAAAAAAAAAAAATCTGAAACCCAAAATTATTTCCAGGCAGAAAACCCAAAAGTTGTACAAACAACTCTTCTTTTTGGGTCAACATGGTAAAACATAGACAACATAATTGCTGATTTCCAGGGAAATGGAATATAATTCTGGTATTAAAAGGGGAAAATAAATTCTCCATGGCACCCATGCAAGATGTCACGAGCCGGGGATCAATAGGGAGGCAATCATAAGCCCTAAAAAGTGTTGAAAAATAGCGTTTTCATGAAGTCAGAAATAAGGCTGCTGCTGCATATGGGCCACATCAGCTCAAGTCATTCCTGGCCCGAAGTGTGGTCTGGACTCTGGACTAGGCTGGGCTGGGCTGGGCTGAAATTGATCCACCATTAGTTCGAAACTACATTATTCAACATTGTATGACATGTAATATATCATATTGTGAAATAAAACTACTCCAAAAAATGTTAAAAAAAAAAAAAAAAAAGAGGGCATACCTAGTGCACGAGGCTCCCACCATTAGGGGTCTTGGGGAGGGTCATAATGTACGCAGCCTTACCTCCAATTTGCAGAGAGGCTGTTTCCGAACTCTAACCCACAACCAAAAAGGTCACAATTTTACCGTAACTCCAAAAAAAAAAAAATGTTATAATCATAATTTCAAGGCGGCTAGGCGACCCAAGGCGGTGGAGGAGGGAAAAACCAAGGTGCCTGGCCACGTAGATGCCGCCTTGACCACTACCATGGTTATAATATAGGTTACAATCTCTATTTACATGTCATAGACATATTTATCTAAAATTTTATAGAGACAAACAAGAGAAAAAAGAAAAAGGAAATAAATATTAAATTCAAGTTGGGTCTATGAAGTTTGTGATGGCCCGGCCCAGACATAGCACAGACCTACCCTTGGCTCCACCCATCACAAAGCTCAGGCTTGGCTGAAATAGGCCAGCCCATAGATCCTTTTTTCTTTAATTTATTTTTTAGTAGCCAAAGAAAAATAGAAGGACCTACAAGCAAAGCAGCAAGACCAAAACATCAACAAAAACAAGCAGGCCCCAATGAAACTCCTAAGATATCTCAAGCAAATCTACAGCCAATAGAAAACTAGAGCAACTCAAATAAACCTATAGCCAACCGAAGAAAAGAAGATGACCATCAACAATCCAAAAACAATGGGAGACAGAAGCTACCAACATCACCAATCAACCCTACAAAACTGGATATTAGTACACTATAGTCAATTCAGTTTTTCTTTTTTTTTTTTTTATTGGCTGCTCAACATATAGACCTACATAGATATATTTGAATATTAGTACATTATAAATCAACTCATCCCCAGCTGACTGGGAATATAACAACAACAACATCCAAAACCTTATAACAACTTAATGGGGTCAGCTATACAGAGATTCCAATCGAGGTCGAGCACAATGATCCATGCAAAAATATAGACAGGTTATGGCTAAGTATAATAAGTACTGACTGTCAAACCTGATGCAGCACTACAAATCAGCCACAAAATCCCAAAGACCAACGCAATATAACCGAAATCCTATGATGATATAACATGCATAAGACAGAAATACATGCATATATATACACATAGGAGAATATATAAAACACATCATGCATACCCTTTTCTGATTTAAAAAAAAAAAAAAAAAATCATAGGCCTTTGCATTCTAGTTGGACCAGGCTTAGGAGGGCAAGGGCTAACCAACCAGACCAAAGGCAACATTGGACCTTGAAAGTTGAAACACAGCCTGAGGCCAGCCAACCAGATGAAACATTGAGCCAGGCAGGCCCAGCCCATTGCTTAGCCTTCTTCTATGACCAATATAAAAACCAGCAACCAATTACTCCTAGTTCAGATGCTGGTTATGTACTGCTCAGTGGGTCTCCCATCCCAACATTTGCCACATTGTCCATATCCAATGTTGGTCTTTCCTATAAGAAGTTTCTAGGAGAAAGTTCTTAAATAGCAAAGGTAAAATTTCAAAACCAAAAAAAAAAACACTCCCACTGCTCAATATATCAAATTGCCACTACTACTACTGGCAAGATCAAGACAAATACAAGAACATTTCCAAGTTTCAACAACCCAGACACATGCAGTTCTTCACAAAACACTCAGAAAATACAACTTTCAGGGCCATTCAACCAAAGGCATTTGGTAAAGCAGGAAGGCGCAAAAGAACATTTTATGCTAAACCCCCTTCTTTCCCCTTCAAATCCCTAACTGGTAAGCAAAAAATTTACAGAAACCATCCAAAGAAGGATGTAAATTCAATTGATTTACCTGACGATTGAGCGTGGTGGGATCATGGCGAGCCCAGAACACATCAAGCAGAGTCTCATAACTGCACAATTTCGGGTCATACTGAACCCTAACAACCTCAGAATGGTTTGTAGATCCCGTACATACATCACTGTAAGTCGGATTATGCAGATGCCCTTGACTGTACCCAACTTCCGTTTTCGAAACTCCAGGAACTCTCTGGAACGCTAGCTCGACACCCCAGAAGCATCCAGCTCCGAATTGAGCGAATTGCAGTCCAGGAGCAGGAATATCGTCATCTGGACCTTGAGCAATTGATGAAGAAGATGAATCTATAGATACATCTGAAGCTCGAGTTACAAAACTGAATCCAAGCTTCCCCAACCAGCTCATATGGGTTGTAAACAAATGGGAGGTTCTAGAGTTACAAGGAAATGTTGATGGCTTAATTGGGATTTTATTTGCAGGGAAGAGAGATGAAGTGAGGGGGGAGAACTGGGAGGAAGAAACGAGTTTGATAGAAGGAAGTGTGGCAGAAGGAGTAGCTAAGCCTGTGAGCATTTCTGTTAGTGAGGTAAGCAGACACAGACACAGCAGCAGAAGATGAAGGATGGAAAGGTCAACTTAAAAAAAAAAAAATGATTCCATTTGGTACGATGGAGGTGATGCCAAGCCTATTGCATTATTTATTTAGGATCGAATTTATAGGGTTGTGATGGGAAGAGAGACACGTATAAGGGGAGAGAGCTGGAGAGGTTTCCAGAGAACTCTAATCTAAGTAGATTTTTATAGATTAGTTGGATTGAAAATCTTCATAATTCCATGGACACAGGAGAATGTATAGGATGAGAAGTGGAGAGTTAACCACCAATAATATGACCCATTTATTTATTGATTTTTTTTTTCAAGTAAATGGCTTAAAATATTTTTGAGAGATTTTAAAAAAAAAATTTGCCCTTAATCTTTTCTTTTTTTCTTTTTTTAATATTCAAATAAAAAACCTTCAAACAATTAAATAAAGTTTACAAAACGACATTTGTCTTGCATGGCCTTGTAGGCCCAAAGCTTAACCTTTTCTACCGTCATATCCTCACTTTGCACATAAAAAAAAATTCATTAATAAGTAATCTAGTTATTCTGAAAGAAAAAGTGACCCATCAAAAAATTATCTTCCGTCCATAACTTTTCAAGCCCACTTACGTCTGTCCAAACTCTTTCCAGCTCCCCACCTTGCTTAATAATCTCCCATAACTTGATCAGCAATCTCATTGCCGCCACATTGATATCTTCCCCTATCATAGCATAGACAGAGGGAGAAAATAAGCATTGGCATTTAGAAAAAAGAGCAATAGCCCATCCAGAGACACCACAAGATGTATTAGACACTATGGTGACAATAAGAACGAGGTCAGTAAAATAGGGCATTGGCATTCTTGTAACACTCAAGTCTTCCTTACCCATAACTTTATTTTTATTTTTTTTAGTATATCCATTACCTTAGGCTGTGTGGTATAATGGTTTTGTATCTTCGCTGGACTCATTTAATATGAAGTACGTGCAACACTAAAAAAATTAAAGAAATTAAAATATAATTTAGGGTAATTTACAGTGCCACCCCTAGAGAATGCCAGTATTATAGAAATATCCCCTCTCTTTCACCAAATTAGATTCAGACCCTCTACCGTCAGTCTCCGTTAAGGAATATACCTTATATGCTGATGTCAGCTACTATATTTTTTTTTAAATACCAAAATGCCTTTACTAAATGTGATATCCCTAAAATGCCCATGTAATAAGTCTCATCCTCAAATCGATAGTTCCTATACCTTTCTCCCAAATCAAGCACCATCGATCATGGCGGTGGTGACAACGACGTTGGCGATAGCGGCGATCAGCACGAACTCATAGCGGTGGAGGCGGCAGCAACGGTGATAGCGGCGATCAGCACGAACTCACAAAGGTGGCAGGCAGCAGCATTGGTGACAGTGGCGATCAGCACGAACTCACAGTGGTGGCAGCAGCGGCATCGACGACAGTGGCAATCAACAGGAACTCTCTCTATGTGTTTAACCCATGAATCTGTTTTTTTCTTCTCCAGATTTAGGTTTCTCTGTCTTAGATTCTTTCAATGGATTAGTTCCAAAACCAGAAAGACATTGCGAACAACCCATAAAAATAAGAACAAAAAAGAGAGAAAAAAAAAAAAAAGCTCTTCAGCACTTCTCTACAAAAACCTCATTCACTCCCATAGATTTAATTTTTCCATAAAGTGCCAACTGAAACAAAAACACAAGCATAGCAGATGAAAGGTGGAAATTATCTCTCACCTTTGGTATTTTGAGAAGTGTCAATGGAACTGAGTGAGGAAGATTGGCATACTCTAAAGCATGAGATAAAGCCATCATGCAATCTGACTGCGTAGCTTAAAATGGAGCAACCACTCTTGGCTCTTCTCTGTAATCATATTTGTTACTTTCTTCTTCTCCTTCGTATTCGCCGAGATTCATTTTTCAGAGATCCATTCCGGCAATGGATCCATCACAATATGTGCAATAACAAAGTTTCAGGTTTCTTAAACTTTAGATTTTGTATCCCTTCTGTTCCAATTTTATGCATTTTACCTCTTTCCAATAGATTCCTGAATCTCATTTATTCAAAGATGTTACACATGCTCAAAGATGGATTTTGCACTCTGGTAATTCATAGAGCACCCTAACATCATTTAGGAAGATGAACTTCCATACATTCAAGTGTGCCTAGACCGCAATATCCATATCCTCAATAGTGGTTCTCTCAAGCCAACGCCTGAGTACTCAAGTCCTTTATTCTCCACACACCTGCACTGAGAATTGCAAGGAATTGGAGAGGGCTTCAGATTCGATCTCTCTCTCGTTTCTGATTCTAGTTTCTGTTCTTAGTTAAGTCTATTCCTCTCCCCCTTTTCTTGGTATCTTGCTCTAGGGTTTCATTTCGTTGACATTGGGATGGCCAATTTTGGGTTGCCGACTGGTTCCTTGCCTCCTCAAGCAGTGAAACAAATGTGATTTATTATTTGTTGGCAAAATGGTCGTGGTACGTACAGAAAAATAGGAATGTAGAACGTCCGGAGCCCTGTGAATGTTCACGTAAGTGATATGATTGACACGTGTTAAATATGTTAATCTTGGTAACAGAGTTGTAACTCTGTTTAATATTATTAATATTTAAATAAATAAATAATAAAAATCCCAATCGGACTCCTCCTTTGATTCTGCTTAGAAATCTCAATCATCTCTCTCTCTCTCTCTCTCTCTCTCTCTCTCTCTCTCTCTCTCTCTCTCTCTCTCTCTCTCTCCTTGCTTCTTCATCAAGGCCGTTCCTTCTTTCTTCTTCCTTTTTCAGCGTTCTCCAGTCTAGTTGAAGTTTTGTTTACCAATCTCACTGAAAATTTGCATCCACGGTAAATTCTAAATATTCAAGAGCTTTGTTTACTTTTTAAATTCAAATTTGTCCTCTACCATACATGCAAACTTTACTGTCCAAATCCCTTCCCCGATGATTAATATATAAACATGGTATTTGGATATGTGTAGCCAAGTCTCTCATAGGCTCAGTGCCTGAAAATAGTTATGTTGAATTTTTTCTTACCTCATCCTATTTTGAGAAAAAAGCAAGAGAGAGAGAGATAGAGAGAGAGAGAGAGAGAGAGAGAGAGAGAGAGAGAGAGAGAGAGAGAGAGAGAGAGAGAGAGAGAGAGAGAGAGATGATGATGATGATGATGATGGCGGTTGTAGAAAGAATGAACGGCCTTAAAGAAGAAGCAAGGAGAGAGAGAGATAATTGAGATTTCCCAGCAGAATCGAAGGAGGAGTCCGCTAATATTGGATTTTATTTTTTATTTATATAAAAAAAATATTAGACAAGTTAAGCAACCACGCCCATCATCTCTCTATCCTAAAAACTATGAATCAGTTGCAATATAAAAAACTAATAGATGGTTTAGATTAATCTAATATTAAATGAACGATTAATATTAAAAGAAAGTGAAAATAAGATTACAATACGTACGTCCTGTTACCACTCGCCCCATATTTGTTTTAGGTAAAAGAGTAAAAATGTCATTTTAAATCCTTATTTAATGGAGACTGACGGTAAGGGGTCTGAGTTTAATTTGATGAAAAAGATGGGATGTTTCTATAATACTGGCATTCTCCAGGGGGTGGCATTGTAAATTACCCTATAATTTATGGAAGAGGATTAGGCACACTATTAGCTTTTTTGAAGCTAATGATTGAACCAATGGGGTGTTAGAAAACAAGGGGCATGGATGTCAAATCTAAAGGGGAGGGAGAGAGACGGAGACCTGCTGGGCATCCTAGCAAAGTTTCTAGCCCTTTCCCATTATTTATTTCAGATGTGAGATAAGATATAATTTCTATACATTTATTTCAGATGTTTATTCTTACAAAAAAAAAAAAAAAAAAATTATCTTAAACCACCCCCAAAATCGAAAATAACTCGGAGTAACCCCCAAAAATGAAATAATGTCTGCTGTATCCCTAATTTGTAACACCGTTAATTGAAAATGAGAAATGTCCCTTTTACCCTTATACTTAAACTCTAAATGGAGTCGATTTTCTTTTAAACCATTACATGGAAGGTCCAAGTATCAACATACATGCTAAACCAACCCAAATCGACAAGAAACCATTTCCAAATCAGACCGATTGGTTTGGTTTCAGATTCAATCTTTTGAAACCACCCACGACCACGATGCCATGACAAGGACGCAAATGGAGCCGCTGCAAACTCCGACCAAGAAACAAGCTGCACTAGTTATGTCCAAGTCAACTATGGGTTCCATCCCTTGTTTCGCAAACAATGCCCATGTGTCCTGTGATGCACTAACAACATCCATTTATTTTACCTTACTCAAATCGCTTCCAATATCCTCAAACTCCGAACACAAACAATTAAAATCACAAAACCCACCGCTCCATTAAAGCCTTCAACAAGAACTCTCTTCCCATCTCAACCAACTCCATATGGAACTTACCATCATAATCGCTATGAACACCATCACCTCCACTTTTCCTTATTGCCCCATAAGTAGCTACTCCATCAGCATTTATTTCTGCAATCTTCATTGTCATCTTACACCCCACCCACCACTAAGGAAGAAGCCATCCTACAAGCCAAGACATGCCTCTCAACCACCTTAGAGAAGCCCCTCCACAACCCAAGACTTGCGGCAGGCAAGCTCAGCAAACAGATCCAGCCCAAGTTTCGAATCGAGATCCTAGTCATCGACGATTCGACAGAGTCTCTGTCCCAACTTGCTCTCCAGGTGCTCAGAGATCTACCCATTAGAAGAAAAGGCTCTCCACTTAAGATCCTAATCTTATGGCCCGATCCTACCTCTACAAGATTAGCTAACAAAGCCTTCGAGTCTTTGTCATCGAAATCAAACTAGGTTGAACAAATCGACCTTTCTTCGATCACTGATTATGATAACAGAGTCTTGAATTCCTCTGATGTAGCAATGTTTTTGGCACCAGAGGCTTCAAAATTGGATGTTATGAAAGTGGAAACTGATAGTTTATATCCGAAACTGGTGGTGGTTTTCAATCCCAATTGGGCATTTAAAGAGGAAAGTGGATTTAGGGAATTGAATAGATTTGTTAGATCGTTTGAAGTGGTTTATTCGTTCATGGGGGGAGGTAGAGGAGATCTTAGGTGTAGTCTTCACAGGTGAATGGAGCAGAGCAACGGCGACCAAAGGTTAGGGATATCAGAGCAGCGGTAGTCAATTTTGGGAAAGTATTTCCCAAACTCCGCTTTACTAATTGGGGGCGAAGGTCATTATAGTAACTTAACATACCCATAAGAGTAGATTGGCCATATAGCAAAAAAATGACTGATGACAACATCACTTAACGCCTTAAACCTAATGGAATGGGTTTTTTTAAATATAATTTTATGAAAGTGAGGGGTCTACTGGACATTATTTTCATTTTTTTGTGTTACTCCAAGTTATTTTCAATTTCAGGGGTGGTACAAGATAATTAAAAAAAAAAATCATATTTCATACTTGATACCCAACCAAATAATAAGTTCATATTAATCTCGAATCAGTTTGGTTTTGGCTTACAAATATATTCATCATGCTTTGTTCTTCCTGTTGCCCTTTCATTCCATCTTGATCACAGGGCATTACTCTAAGAAGATGGGTAATTTTCTTTTGCACTGCTAGGAGAGCTGTGGAGAGAAGGCAAGTTCTATATGAAAAGTATAAAATATCTTTAAGGGAATAGAATGCAAATACATGCGAACCAATAAGAACATACATTACGCCGACGCTTTCTACATTTCTCCCTTTTCTCTTCAAAATGAAAGTGATATTTTCTCATCAAAATGAAAGATAGAGATGTCTTTTCACATGGGAGGAAGGACGCAGGTCAAAGATTTTTTTTTCCCCCTATATTATATGGGATAGTCCATAGACATTTTACATATTTTATGTTTCAATTGTAATTAATTAACTCAATTGTTGCATAGGCTTTACTTGTGACTTTCTATGGTTTCTATTTGGTTTAAGAGCCATCAGTTTTCCAATGCAAATCAACATCGAGCCGGAAAGAGAACCCTATGACATAAATATCAGATTATTTTTCTACGGTAACATTTGATTTTGACTCCATTTTGACACCCCTACACGCACATCCTCCAGGCAACTCATTTCCCAGAATTCAGAATCCAAATCATTCGCTTCATGCAACCCCATCTTCAACAACAATAGAGCCAATATATATATTGAAGATGACAATGGACATCAGTCTGCACATCCCTGGGATTTTGGCTCTGGTTAGCTCTCTCTTGCAATGGGTAAGAAACTCATCAAAGCAATGCAATTAATGAAAGACAACCCTAACTGAAGAAGCTAACTGATCACAAGAGCCGTTTCAGTTCACGTACGAGAATGTACAATTGGTACGAGAATGGTTCTGATCCGTAGATAAAGAATCATTTTTCTCTCTCTTCATTTAGTAGATTCTATATCTACAGATCAGGAATGTATGAGAACATTCTCATACGTGAGCCTGATTCGTTCGCAATGATCACTGGTTGATAACAACCAAGGAAAAGCATAGTTAAAAAGGAAGCTTGATGAACCCCTGTGACCCCCGACTCCAACTCCACTGATCCGGTTCCAATTCCGTTTCATTAAACCATGCTCCTACGATTCCAATATAAATTGGTCAAACCCGCTGAGTTAAAACATCAACCTCGGAGTCTAATTCAGATCAAAGCTCCTCTCCCAAATCACAAGCACCTCTTGACTGGCTCCAATGGAGGCTAATCAGTTTTTCCACATGCACAACAAAAATTTAAACATGATAGTTCTTATCACAGAAAGAAAAGGAAACAAAAACAACTCGGGATGACAATTTCAGAATATGGCAAACAGAAGTAATTTGGTCCATAACTCAAGGTGTTTCCACTTTATGCACACATACTAGTACTTGTATATGAACAACCATATCCTACTATTGAAGCACTTAAAACTGCAATCATCTTGGAGACTTCAATTTCTAAACGATTGTACAACTAATACGCAAATCAACACATGCAGTCTCTTGTGTCTCCAAAACAAGCTTAAGTCAGTTTTTAAACTCTTCGTTTCCTCTTCTTCTCCTCCTTCTCAGCAGCATTCTTCAACTGCAACAACGACAGGTGATCAATGTCAACACATAACTTTAATGATTCATACTTACATCAGGTAAATGGGAAAAAAGCATAATAGATAAGTATAGTTCATGGCCAGCAAGTAAGGAAGCCTTCACCCACCATGATTATAAGAATTCGAACGAAGACCGCAACAAAATCAGTGAAGAGTGTCAATGAGTGTTTCACATAATCGAGATCCCCCAGGTGCGCCCTCTCAATTATCTCTTGGGTGTCCACCACAATGTACCCGACAAAGAGTAACAGCCCAAAATATAGCTGCAGAATTTATTTTTTTTAAGCAATAAAACAAAATTGTTAAGAGGCCTAATCCATCAACTATCTGGACAAGGAAAAAGCTATATGATTAGAATGTAATCTTACCTCAAACCCAAAAAGCGCTGTTGAGCCTCCAAAGATTGAGGATGCAAAATGCAACCAGAAGAGGATGGAGAGGCCAGAGGACAGCAGGCCTCCCAAGTAAAGATACTCTCTACGCTTTGCCAACATTGCAGCTGCAGAAAAACACCCAAAGGCGATAGCAGTCCCCACAAAGCCGCTAATCAGGATGCTGCAATCACAAAAAAAATTAATAATCCATGTAACTAATCCAATTCCTTTCACTTTTACTTTTCATTTTCCTTGTCCTTGCTTGGATCCATGTAGCCGACCCCATTAATTTGGGCTACGACTTTATTGTTGTTAACTAATCCAATGTCAGGTTTTATTGAATTTCCAAGATCACTGGTCGCCCTGGTCGTACACTCCATGGGAGAGAATGCTTGGAATGGTTTGCAGACAAACAGGGATCACCGAAACTTTCAAAGGAAAAGACCTCAACTAACCTCAGCCACTCAAACAAAGACCCTTGCACTATGCTATGGGACCCAACTCATTCAAATACACACATACTGAACTAAGAATGCACGTCAGTAAGAACAACAAACATTTGGAGAGATGTTTTACTATTACGGACTAGTTTGGGCAAATGACATGAGAGGCATTGCCATGTTATTGGTGAAACCTGATCTCAGTTTAATCCAATAAGTACTTTTGATGAGTATGGTTTCTCTATATTGTAGCACATCAAAATGTTATTCATAGGGTCGATCTCTAAGAAGATGTGAGGGTTTAAGAGTTCTGCAATTTCTTCATCAAAATAGTGACAACTTCTGGTTATCGCATCGACATAGCCCATCTTGGGTGAACCACATATATATTTGTGCTTTGTGTATAATCTCTTTATCATTTTTCTTTTGCTAATTGTTGTTCTACTACATTGTTAATTCCTAACATGACAAGGGTCAGGATTTTTCCCTATCTCAAATAGAGACATTCATGTTTTGATCGCTCTTGACATGATACAATCTCTCATTAAAAGACCCAGAAGTTCTAAGAGTACATATTGATCAATAACTAAAAAGATCGAGTAAAACCAACCAAAAAAAATTTCATCAGTGCTAAGGATTTAAATAACTAAGCCCAACAAGAATGTTGATTATAGTCGATAGACAAGAAACATACCTTGGATCCATCTCAATAGCCAAACCAATCAGAGGACCTATTGAAGCTCCTTCAAAAAGGGCCGCTGCCATTAAGAGACCTACCCTCTTCCTCTGCAAGTCAAGAAGAGGAACCAGTTCAAAATCAAGATAAACCATAACCAGAAATAAGAGATGAGTAACAAGGAATCAAATAGAAAAGCAAAACGGAAGAAAATATAAATCCATTTACCTCTTCATATGTAGGAGTGGAAAGTAGCCATACAATGCTTCCCATGCATGCCAAAGTAGTGAGTATGCCACCGATGTTCCATAAAAGATGCAGGTAGACTCCTACAGCCGAAGCTGTTAGAGCGCACCCAAGTGAGAGATAAACCTGTAGAATCCAAGAATAAGTAACCCCAAAACAAACCCTAGGCATTAAAATTCCTCCCCCACCCAAAGAAAATAACAGATTTCCCCCAAATTTACATGAAAAAGAAAATGCAAAAGAACAAGAATGGAACACCGGAAGCAACAATTCCCTTCAATTGTTAAAGCCATTAAACTAAAACCAAAACAATAACCATGAAACTGAATCAAATTAGATCAATTCAACAGAAAACTTCCCAAACAATCCAAAGGGTAAAGAAAAGGAAACAGATCCAAAATTTTCCAGGAAACAATTACCAATTTGAGATGATTCTGAACGACCGGGGAAATCTGCCTGAAATTCTTAAGAGATTCATATCTCCATCCACTTCGAGAGGTTGATTGAGACTGAAAAAACGACGAGAACGTTTCCATTGTTTAAGGATCGAAAGAAAATTCCCAAGAACAAGATGAAAACAAAGCTTCGAAGACCAATTAAGAAGAAACCCCAAGAGCTTTTATAGGATTACTTTTTAAAATTCGAAAGTAGACGGTAGACCTGGTTTCCTGGAAGTTTCGTATCAAGGTGAAATATATTATTACTATATTATCCTTTGATTCACCGCCACACTATGCGGGAGAATATATAAGTGATGGTAATTTATTCAAAGGTAACGGGTTAGTTTGGGAAAAAGAATCTGTTCTCGAAAGCTCGCAGAGCACGAGAAGTGGAAGAGACTCGAATGTATCGCCACATCAAAGTCATTAGTCGTGGGCCCGTGGCCGCTGGTCATGGAAATTACAAGTTGATGCACATTCCACGGAGGGTTTTCCCCACGCGCCCTCCTCCCACTTTCCCCATTTCTCTCTTCGACTAAATAGCGGTAAACATTTGGCCCTGATGGTTGCAACCCGTATTGAGCCCGAACAAGTTGAACTTGAGGACAGATTAGGATTGAAAAATATTGATTAATGCTTCTTGAGCTCGAACAATTTGAATTAAAATTTCAAATCTTGAGGATGGATTAAGGTTAAAAAATATTGACCTTGGGTAAGGGTTGACCTGACCCAACCTAGTCCAAATTTTAATTCTGATTTTTAGACAAGGGATAATCTACATTAACCAGACTTGTTTGGCCAGGTCCACAACATACTATTTTATGACTAAGTGAGATAAGGGTTTTCTTTTGTAATTTCTCCCTTGCTTCTCTCACCAGCCCCATTGGTGTTTCTTTTTTTTTTTTTTATTATTATTATTATTTATTTAACACATAGGACACAAATGGCAAAAGCTATGGCAATCATGGTTAACTTGACCCTGGCAAAAATCATGGCCAATTAGGATCAACCCAGCCTTGCCATTGTCAATTACGCCGATTAGGTTGGCATAAAACTCGACAGGGTCAGGTTGGGCTTGTGTTGAGTTTTGATGGCCTGGATTAGGTTAGGGTTTTAAGAAACCCGACCTAACTAGGCTATGTTCACCCCTAAGACTAACAATAGAAGAAATGACCAACGGATTTTCCACATTTTTTTAGTGATACTAATTTGGAAGGAAGGATGTGATTCAATCACCATGTTTTAACCTATTCAAACATTTGATTTGGATAGTTGTCGTTCAAATAACATATTATATCATTATACATAAGATAGTATAATTTGACATAAGTTCAAATTTTGTGAATAACAGACCTCAAGATTCCTAATCTATATGTCAAAGTATCATCTCAAACAGAATTTGCCAAGTGTTTAATATAAAACACAATGGAATTAGATCGTGAGTTTAACATGTGACTAATTCAATCCTAGACCTATTTATTCAACAGTCAAAATTGTCACAATATTCCATTGTGATAAAAAAATTAATGAGCCACCCTATTCAATTCATCCGCTTTTATATCTCAACTGTAAAATGATCAAAATATATTCAATAGCATTAACAAGTAAAATCTATCAGCTCCAAAAGAAAAAAACATAAATAAGTAAAGGGGAGAAGTTCGGGAGAAGTTTTGTGCATGACCACGCATATAACTATTTGATGGGACTAAAGCAGGTGCACCATTGACTTTACCCCATCCATTGGTTGCATGCATGATGTAGGGCCATGCACAAAAACTTTTGCTACATATAAAATGAAAAGTTACTGGTTGAGGGAAAACATTAAGGTCATATTTGGTATCAGCTCTATTTCAATTTCAAAATGATTTTATGAAATAGTCAACAAATAGAATTTTTGTCAAGAAATTGAAATTGTTTTGATTGCATATCCATCTGAAATGTTTCATGAATAAGAAATCCATTTGAAAATTAAAGTTTTAAGAAAAAAAACCCCAATGCATGAGGCTCTCGCTACTATAGGGCTAAGATGAATAAATGTACATAATCTTACCCCTACTTCACAGAAGTGACTGTTTCCAAATTAATAAGAATGCATGCTCCATATTTCCTTAAAAAAGGGCAATAATGACAAAGGCAAGGGTCGGGGTTGAAAAGGTAGTCAAAGTGGTAGGGCAGGGCAAGGCCGAGAAAATGGGTGGCGGCAGTGGTGGTAATGGCAATGGTGATTCAGAAACATGGCAGCCAGAAAAAGAGTTGGCGAGTCCTCTATGACTGCACTATTCTTTTACACAGACAACGCATGGAATGAGGATGGTATCCTTAATTCTCTTTTCTAGGTTACCAGTCCAGTTGCTTCCTTTGAGGATGAACCATGCACCCTTTTGCTTCCCTGGGAATTAGATTCAAGTCATTGGTAGACGTACAACATGGCAAAAGCAAATTCTATGCAACAATTAATAATGAAACACTTGCCACTAAGAATAATAATATCAATTTGTTTGAAAAAAAGAAAAATTTACAAGATGCCACATTCAAAAAAGAATGAGCACAGTATTAGTATTACAACTGGTCTCAGTTGGGAACTCTGAGCCATAAAACTTCCAGAGGTCCAATTAGACTTGCCATGTGAGACTGAAATCTTCACAGCTGAAATGACACTTTCAATTGAAAGGTGGGGTGACACTTATTTAGTTGAAAGGTGAGGACTTCCTAAGTCCAAGCTTAGTCCCCGCCTGAGAAGCCTCTGCTTCCTCAAATTCTCATGGCTTGAGGCAAAAAACTCATGCTTCAAAGCTTCTTCTGCACTGATCCTCAGTCTTGGGTTCACTATCAAGCACTTGTCCACTAGATCAAAGAGTGATCTGGGGATTAGCTCAAGGAAGTCTGGTCTCTTTGTGTTCACTTCGCACCAATCTCGCAGTCCCATTGATGGTAAGGCCTGTATATCAAACAGTTCCTGAAAGAAAGGGACACTTCTTAAACCAAGGCATTGGTTGTTCAATAATCACATAAATCAAATTTAGATGTAGTGGCTACCATAGGGAATGAGGATTCACGGTTGTGCAACCTAGCTACTTCCCACATATCTTCACTGCCCCTTAACTTCACAATATCCTTTATGTTCCTGCCGTAGACAACAATGTGGTCAGTGAGACAAAATTAAAGACTAAAATTTACTAGTTACTTGTTTGTCAAGAGCAATGATTTTACTGTTCAGGGTCGCCAACAAATGGTGTTCTTCCAATCATCAGGTAAAGTAGGGTTACCCCGGCAGACCAAACATCAACTTTGAAACCTTGATGAGGAGATCTGAACAAGACCTGAACAAATCACTCAAAGTTAAGATCACTTTGGTAACAGCATTATATCTCCGTGCGTGTGTGCCTAGACATGTTAGTATGCATCTAACTCGAGTGTAAGGTGTTTATTTGTGAATGGTGGGTATGAAAGACCCAATGAACTAATTTTGGCAAATCTATCAAGTATGAACTATATCAAGAGCCAACACAGTACCAAAACTAAGTAATGTCAATGAACCATATGGTATCAACAGGAAAAAAAGAAAAAACATTATTGAACTATATATGATAGGACAATCTGAATAAATGCGTCAAATTTCTGAAAACCCCCTGCCCTGGATCAGAAAGGGGGAAAACTTTAATAGTAAATGATTAGCTGCACGTTCAAACTGTGCCACAGCCAACTTGAACAAGTGAAGATTCAGTCGGTACAAATTTACTCTTGTATCCCCCATCACACTCTACAGCCAATTCTGCAAAATGTAGTAACTAGACTGAACATTAGTATTGTTGGGAGAATAGTCCAACATCGATTACTCCTAAAGCCTTCTGTCACCTCATATACTTGTGACTCCTTTCAGCCAACAGTTCAAACTTTTGGGTTGGATATTTAAAGGGTATCAGAGCAGTTCCCGATCCTGCCTCTGTTCCATTCTGTCCCATTCTATCCGTGCATGTGTATTGCAGTTCCATCCTACCTACACGTGAGGGGGAATGCTGAGAGAATAGTCCCACATCAGTTACCCCTAAATCGTTCAGTCACCTCATATACCTATGATTCCCTCCACCCAACAGTTCAAATTTTTAGGTTAGATATTTACAGAAATGATATGATGCTCCATCACATGTGAAGAAGGTGATTGAAGAATGTATATTTCTCATAGAATGCCTTCTTCAAGGCATTATGTCCAAAACATCAATAAAGTTCAAATGATCCTTCACTAAAATGTCCATCATTTTTTCCAACTCTCACATTATTTCTCTTTTGTGCAACAATTGTCATATACAGTACATGTTTGAGCTCCTCATAAAAATAAGTGAAATGCTTATTTATTTACAACTGCGGAACAGGAAGATGATTTCAAATAGGGATTGGGAGAGGGGTTGAGTTGACCGTATTTTGGAGGAGTTGACTGCATTTTTATTAAAATTTTATTTTTTTAAATAATTTTACTTAATATAGATGAATGATTTTCCCACGATAATACTAGTGTAAACAGTGACAGTGATGATATAGATGAGTCCAAAACATCAATGGTTTAAGAAAATGTAGCATAAACAGGAGATTTAGGCAGAAATAAAGATTACTAGATTTAAAATCTGAAGGATATTGCAAAGTCTTACCTCTGGAGCCCGGAAACCCTTAGTTCCAACACAAGGACCTTCTCTCTTGTGTTTTCCATCCCCTATAGACAAGAAATCATTGTAAGTCTTTTTCGGAAAGATGATACTAGCTACTAAACTAAGAGCTTGATTTATCCAATACAGGGGACACCTTTATTCTTTAATTGGCTAGCACCAGCAACAGCAACGCCAGTAGAGTGAAGTGGCATTGGAGTCGGGTAAAAAAATCTTCCTTCCACTTTTCCAGGAGTAGCAGCTACCCTCTTCCTTTGAGAACCTGTAACTCGTACTGCATCATGATTCGGACTCTGCATTGCCTCCTGCACCAAACTGATCAGCTCCTTCCTTCCTTGGCATGGAAGGGGTTCCCTCAACCTCTCTGCTGAAGGAGTTCTAGTGCTCGTTGCATCCTTGGTTGAGGTTATTCCAGAGCCATCTGCACCTTGGTTTCTGAATATGGTTCTTTTGCCCAACTCAGGGTAGGCCTTTGGATTACTAACATCAACCCGCTTTTTCGCATTTTTGGGTCCAAGAGATGTCTTATTATCCTTTGCTGCCTCCTGGTTGAAAGCTTCCCAAACTCTACTGCTCAGTACTTTCTTACCTTTGGTAGTTAGATTGGATTTGGTACTGGGAATAGGAACATAACTGAAGTTGGTATTACGGCTTGTCTTTGATTTGCCTGATCACAGAAACAAAACTCTTAACCTTTATACTTCTCATGAGATAGCATGAACTTGGTAGACATGGCAGAAAGCAAATTTTGTTGATTAAATAATAGTTCAAATAGTAGACACTTATGGATGAACAGACACGGAAAACACACAAATAGACAAACTAAGCAATGGTGATTAATTAGAAAGGGACTGGATAGCAGTGAGATTAGAGAATACAAGAATAGGGGGTTGTAGACTGAAAATGAAACATGGAGTAGCAAGAAGAGACATGAAAAACTTTCAGTTTAACAACAAACATGACCTTAAATGGAGTTCAAAAGCCAAACAGGATTCCCATAGCTAAACCCATTTAGTTGGGACAAGGCTTAGCTGGGTAAGATTAATATAACATAAGCCCCTGTCAAACATAGTTTCCTGTTGATTCTTTTATTAACAAATTGTGATACCTCTGGATCTTAAGACTAAGAAACAAACTAGAAGGTAAAAGGAAAAAAGCAAAAAAGGACAAGGAACTTACTGCTGTGGCCATACTTCTGCTGTAGATCCTGCAAAATAGAAGAACCAAGAAAACCATCACATACACATTGATAAAGAGAAACTACATTAAGACGAGCACATATAGGGCACTAGTGATAGCAAGAAAAAATGTCACTGACCATGGCTAGGTTGAAGTCAATGAGGTAACCTTTGTTCAGCTTACGGGAGAAGAGGAAATTCCCAGGCTTAACATCTCTATGCACTATTCCCTGCACATTTTTTAAAATATAAGAGAGAGAGAGAGAGAGAGCAAATGAGTTACCAAGCCAGAAAAAACCCATTGCATATTTCCTACCTGCTTATGCAGACTTGCTAGGGCTTGGAACATACAATAACCATACCACTTGAGCTGAAATATATCTATTTCTCTCTTCAGCACCTACAAATTAGGGTAGAACAGGTTAGGGAAAAGATTGACAACATAAACTACCAAGTCATTCAATAATTACCTCAGGTCTGTCATGCTCAACATGCTCCAGAAGAAAGCACTCTGAATTTCCATTCATGAAAGAGCCCTCGTACTTGATCACAAAGTTCCTACCCCTGCATCAAAAGAAATTGCATATCAAATTTGCAAGTTCTCGATTAAAAATAATATGGAGACTTTCAAATAGCGAGTAATACTCTTCCTACCCAAATCGCTCCAACATCTTCAGCTCATTCTTCACATGATGTGTGTGAGCATTTGCATGAGGATCTGCAGTCAGAAACATGCATTAATGGGATATATTTTGTTGGAGATTTTCTGAGCTGCAATATTAAACTAGTTATTTTCAGGATGGAAGCAATATTTATAATTTTTTCAGAGACATTGTTATCTTGAATTCATGATCCCACTGATATAGCCTGTTTAGATAAAGCTTAGCTCTACAGCCCAAATATCTGCTACATGGCAGATTGGATTAGGCCCAGATTTTGTGGGCAGGTGCCTAAGCATCAAGTTTCATCCCAAATGGATATAGCCGAGTGGCAGAAATAAAGCTCTGAAAATCTAGGGACTACAGTAATGTGCATGGGCATAGTGGCATACACAGACAGCTGAAAATTACAATGATGCATGCCAATATCCAGGAGGATATTTGATGGAATTAAGTTTTGAAATTTGACACATTGGTAATCCAAACCTAGACCTATTTATAAAATGGTCAGAATCACCACAACATCCTGTCGCATGACTCAAAATGGTACCCTTGAGATAAAAGTTACCTAAGTGGGTCTGTGAACAGTGTTTTAAGTATCGGTAGATAACATATTCTATCAGCTGATATGTACTGGTATCAGTTGGTATTTTTGCAACACTTATTTTTCAAAAAAAAATCGGTATCGACTAATACAGTCCAATATAGTAAGATACATTTGATATGCCTCCTTTAAATCGGCAAAACAAAAACAAGAAGTGCGACAGAAACTCAGAGCAACCGGAGGCCTTGGAAACTTTATTTTTCTTTTTGATAGGAATTGGGGAAATCATTTAACATCAAATGATTCTAATCTTCACTACTTCAACAAGTTTTGGGGACTTACAGTGTTCAAATCACAGATTGAAACAAGTCACCAACTAGGAAGGCTGGGATGGGAGGGTTAGGAGAGGGGGGACATTTCCAAGGGGAGAGGAGAGAGGCAGACACGATACTGGGCACAATGCTAGCATGCCCAGCCTTCTTCCAGCTGATATATATATATATATATTAACATATTGCATAATAAGGTGTTTTATGCTTCAAAACTGTACTTTATATGTATCAGAACTCATAAATACATGCATTTTTTTTTTTACCATTTTCATGTGTGTCTTTAGTATACCTAGCATCTCTCCAGTAGGATACGATAAGTCTTTTAAAATTACAGCTCTGAAATGATACCCAATACTGATACTTAAATCCATGGCTGTAAACAAAATTTCCCCTTTATAATACAAGAATGAAAAACTAGAATGATTGATCCAATAGCATCTGACATCACAAGCAGCTTCATCACACATAGTCTACATATTTCGTAAAGATAACATAGGAGAGTAAGTTAATTCACAAAATGAAAATGAATTTGCATAATGTTAGTTTATGATCCTACCAGCCTAGTTCAGTTTAGATATAACTTGTTATCCACAAGGAACCTTGATTTGATCATAATAGTCAACCAATTTACCCACTATTTTGAATATTCCTCATATGAAATATTGGATTCTGTGCTGCAGAGGCCAGTTTCATTTGTCAAATAACCTAAAAGACCCAAGCCAAATGAATGGAAGGAAGTGCCACAATTTGGCTTGGACCTCTCAGAACACCCACGAGCAGAAATTAGGAAACAGAAAACTGGATGTCTAATGGAAATAGCCAATGGTTTTCAGCAAGTCAAACTTTTATGACAAAAATCAAAGAAACCATATTAGAAGAAAATATTAGTTCTCTCTCTTATTATTGTTTGAATTAAATATTAGTTGACACTCTTATTAGCATTTGAATTATAATAATCAAAAGCACATTAAAAGCTTCTCAATATCTCACATTTAATAGCAAAAAGTTTTCCATCATCCTTTCTCCGAGCCCTGTACACAGTGCCATAGCCACCTGCATATTTGTGAGATGAAGCACCGTTTAGCAGAACCGTTATACTAATTGTTCAAGGGGAATTCAGCCAGTAAACAAGAAATATAAAATGTTTCAATACCTGAACCTTCTTCTTCCTCTATGATGTAGGATTCAAAGTTTGGTAGTGCTTCTGGCTCTGAATGATTCTGCAGAGTGACCATAATTCATTCTTATGAATTGCAAAACTTCCACTAGGACAACACTTTTATCAATCAATGAGGCATGTGGTATTAAACAGCTCTTAAAACTGAACTCAAGCCTACCTTGGGTAACATTATGGTGGGGTCAGCCCTGTTTTCTTTGGTATGCATGTCTTTACAATTCTGCTTTGACTTCCGTTTCATGGAGTTAAACATTTGATCTCTCTTATTTTTCTCCAGCTGCTTATCAGAGTTGACGGCTTTATTATAGTCTAATGATCCAGAAAGAACACATGATCCTACAGTAGATGCATCTTTTTGCATATGTTTTAGCTTGACAAAGGATCTTGTTTGCTGCTTCGGGGCCATAGCATGCTCAGCTAATGGAAAAACAGCCTCGGTTTCCACTTTTGTAGCTTTTTTCTCTTTTCTAAAAGATGTCATCAAAGTCTTACTGTTTAATGTGTTCACTGATTTGAAATCCTTTCTGAGAATTTCCCTTGGTTGTGCATTATCTGGTGGGATAGTGTTTTCTGGATCTACTTTGGGAGCATCAGATTTACTAATATTTTGATCTTCCCAACCAAAAACGCCATCATCAATCACTGCATCTTCAACTAGTCTGCCTCCAGAATCTCCACAAAGATTACTACCTTGAGTAAAAGCCCCCACAACTGAAACGCTGTATTTCCAATCTACTTCTGGACAAGATGCTACAGTCAAATTTGTTCCACTCCCCAACTCCATTTCATCTATTTGAGTGTCCCTATCTAACATAGAGTTCTCCATAATTGATAGCAGAGCTGGTTGCAGATCAGGCTTACATTCTGTAACTCTTACAGGCCTATGAATACTTGCATCCATTTCATTATTGAGAAGACTATGTTCAAAAGTTGGTGTATGTACATGTAGTCCAAGTAACTCTCTCTTCACAATCAATTTCTTCTTGCATTCATTTTCAAATTCTAAGTCATTGTTCTTCAACCTAAAACTTGAAAACCTAATATCCGGATCAATGAACAAGGAGGTCACTGGCCCCGAGTCATAGTTCAGATTCAAGCTTGTGATCACACTGTTCGCAATATCAACATGTCCCTGCGTGACCCAGAGAATTCATAAGCTGCCCACAATGATGAACCAATGGCTTAAAAGCTAACAATAAGCAAAAAGAAATTAGATGGAGGTTAGAAACAAGTAAATAATATGCTTTATATGATTAGAAAAATGTCCTAAATTCAGGGTTTTATCAGGAAGAGAAAGCTAAAATCCATGATATCCTTGTATAGATTTTTCCTGGATCAACATTTATTGATACAGATGTTGCTGGAAGGTGACTAAATGCAAAAGGTGATGGAAGGAAACCTTGCAGATTAAGATTTAAGGAAGTTCTGAGACCCCAAACGGCCAGTCCTTTTTGGGACTGCAAACCTGAAAATTTTATGATATATAGAACACAATACGATGATCTAATTGCAGAAAAATATATTTTAAAGTCAATAAAATTCTGTTTATTATTTTTTTTTTTTTCTTGATTTAGGATTTCCAGTCTATACAACTTATGCATGTCAATCTCTTAGGTAGAAAAAAAAAATTATTATTTTCACCAATATGGACTAACAAAGTAATAATTAAATGACCCGTTCCACTTCTTGTGTGAGCCTCTGTCAATTAATTCCATTCATGTATACATTCCTTGAGATCATAACTTTTTTACCAGAGTAAAAGAGCTTCTTCTAAAGATTATACATTTTCATACGAAAGATAAACATTTTCAGAAGTTCTTTATTTTTGGCCTTGAGATTCCTTCACAGCTTGTCAAGAAGCTCATCTACACAGACCTAAATATTTGCCATGAGGCAGCTTATCTGGGGTCCTAATTATGTGGGCATATTCTCTACATTGTCTTTGACTCATGCGGTAAATGCCCTGAAGGAAAAAAGCATCACTATAAGGCACAGCCAATTGTTCAATTTTGGCCAAGATTTGAGTAGCTGATAAGAGATGACACCGAGGGAAAAGGTTCACTACAGTGCAGGCCATATGATTGAACTTGGCCTTGGAATTTGAAAGATGGCAATCCACATGGTCCTCTATTTATCCAGAAGTTAAAAAAGCCACATGAATAACCACAAATTTGACTGCTGAAAAATACATTGGGAAAAACCCATCACATGGTGGGCCATATAATTGAGATGACCATGAAAATTTGACATGTAGAAAACCCATACGGTGCTTTATCTATCCAGCAGTAGATAAAATAGGTCAACCCTCACATGGTTCCAATTAGTGGACTTTGGAGCAAATCTCATCAGCATAGAGCCATGAAAATAACTTTTCCCCTTTTAATTTTTTTTTTTAAGTGTTAAATGTCCACAATAAAGGATAGTAATCTCCTAAGAAACATATGGGCACTAGAGCCTCAGTGAGGTTGCATCACTCAAATAGATTGAATCAGAAACAGGAAAAATGAAATTGACAGTGAGAAAAAAATACCTACGAACAAGCCAAAGGCAAAGGTATTTAAAGGACAAATTGGTAAAGAAAAAAACTAATACCTCCGCAGAATCGCATTTGATCCTATTTGCAAGATCGAGTGAAATTTTCTTGTTTTCATCTGTTTTCAGTTCATCTGTATCAGTATAAACTATCCAGGTTGGACAAACCTTACGAAATAATATACAAAAGATATTATAAACAAATTAACTGCAGCAGAGCTAAGGATACAGTGATCTTACCATTTTCAGAAGGCAAAAGCAATCTCCTTTTCGGACCGGGAAGCGGGGCAGAAATAGCTTCTGGTCCCTTTCGTTTACGAGAATACGTTAGGACAACACTGTTCAGTGATCTCCTCGATTTAAAAACCCTAAGCGTGTCCCTCGGAACAAAGCCATCTAGAGCCTTAGACACCAATTCTTCAAAAGCCGAGAGGGCGGCCAAAGAGATTGTAACAAACAGAGCATTCGTCAGGAACAGAGGCGAATGAGGAATCAAGCAGAGGAACTGGACAAAATCAGGCGATGCATGGAACAAAGTACATCTTGCGGAGAGTTCCGCCGGACGAGCTGGGCGTCCTATCCTCAATAAAACAGCGAGTAGATACCACGCTTTCTCCCTGTCTATATCGCTCACATTACAGTGCTCCGAGTTGGTAAGGAAAGCCACCATGGCTTGTTAAATTGAATTCATCCCAGCCGATGACAGTTCCAAAGTTCAGATCTAAGCTCCTAACTGAAAAAAATCAGGTTCCTCAGTTCCCATCGATCCGAGTTTCAGATCTTCTGTCAATGACAATGGGAATCTGCTCCGGGGGAAATTAAAAAAATATAGCAGAATTAGGGCCGATCTCCATTAAGAACTATCAAACTAGGTTTCCAGAAATGTTGAAGAAAAGCTTACATTTACGAAACTGATGCATTGGAATGCGCCTCCTGTTGGTAACTCCAGAAAACTCTACGTGTTTGAAGAATTCTCTAAATGGAGAGAGAGAGAGAGAGAGATTTCTCAGATTTTCAGACAAAATAAAAAAGGACTGAAGAGGATGCAGATTAGAGGAGAAGAGGCGGGAAGGCGGCTCTTGTTGGGATTCAATATTTAACACGTGCGAAGTTCCCGCGCATTTTCCTAATTGGAGTGTAGGTTTCCTTTGTTAGAGAAAGGGTTCTTTGGTGTCAATCGCTCGGTTCAGTTTTTCTTATCTGAAATAATCGGTTTTGGTGTGAAAATTGGTGAACCGAAATCAAACCAATAACAGAAGAACGGTTTCTGTCGATTTGGGTTCAATTTGGATTTCAGTTTGTTATGGGTTTACCATGTATATATACACAAGGGTAAGATTTGCACATTGCTAGCTGAAATTCAAAACTCTTATAAGACTTGGATTACCATAGCAAATAATAATTATGGGGAAAAAATAATGTTTTTATGATTTTCAAATTGGTTATCAGTTTGGGTTTGGTTTTGGCCCAAATTTTCATATTCAATCCGATTTCAATGTGGTCTGATTTTCGTTCGATTTCAAAACTCTTCAATCCAAAACCAATCCAATAAGCTTCAGCTTAGTTCGGGTCAATTCAGCGGAGATTTGCCACCTCTAGTTCTTGTGCAAGCAGCATGAGGAAGTAAGGGCAAACATCAACAACAACAAAAGGCCTCGCATGTACTTCTCGATTCTCAAGCACCTCAATTTGTGGATAAATTGCCACAATCACCGCTCCTATAGGAGCCACAATTCTGTTCATAGCAGTTGGAATTCAATTACTAAAGGAAGAATGACCTGAATCAGGAGGATTGGGACATTTAACTTTTCTCTTGGAGGCAACTCCAACATAGGCTGGTAAGGGGAATCCCCATATGTCAAACTGTCAAAGGCACCAATCGGCGCTCTTTAAAGTCTAAAGAGATTGGAGCTACAAATATAAATGGATCAAATACGAATTGGATATGATCAGATATAGATATTTCTTCCATTGGATGGATATTGATGCGAATAGAATCTGGATTTTTTCCAATTACATGTTCATTCTTGACTTGTGTAACCTAGACCTTTCTCCCCACAGGAGATACGATTTACTCTCAATCCATATCTGTCAGTTGTCTTAGCTCTTTTCCTCACTCTCTAGAATTTGTCGAATCTTCAACAACCCAAATACCCTAAACGGATATGGATGCGAATCAAATTTTGATTTTAAACTATTTGTTTGCATCCTTGATTAGAGTTTGGGAATGACAAGCATGCGTTCTATGAAGAATCTTACCACAAATTTTAGTATTTCCCAAAGAGATGGGCAAAGAGAGGCCATCATTTGTCCTGAAAAATCATGTTTGTTTTATACTTTCCTCTTGGTTAGGGGGGGGGGGGGGAGGGGAATGCGACTCGGTTGCGCCCTCTAAGCCCAGACACAATATGCCGTGAAAAGACATCCCAACCCCTCTGGTTGGATGCCTATGAACACACTCCACTAGCCCAGGTGTTGGGGCCGTGGCCATGCTACCAAGTAGTGTTCCTTCTCCTTTTTCTCTTTTATGAGGTTTCCTATGCATAGGAGTCCAATTTGCATTATTGCAACATGTTGGTCACAAGTTCAAAACTTGGAAACAGCCTCTCCTACAAAGCAAGGGGTAAGACTGTACACTTGCCCCTCCCAAACCCTACAGTAATAAGAGCCTCGTGCACTGGGTTGCTATTATTTTTTTTCCTATGCACAGGAGTCCATATGACGTGTTTAACAGACTGGTGCGAGGGATATGAATTTTCCGTCAGGTAAGTTCAGCAAAACCCCAATGTTATTGACACTATTACACTGCTATACTGACATAAACAACAAAGTAGTTATGCACACTCCATAAATATGTAACTTACCTCGAAAGTTTATTTGATGCATGACCTACTTTTAAATCTCA
This sequence comes from Macadamia integrifolia, assembly GCF_013358625.1. Classification (NCBI taxonomy): domain Eukaryota; kingdom Viridiplantae; phylum Streptophyta; class Magnoliopsida; order Proteales; family Proteaceae; genus Macadamia; species Macadamia integrifolia. The sequence continues at coordinate 22,862,166 of NC_056562.1, forward strand.
TAGACACTTTCAAAACTCAACAAGCCATCTTTAGAACTTGAACAAGTCAACTAAAATCTGATCTCAGGCAAACTCAATGTCTAATCAAGTTATTATTCACCTTGACTAGCTAGTCAGTAATAGATATAGCCTTTACCATTATTGGACCAGGCAACTCTATAAATTTAGTAAGTGGCAGTTGATATATCAGTTTAAGCAATTAAATCTAACTGCTTTTATGTACTAGTGAGAATCATGGATCAAGGATTTGTGCCTTGGTAGGAAATAGCTATCAACAGCTATTTTTTCTTGATTGTCTTGGAGAGCAATATACAATGCACATGTTATGGTAAACATATTTCCATTCAACAGAGCATTCAAAATTACATGTGGGTGGACAAGATTATCTAATGAGGTCCTGAAGAAAATCAAGTTATTCTGTAGGTGGAGCAGACAATGCGAGGTTTAAGATAAAACCAACCATGGCACCAATGAGTCCCACGAATAATACAAATGAGAAGGAGAAGCCTGGGTCACTTTTCCGACGGCTTAATCTCTTCAACCTATCCTGTATAAGAAGAAGAAAGGGATGTCATTGTCATTACTCAGGAGTGTATCTGATATGAAGAAAGAGTCTCCATATGCATAGATAAACCAGAACCAACATCTTCCCCTTCAGATTATTCGACTTTCAGAATTTAATAAATTGCCATATGCTTTAAAAACTGCACTGGCATGTGAAAGAAATGCATTAGAGGGGAAAAAAAGTACATCATTGAAATGGAGATAAATGGATGGTTTAGTACCAGTTCATGTTGCAGTAGCTTTGTTTGTTGAAGAACAGCATGTCTTTCCTCCTTCAGACGCTGCACTTCACGAACCTACAAGAAGAAAAGAAAGGAATTAATAGCAAGGATTTAAAAAAAAAAAAAAGGAAGAAGAAGAAGAAGGAAAGGGACTAGAACTTGTTTTGAATAGTCCTGATTTTAATGTAGCAGCCTACAAAAATCCTTCACCATAAAAGATCCCAGAAATTTGAAATTCTACTTCAAGTAAACAATTACAACACAATCACAGTGGATCCCATACTGAAACACAGTGTCTTATACAACAGGAAACTTCGAGTGGAGGAAAATTTTCCCCAGGTGACAGTCTTAACATGATCTCTTTCAGCGAATAAATCAGTAAAGATACTGTTGGTGGGCATAAATGCAACTACACCTTCACCAAGAAAGATAGAAAGTCTTGAAGCACAATGGAGCCAATATCAGAACTTAAAGGTGCTATTTTCTGAGTCAGAGGAGGATTACATATAATGCAATACAGCTAAAACAAAAGGAGCTTCTTAAACAAATTAATGCTGCAAACAGCCTTCCCCAAAAACGCCACCAAAAAGAAGAAGAAGAAGAAGAAGAAGAAGGAGAAGAAGAATAAAATGCAAAGGAGACCCAATGCAAGTAGACCAAGTTGAATCTGGCTCAGCCAAATATAGAAGGAATGTAAATAGGTATCATCCCCATTTTACCAATCTCTTAAGTCTTCAAGAAACATGACAATTGAGATCAATTTATTATGTGTTTATAAGGCCATACCATTACTATGGCTGGACTGGCATGACCCTATCTGGAAACCCACACCAAGATGAACTGGTCCCAAAACTGGCTTTTGGTCCGATAGGGGTTGGTAGAGATAAAACTGTAACTTCTACTTTATTTTGTTTTATTTTTGGGTAGATTATACAGGTTTTTCAGTTTCATAGATTGACTCAGTTTCTATTTATTTGTTTTGGGTTTGAGTTTATTCTTATTTATATACAAGTAATCAACTTGATTAGAGACAGAATGAAATTTGGGTTTCGTCACTTCACAGTTGTGGAGTTGTGCATGTGTGACCAGGTTAGTCGTCTTCCCTGACCTCTCTTCTTGCTTGACTCTGTCAAGTCCTCTCCATGGTAAGTTCTGCCTATTTGTATTCTTCTTCTTCTCTGTTCTTATCCTTCCTCGTTCTTCTTCCTTTATTCAATTACTTTATACTTTTGTCATTGATGGTACCATCATTGAGAACACAATCTTATATCTCAGTTAAACACTAAAACCTTCATGGTTTGGACTGAGATTTGGGGTTTGTTTCCTTACCTAGAGGCGACCTAACACCCATTGTTTGGTTGCCTAATAATCTGTCTGCAGTGAGAACCAAATCTGAAACCTTCTCTGAGTTTTTCTCTTCCACAAGATCCTATTTCAGTAATTTTTTTTTTATTATTATTTATTATTATTGATTGTTAGGCTGCTAAATCAAGTGGTTGCTTGTTGGAGTTCATAGGTTTATGGATTAGCATCGTCGAAAGGAGCCCATACGAGGGAGTTCCTTCACCTGAAAAGAGACCAGCTTACCGCTGGTTTTCTACCTATCAAAAGGAAGAAGAAAGCATTGCTCTTATTTTCATATAAGGGCCTGATTTAAGAAATTAAAAAAAGCCCTTATTCTTTGAGTTTGTTTCTGGTTTATCCCATGCTTTCCATAAATCCAGAAATGTCCATCTCTCCTAAGTTTATTACCACTCCGCCCCAGCTCTTGTTTACTATTCCTAAATCCTAATAGGGTTCTGAACTTTCACTTATTTATGGAATCGCCACTCGTTCCATATAATTGGATTCTATTACTTGGGTGGGCCATAGAAACCCAGGGTTGCATCAGTCTACCATGGGATAATGCTAGAAACAAGACCTCAGTGTTCATTACATTCCATCCATAAGGCAGCCAAAGAGAACGGAAGAGAAAGAAACCCAAAACATGAGCACAAAATTACTCCATGGAAAACTGAATAGAAGGGGAAAACAGACACAATAAGCAGTTTCATCACAAGGGCTGCGAGAAAAGTGAAATTCATCGGCACAATTTATTTTGGAGAAGCTACATGGGCATTCAAGTCCAAGAGCTGTAGGGTGACTTTTTTATACCTAAAGAACCCAAAGGAACTTCTGAAAATATTTACGAAAGGACTGGGAATACATACAGTTCTTCGATAGCAAAAAAGATGTAGGAAAATCTGTGTATGCTGCCTTATATGGAACATAGATTATGAATGAAATGCATATCAATCAATTGATCATTTCATCTACTTGTGATAACTGATTGAAAACGGTAAAATAGAGCCATGGAAATAAAACATAGATGCTGTGCTGATGCATTAAGAGAGCTAAACGCTATTGGCAATAAAAATTGACTCGAACATGAATGTCATAAGCAAGGAAACAAAACAATAAAAGAGGACCAAGCTATGCCCAAACTACGAGAAATGAAAAATGCAACACCAAAGAAATTAAATAGAGTATCTCACAGATTCAGCATCAGGACTTTGTTTGGAGCCCTTCATAAATGAAGCTTCGTCCTCTGCATTCTCACGGCCAGGATAGCTATAAACAACTCTAAGCTTACATTCTTCTATTTTTCTTTCACCATCTTTATTGAACTGAACATAACAGAAATAAAAATTATTTCCAAATTACTTTGAAAGCTGAAATATGTCCGGAAGAGAAAATAATCTTACAGCATCTTGTGGGATCTCATCAACGTCAATATTTGGAGGTATTATTGTACTCTGCAAGAGAAATTTATCTTTGCATTGCATATCAGGAGGATATTCTCGTTGAGCTTGGAGGGTGACTTAAGGTACGAATGACATGAAAACCAAGAAGATTAGGTAAGTCCAAAACTGTTATTATGAGGATAAGAAATCTAAGGTACCTGCAGAGAATATCATAAGAATGACAGCTGAACCACATGATGCATATGCAAGGCTTTTGATGGGTTCCAACCTCCTCCCTCAAACCAGAAGGCAATGATAAGATGATCTTAACTATCTATTTCGTTACATTCTTTAGGACATTCAGAAGGGTATGGGAAACACTTCCAAAGTACCAATAAGAACGATGTGTATGGCCATTCGATCAGTTGACATTCACACAGATCCCCTTACTGAGAGCCATTGAATGTAGCACCCTGCTTTGGAGATGAGCAAATGCCCCAAAATCTCTCTCCAAAGGTAACTTGGATTTTATATTCTAGGAATGTAAAAAAGTAACAAAAAGGTACCTGTTATGACGCACGAGTCCAATGCTTGTATCACACCAGTATTTGGTCGTACAAAATACTTTTTGGGTGTAGTAGTCTTGACCTAATCAAAGGAAACAGAAAGAAACTCAAGTCCAGCAAACTTGGCCCAAATTTATCTAAAAAATTCAATCACTGAGAAACAAATGGAAGCAGTAGTACCTTGAAGGCAACATGGTGTTCAGTGTTATTCACTATTTTAAGATCGCAGCAGCTCTGCTTTTCCAGCTCATCTGATCACATGAATGCAATTGGTGATCACAACAACTAATCCAGAAAAAAATGTTTTCCATCCTTGCAACCGTTATAAAACAACATTCCTTCCAACTTGACAAGAATGTGTTCTCTTCTTTTTTGGTCAAAATTTCACCCTTTGGTGCTTTGTACCATCTTACATGCCCATACAAAAATAGCATCAGGATCAACTTGGTATTCAGTCAACATTTTCACCACATTTAATAATTGGACATCTATTCATATGCCATCCAAATCGGTTAGCATTCATGGCAAGCATGTACTGGAGTACTAGTCTTTCGTCATTCAGGAAAAGAATATATTGGTCGGTCTGCGAAAATTTTATAATCTAATTCGTACCCAATTCTGTAAACCTATATATATATATATATATCTAATTAAGTGGTATTACATACTGTGCATGTCACCACATCAGGATTACTGGTGCTCAGATGACACTTAGCGTTGATACCGATCCATATCAGGCCATACAGATGACCCAGACAGAAAAAGTTATGAAGATGATAAAGACCACTAAACCACTGATCCATTCCCATTCCAGATCAGAGTTCCAGAATGATACCAATCCAGATTGGGTAATCCAGACATCCAATACCGATCTATAAAACCTTGTTCTACCCAGGGTTGGCGTTCAAAATTTTGGAGGGTTTGGTGCTCACTGGCAAGAATTCAATATGAGGATCTCATATAAAAGGTCAAGTTCTGGTGTTTTAATAAGACATGAACAAGGAAAGAGATACATCTATAACTGTCACTGCAAAAATGGAAAATAACTTGCTAGCCAGACTTAATTTCTTCCATCTTCAATGATTTTCAATGCAATTAATCCCTTGCCATTTCCAGAATCTAGTGAGTTGGTATCAAAGCTAAAGACTGAAGCAGAAAGCATGCAAGTGAATTTCATGTAGGCAACTATTGTTCAGCATAAATACACCATATAACAGTAGTTCTATGCTGTGTGACCAATTTTTTGAAACCCACTTGTTCACTCTCTTGCTCCCATAAGCAAACTATAACAGAACAAAAGAACAGTTACTGGTGTGAACAAAACTAGAGAAATTATACACAGAAATAGAGCAGATCCCATAACCATGGGGTGGGGGATCCTCAAACATCTATTCTCATAATTTCACATATTGACATGGTCGGAATTTATCTTATCATGTTCAAGAGCCCAAATTGACATGTTTTGAGTTTAGGTACAGATATTGTAGACTCGAATATCAACTTCTGTTAGTAGAAATGCAATCACCACCGACTGATTCAGAATACACATCAACCTTTGTCTTCAGAAAATATTTTAAAGTTTTCTTTTGCCTTTTTTTTTTTTTTTTTGGGGTTTGGTTGGGGTGGTTTTGGGGGGAGGGGGGGGGGGAGGTGTTCTGCCTACCAAAAATTGACAAGAAAGGTAGAACAAAAAATTCACCCACGTTAAGTAGCATGAAACAATGAGTTCAATCCATTTCAAGCTGCTCGCCACATACCGTCTTCAAGGAATTGCCTCGAGATTCATATAATGGAAGCAACAAGGAACAGGAATGTAAGAAAGTGGAAGTAGAGATAAGTTTGCATACATTGAAACCTCAGATCTTCAGGATGAACAGATATCAACTGGTTGCTAATACCCATGATTGCAGCGAGATCGAGTTTGATGACGAATCCACATCAACCCTTAGAATCACCAAAAACCTATAGAAATGCCAAAAACCGAAACCTTGAACCAATAACTGTCTCTAAAGACGATTTCTGAGACAACCAACAGGAAACAAACAAGAAATTTACGGAAATTAAGGATCAAGAAACTTACAGAAAATTGTGGCAGAAGAAGAAGAGTTTCCATTGAAATGCGGTGGAATTAGTGGTGAGAAATGAAGTGTTGCTCGGTCCTAATACAAATCGAACAATGCGGCCGTGGAGATCGGTTTCCACGTCTAATTTCTTCAAAGAGACATAGAAGGAAATTTCACCATCCGAAACGATGGGAGAAGAGTACTTCCTTGCAGCAGTGTAGCTCTTTCTTTCAAACTTCATTGTCCCTCGCACGAGCCGCGAAAAGGAAGCGAACATGACTGTTTAAAAGGAGAGGGATAGGAATGCCGCCGATGTACGATATGCTAGCGGATATCATTAATGAAGGCATTTGATGGAGTATCATACAAGAAATATATAAGGATCATTTCAAAACATAAAAGAGCTAGCGATATAGACACAGTGGATGCTAATTTATGGCAAATTGACATACCCAACCTTTTTCTTAGCTGAAGTCATGTGAGGAAAATGCTATCATATGTGTTCCTCGCACTTAGACACAACCCTTATTTTCACAAAATAGAGGTTGTGTTTGGACATAGAGAATACTAGACGCGTAGCATAATGGATAGGGGTGATGGTGAGTTCACGTGATTGAACATAATTTTAGAAGAGAGACATAGACCCCCCCCCTTTCTTTTTCTTTTTCTTTTGTTTGTAGAAGAGAGATATAGACATAGTGGGTGCTAGCTTACGGTATATCGGCACACCCAACATTTTCCTTACAAAGATTGGAAATACCATCATCTGTGTTCCTCACGCCCAGACACAACCTTTATATGGGCACCGGCATTTTTTGATAAGAAAATAAGGGCAAATAGCCCCTAAAAGTATGGGTTGTGTCTAGACATAGAGAACACTAAGCGGGTAACATGATGGATAAAGGGGTAATTTCAAAAAATGAAAAAGAGATATAAACACAATGGGTGTTAACTTGTGACAAATCGACATACCCAACTTTTTCCTTAGCTAAAGTCATGTGAGGAATACGCTATCATCTGTGTTCCTCATGCCTAGACACAGTCATACAACCCTTGTTTTCATGAAAAAGAGGTTGTGTCTGGGCATAGAGAACACTAGACAAGTTGCATGATGGTGAGATCACACAATGGATCATAATTTAGAAGTCCCCTCACAATGTCAAAACTTATGGGTGGAGAAATTTTTTGACTGAGAAAAGTAAGTTTAATTTTAGGAAAAAGAAAGTTGTCAGGTCACGTAGCCACGCGCCCAGTTATTAGGGCATATGAATTACTGGTCCACCCCTATGAAATAAAAAAATCTCATTAATGTTTATGCCCTTATGTGCGCCTTCATTAACCACGTGGCCATTGATGGTTGGATGGGTCATTGAGCCAATTCACCCTTTGCAAATAGTCCATCCTGTTGGGTGCCGGTTGACATTGAGAAGGAAGTGCATCAGTGTGTCAAATCCTTTTTCATTTTTCAACTGTACCTATGATGTGGCAATCACTATTTACACTTCAATAGATACATACACAGTCTACTGATGCTGTCCAGAGTTGTTATGCATACTACTGACAATTCTTACTGCTGCACGGAAGTTACTCACATAACCTATATTGCTGCCCAGAGCTGTCTCATAAACCTCACATGGTAATCACTATATCATATATACATAGTCGTATGCACATCCACACTACACCATCAAGTGACCAAGTCTACCAGATATACACACCCATCCTGCAGCCAAGCACTCTAATCCACAATACAATACATGAGCATACACATCTACGACATAAGAAATACATGCTTCTTTCAGTTGCCTACATACACGGTGTAATGCTCATTGTTGGGCTCAGCATTTACTCAATACTAATTATGACTGCACCCACAGCCAAGGGAATACATTCCCAGTTTCCACCAATGACATACAATGGCTAAGTCTTCACCCTAGTTTTCTTATAATGATCTGAAAGGCCGCACCCCAACAAATAGGTTTAGGTAATAGTAACTACCAAGGAACACATAACCCATGTGTCCTGCACCCACTGAACACCAATTAAAAATAAAGTTGGGCTTATAACAATGCCCTATAGTGAAGCACTCATACATGTAAATTTTCCTTAAATAGACTACAACTATCACTTAGGCATTTTAGCAAACATCTTGCCTACAATGATTTATAATAATGGAAATTTGGCAAAAGTGAGGTTACTTTGGCAATGAGTAATTGTTGGAGATACAATAATGTTGATCTCCACTTGATGAAGGTCACAACCACGTTGTTTCGGTGCCGCCAATGGCTCAACCTCGGTTGACACTTAGGTTTCTTGAAGCAATTCACAAGAACCAAATTCAAGGTTCTTCTTCTTCTTCTTTCTTTATTCATTATCTTTACTTTCAATGAAGCAATAATGACATTGATACTCACACACAAAGAGAGGGGAAAACTTCTTCTCTATTTCCCTCTTCTTCTCTTTTCTTCCTTTTTCTTTTTCTTTTTCTTGGCAACAACCAACAGACCTTGCTGCGTTGGTTTCCAGTAGCTTCTTAAGCCTCTAATGGGGGCTATGGATCAAGTGCAAGAGGATGGAAGTCTTGCTTTCAAATCCTAAGCCTTCCATGACCTTCAACTTATTTTTTTGATCATCTCTGCAACCCCTCTACCTGATATCTTCCCTTTAGTCTGTAGAGTGCGGAATAATGAAGAATCTCCAACTTGAATCACTCAAATCGGAGTTGGGATGAGGGAGATATGGCCATTTGAAATTGGGCTAACCAGAAAGCCAAAAATGAAATCTTTGTATGAGTGGCGTAGGCTACACCGGTGGTGTGCACAACAGCAGCGTAGATCTGACTGTAGATCTCATAAGAAAGTATATTTTAATATAGGTCGTCCGATACATATAACGGATAGTCAATAGGAACCGTAGATCTAGGATCCAATGATGTCATGCTGATGCAGGTTGTTAGCGCTTACTTCAACGTTAGAATCGTTGTTGACACGCCATTGGCTAGTGCAGCGCATATTCCGGAACGTTGTCGGATAGCTTTCTAAAAGCTGAAATGGCTTACAGACGTAGGATCAGAATCTATTATATCTGATTCAATCAGATCTTTTGAAATCCTTAAGATGGGGATCTATATTATGGTGCACATGCACAAGCACCATGCACAATCAATACTATATTTGGTGAAGCGCCACACCACTACACCCAATGAACTCTACCAATATTGACCTTTGTGCAGGCATCTTCAATGCTAGAACTTGCACGAAACGTTAGATGTGACCCTGACTGACGTGGCTTAATCGGACCTGTCCAATCCTTATCCTCGAACATCTCAATATTACAATCAGCTCATCCCTTCAAATTTCCAGTGCTAAAACGTCCTTATCAACTCAGACATTTTAAACCTTGAAATTACAAAATAACCCCTAAAATTTTAAAATTAAAATCTGGAAAATCCACCCAACCCCGATAGCAATAGACGAATTTTCTGGTTTGGATTTTCAAACCGATTTCACGGAAATAGATGTAACTTTTTCATACGATTTTCGATCGAGATGAAACGAAGTACGTTGGAATCAAGAATGGACGCTCTATGACTTTCCAGAAGACCCGATCATCTGACTTAGTCATATAAAAAGACCAAAATGCCCCTAGATCTTTCCAGTGATGCATCTTCCTCATATGAAATCGGAACGCGATGAAATCAGAACCGTTGGAAAGATCATATTTTTTTCGTATAGTTACATGGAGAACACTTCTTTTAAAAAAATTGTTTTTAATGCCGAAATTGCCTTCAACTGCCACAAATGCTGTAACTTCTTCATACGATATCGGAATACGACGAAATCAGATGCATTGGAGTAGATAAATTACAATCTATCTTTTTCATGAAAAAATGGTGTTCTAAAAATATCATTTTCACTGCCAAAAATACCCACGAGCTTAAATATGTCAATTTTGTCAATTTTGATCCAGAAACCCGCACCACCTACCATGGATGAATCAAACCATTCCATGCTCACAATGTGGCTATGTTATCTCATCGGTAACATTGAACGCTGTCATGTCATCATTTTCAAACACGTCACCCAAACTGGCCATGTCATCACCGCCACGTGGTCAGGTTGCCAACAAGGACAACCATGAAACCACACATCCAGCATTCTAGTTTTTTGAAACTCATAGACAGTGTTGCTTTGATCCCTTTTTTGATGCCTCTTGCTTCAACCTCTTGGGTTGTTCTTGCGTGACCAGAATTCATGGTAGCTAAGAAGATTTTCTTGTTAGATATGCAAACTGAAGCTCCAACTGGCCTACTTTGTGTTGGGGTCAAAGCTTCCATCAGAAATTATGATGGGGTGAGATTGGGTAAGGACCTTTGTTAGTTTATTTGCGTTTAAAACGCGTGTAAAACGCCGTCCTTTTTTTTGCCGTTTTAAACGCCGTTTGCCGAATTTTTCACAGAAAGTCGGTAAAAAAGGGGAACGCGGCTATTTGAAGTTTTTTTTTCCGTTTTAAACGCGTATCCGTTTTTTTGACAGTAAAAAAATGGATTTTAAAAAATATAAACGTTTTAAAATAGAAACGTTTAAAACGGGGCTATTTGTTTTGATTGTTATCTAGGTATTTAAAGAATTATTATGCCAATTTATGTCTATATATCGCCCTTTTTTTGACGCCGTATTATTTAAATATAAACGTTTAAAACACGTATCGTCCGTTTTTTATTTTTTTCCCCGTTTTTACCATATTTGACCGTATTTTTGACCGTCCCGTTCACGTTTTGATCCGTTTAAAACATGCCCGTACCGAACAATTTTTTTTGCCGTTCCCGTTTTAACTAACAGAGCTAAGGACTAAGGAGGTTACAATAAAATGCTATTGTTTAGGGGTGGAGGTGTTGTGGTTTGGGTGGTGGGTTGGGAATGGTGGGAGTATTTGGGTTGATGTTCAGTTCAAGTTCCCACCTAGATATTTGGATAAGAGTTGGTGGGAGCTAGGTTTGGCTTTTTTGAAGATGATATTATTCCTCATGATCCATATGAAGTAAGTAGTGATTGAGAATGAGATTAAATTTTCGGATTTTTCCAATGGTGTGAGAGATGGATTGGTGATGAAATTCTTGATTAGTTCTGTAATGTTTGGGCCTGGGAGAAATTTAGTGCACATTCCAAAAGATTCTGTAGCCCATAAGTGTTTGATGAAATTACTAGATAAGAAAGATGTGCCATTCAGATTCGCTTTCCTGATGATAGAAGTGACATATATCCTCTATATTTGGACACCATAATTGCCTTCCCCATATATATGCTGATAAGCTAGTAACACTTTCTATCAGCCATAATTATTTTTTAGGGGAGAGAGAGAGAGAAGTTGTGTATCAACACATGAATTCAGACTAGGGAAAGTCACACTTTGGCGAGTCACTCTCAAAGTTTCCACTTAGGTTAGTTCACTGTGAGTTGGTTAGGTTGGTTATGTGAAGCACTTTCTCAAATGGGCATACTGTAAGTCATCACTTTCTCAAATGGGTTTACTGTTGTGTTGGTAGTGGGTTGGTTGGCTCCATTACAGTGTTCTACATGAAGAAAATTTGGAAATTGTTCAGATTAGCACCTTAAGAGTTAAATTGCAAATAAATAGTAATCCACTCCTTCCTTCCACCTTGTCCTTGTTCTCTTCATAGTTACTCTGGACAATAGCTTGTTAATTTTCTTTTCTACTGCAATAGTCATGATGAGTTCTACTTTGATGATGCATTGCTCCTTTTGCATTCATGTACTCATCCTTTTATTCACTTCTAACTGCATCATGAGCTTGCTAGGTTCAGGCTCAAATGAGACAGATAGGCTAGCCCTGCTAGCATTCAAGGCTCATATAACTCATGATCCTCTCAAAGTCATGAGCTCATGGAATGACTCCATTCCCCATTGCAGATGGCCAGGGGTCATATGCAGTGATCATCAAAGCTATCCAAGGAGGAGGGTCACAGCATTGCATTTGCAGTCTCTTGGGTTGGTGGGATCTATGGCACCAAACATAGGAAACCTCAGTTACCTTCGTGAGATCTGGCTCTTCAACAATAGCTTCCAAGGTGAAATCCCTCCTGAAATTGGCTATTTGTCTAGGCTTCGTCTTTTAATCTTGGCAAACAACACATTTGAAGGGGAAATCCCAGCTAACATATCAGGTTGCTCCAAGCTTCAAGGACTTGGTTTAGCCAGAAACAGTCTCACCAGAACAATTCCGACGCAACTCGGCTCCTTGAAAAAGCTTGTATACCTTTCCATTCATGAGAACAATTTAGTGGGAGAGATGCCACCTTCTTTAGGTAATCTTTCATCTCTTTCCATCCTTTCTGCATCAGAAAATGGTTTGATAGGAAATATTCCTGATGCACTTGGCCAGATGACAAGCTTAACCTTTCTTGGGTTTGGTGGAAATAAGTTATCTGGTATGGTCCCTCCCTCTTTATATAATCACTCCTCACTTGAAGTTTTTGATGTGGGAAACAATCAACTTCATGGGAGCCTTCCACCAAGTTTAGGCTTCAGTCTTCCTAATCTGCAATCAATTTTGATATTTGGAAACCAATTTACTGGACAAATCCCAAATTCACTATCCAATGCTTCAATTCTCTCAGAAATTTCAGCTCATAAAAACCATCTTACTGGGAAAGTGTCTATTAATTTTGGAGGCCTATCAAAATTTACTCATCTTAGTTTGGGTCGAAATTTTCTAGGTAGCGGAGAAGCCGATGATCTCAGTTTTATCAACACATTGATCAATTGTAGCAGTTTGAAAAGATTTTATATTTTTGATAATCAGTTTGGTGGTGTGCTCCCCAGTTCTATAGCCAACTTGTCAGTCCAACTCGAAAGTTTAAGAGTAGCACAAAATCAAATATCTGGAAACATTCCAGAGGGGATCGGCAACTATATGAACTTAGATTTCTTGGATTTGAGTATGAACTTACTCACAGGAAATATTCTAAGTTCAGTTGGGAGACTTCAAATGCTACGGAAACTTTCTTTATTTGGGAACAGATTCACTGGGAAAATCCCATCTTCCCTTGGAAACCTCACACTATTGATGTTCCTCTATTTAGACAGTAACAGTTTGCATGGAAAAATACCTTCAAGTCTTGGAAGTTGCCAAAATTTGTTGAGTTTGGATCTTTCACAGAATGAAATCATCGGTGCCCTGCCTAAAGATCTTTTCTATCTGTCCAATTTAGTTGAACTAATTTTGGACCAAAATCACTTAGTTGGTTCTCTACCTCTTGAAGTGGGTCAATTGACAAATCTTGCAATCTTAGAAGCTTCTAAGAACATGTTGTCTGGTGGAATTCCTAGTACCCTTGGTGCTTGTATAAGCTTGGAGGACCTTAATATAGCAGGTAACTTATTTCAAGGATCTATTCCTACTCCTTTGAGTTCTCTTAGAGGTCTTCAATTTTTAGATCTTTCAAGTAACAACTTTTCTGGTCCAATCCCAAAATATTTGGAATCATTTAAGTTCTTACAGGTTTTAAATTTATCATTTAATCATTTTGAGGGTGAGGTCCCAGTAGAGGGAGTCTTTGGAAATGTGAGTGCAACTTCAGTAATTGGAAACAATAAGCTTTGTGGAGGAGTTCCCCAACTTAATTTGCCAACATGCCCTACACAAAAGCCAAGGAAAGGTAGAATTTCTCAAGCTTTGAAGCTGATTATTACCATCAGCACAAGTGGATCTCTTGTATGTCTAATTTCTATCATATATTTTCTCATCATTTACTGGAGAAGAAGAGAAATAACAGAGTCCTCTATGCATCTGAGTTGGGATGAACATGAACATTTAAAGATTTCTTATGCACAACTCCTTAAAGCTACTGATGGATTCTCTTCAAGAAATCTGATTGGTATGGGTAGTTTTGGTACTGTATACAAAGGACTTCTGGATCATGAGAGAACAATTGTTGCAGTAAAGGTCCTCAACTTTGGAAAACGAAGTTCTAAGAGTTTCATGGCAGAATGCAAAGCCCTTAGAAAGATTCGTCATCGTAATCTTGTTAAAATCTTAACAGTTTGCTCAAGCATGGATTATGAAGGAAATGAATTCAAAGCTTTAGTTTATGAGTTCATGCCTGGTGGGAGTTTGGACTGCTGGTTACCTGCAAATGTAAATGGCCAACAAGGTGAACAAAGACACCTAAACCTTCTGCAAAGATTGAATATCACCGTTGATGTGGCTGTGGCATTGGATTATCTTCACTACCATTGTGAAATGCCAATTATTCATTGTGATGTAAAGCCAAGCAATATTCTTCTTGATGAGGATTTGACTGCACATGTGGGTGATTTTGGGATATCAAAGTTCCTTTTAGAGACTGAAAGTAAAACAAGCTCTATTGGAATAAAGGGATCTTTCGGCTACATTGCTCCAGGTATTGAATATTTGTTTCTGTTCTTTTGGAAATCATGACACAGTAACCTTAGATCAACCTAAAGCTTTTTTTGTTCTTATTAATTGCAACAATAGTAACTTGAGATGTATGGATCATAGAGTATGGTGCAGGTGCTAAGGTCTCCACACATGGTGATGTTTACAGCTATGGGATTCTCTTGTTAGAGATTTTCACAGGAAAGACACCCACACATGAAATGTTTAGGGACAACTTGAATCTTCATTCTTGGGCTGAGATGGCTTTACCCAATGGAGTGATGGCTATTGTTGATCCATTACTTCTCTCTATTGAAGATGATGAAGAGGAGGCACCTACTGTGGCCAGAGATATAAACAATCGACGACATATGAAGGATAGGGTGCCACAATGCTTGATTTCAGTTGTTCGAATTGGAGTTGCTTGCTCAGCTAAATCCCCAAAGGATCGAATGAACATGAGCGAAGTAGTCAAAGAACTTCATTTGATTAGAGACAATTATCTTGGAGTTGGTAATCATTGACAAAGATGAACCCATTTGTAGCAGGACCTATGGACCTTGTTAAGTTTCATCCCTTAAGAACTTGAATTGGCTTTACTTGTCCATGATTCTAAATTTTAGCTTGTCTATTAGCCGACTAAGTTTGTGCTTTTGTACCTATCAAAAAAGAAAAAAATGTTTGTGTTTTTGTTACTTGGATTACAGAAATATTACTGCCAGAGCTCTCTCTCTTTCAAATGTAATGGCCTATCTAATAATGTTCAATGCTTTTGTGGGATTATCTCCTCCTCATGGTTGTGCATTCGTTTCGACATATATATAATATGTGTTTTTCCTCCTTAACATTTCCTTTCTTTCTCTTCCTATTAAGAGAGATAAAGAGAGACCTCTGCATAAACAAAAAAAATCAAGAGAGATACTCGAGTCTTTTCACCATTCTCATCATTTTCTTGCTATACATGGCCATCAACACATTTTGATATTTCATATATTGATTGTTGTATTTTAAATGTTAATATTTTAGTTAGAAAAGAGGGTGACCCTCGAAGCAGTGATATTGCAACTTGGTGGTCATAGGTTCCAATAATAAAAGAGCCTCTCCATAAAAATTGAGGGTAAGATAGCTTACATATACCCATCTCCAGACCCTGCAATAGCTAAGATAATACCACATTACTCACGTAGTTCATAAATTATCTGGCACCTTCTTTTGATTTGGTTTTTTTTTTTTTTTTCTTTCGTATAAATTCTATAAGTCAAGGGTAAAATATGATTTTCAAAAAATAATTTGAAAGTGATTTACTATTTTGTCATTATCAAAAGTTGTTATCTTGGACATAGTTCAAGTACACATATGAAATGACATGATTTATTTATCGTCTTTAAAAAAAAATGATATTACAAAGATAAAAAAATAAATAAAATTATTAATTATTTGACACATTTCAATAAGAAAATCCCTTTGCTATACAATGGTTACAAGCATATAAAGCCTTGAAAAAGCTACTCATAAAGTGGATAGCTTTGCCACATGCATCTTTAGAAGAAGAAAAACAAAACACCTACCAAAGAGAAAAAGGAAGGGGGAGCGGGCAAACTAACAAAGAATAGAGATTAACCCTATATGTACATATCCCACACCCCCTCCCCACCCCTGCGGGCCCTGCCTATGTACCCCAGCCAGTTAGTTGGGTTATCTAAAGACAGAAGAAAACTCAAACTGCTGTCTTCTCTACTTCTTCTTTGTAGGGAGGTTTATCAGTAGAAAACTTACATTGAATCCAAGCTTTTCTCTTTTGAACCAAAGAAGAAAAGAGAAAAATCAAATAATATTCAGACCAAAGTCATCAATCGAGAGAGAGACAGAGAGAGATAGAGAGAGGAATGCTCATTAGCAGACAACTTATTTTGAATCCTCTCTAGGAAGCTCAGCATCTTCTCCAAGCTATTCTCATCTGAACGGGAAAAAAAAATCAAATAATATTCAGACTAAACCTGTCATCAAGAGAGAGAGAGAGAGTACCAAGCCTGGGCACTGTGTGGCCTTTGGGATGATAAATTGTTACGGGGTTGACGAATGACTCCAACAGTTTAATACCCCTTGGCTTCAAGAAGTCTGTCTCGCCTGAAACAATGCCGTTTTGAAGCAATCACATCAAAATAGCTATTAAGTTACATTTATAACAATAATAATCATAATCTTATGCCAACTAAATAGGGTCAGCTATAAAAATCCAATTTGATCATCAAAATAAAAGAAATATATGATATAAGAGTGCAACAATGAAGTAAAAGATGATAAAAAAGGTATGTTTTAGCTGTAAAAATAGAACATCACCCAGGAACATTCCCTACAAGGGTCGGCTACACAGGTTATTGTTTCCCACATGGGTCTATATATCTACAGTCATGCTAGAATTCAAGTATCCAACCCAACCAATTGCATATCTTTCTTACCACTTCGTCATCAATAGTTATACTTATAACTCCCAACTAACTTAAGGCTATATTTGGTAGTCAAGAGACGAAAAGAAAAGAGAAAGGAAAAGAAAAGAGATGAAAAGAAATGAAATGGTGAGAAAAAAAAAAAAAATATCTATGTTTGATTACTAATAGAAGAGAAGAAAAGAATTTTTTTTTTGTATTTTCTCAAGTTTTCTTGTGTTTTTGGCAAGATTTTTTTTTTTTGAGCAAAACAAAACTTCATAATGGGGAATTTTGAAATTCAAAAACTGATTATTCTCTTCAGGCACAAAGGGAAATTCTTAAACTAAGAAAAATAAGTACAAATTGTACTTTTTTCTTTTCTTCCATTGGCTACCAAACACAATTTAAAGATGAGATGTAAGGGGTATCAATTTAGAATCAAAATCCAGAGTCAAAAAATATTTGGTTTGGTTCTAGTTTCAAAATCTGGAATCAACAAAAATATTGGTTTATTATGTCTCCACCAAGTGTTATTTTTTATTTATTTATTATTATTATTATTATTATTATTATATTTTTTTAAAGCTTGGGAGCCACCAAAAGGAAAAATCAAAACCATAGTAAATCGATTCTCATTTGGAAAATATGATCTGTGCACTTTGGTTCATGGATTTAGGGGACGGTATCGGTATCATTATTAGTATTTGTCGATACTAATCCAATATTGGTCTGGATCAGATCGGATTGGCGTGAAGCGATCAGTTTTGCCCTTGCTTTTTATAAAAGTATAATTTTTTTTACTATTTTACGCCTAAAACGATATGAATTATCAATCCGGATCTATCATAAATTGGGGATCGGACTCAATTGATACTTATACGATACAATTGATACAATACCAATAATGAAACCATGTTATGATTGCCATATGTTGTCTTTGAATGGGCCAAAACTAAACCCAAAAACCAAAATAAAACCAAATGATTATGGCACCCTTAGTTTTACATCATTTTTTGTTTTATTTGGAAATCTCTTTTAAGGGAAAAAAGAAAACCACACAGTGGTGTTGTATAGAACTAGACACATGGAAAAGTGAAATCTGATTGTGAAAAGACGTGAATCCATGGTTGTGTTGTATAGAACTAGGCACATGGAGAAGTGAAATCTGATTGTGCAAATATGCGTATCCCTGGCTTTAGTTCCCCATGTGTCTAGGTGTATGCAACACAATCTCGCAACTTTCAAGCCTACAAGGCAGAGTAGCCTCTTCACCCAAACTTTGAATCTTACTATTTAATTTGATCCTTCCAAATGTGATTGGGACATGTGTTGATTATTTATATATATATATATATATATAGAGAGAGAGAGAGAGAGAGAGAGGTAAGTACCGAGAAAGTGGAGGGAGGGGCATTCAATGGGAGAGGAATAAGCTTTTTCCGCCACTGAAGCCACCCTGACGTTCGCTCCTCCAATTATTATCAAAAACTTTATCTTCGGGACCTTCCTCAGAGCCATCCCCTGTTTTTTTTTCCTCAGATTTTTATAAAAAAATTTAATCAATGAAAAAAAACCAGAGATTCAATCAGATTTGAACCTTTGGTTTCAATTCTCAATTTGGAGAAAAAAAAAAAAAAATCACAGTAGGCACCTTTTCCTGCAGACCTGGCAAAGCACCGGAGAGAAGTGCTCCCTGAAACAGTCGTCATGAACAGAACCGATCAAAAAAAAAAAAAAAAAAAACCAAAAATCACAGAAAACCCAGGAAAAAAAAAAAGAATCTCAGAAACAAGAAAGAAAAATGAAAACCTGAGAGAAACCCATGAGACCATCGATAGGTCCGTGCTTGATTATACACTCTTCGATGTAAGCAAGACACTTATTGAAGTTTCTGTACTCCAAGAAACCCTAAACCCCAGAAAAAAGAATTCAAAACTCAAAATTCAAAATTCAAAATTCGCTCAGTACTTAAATCTATTAACTTACTTTCTCGAATTGAAACCATTCGTAGTAAGGAGGATCGAATACGCCTTCAAGATCAGATTTCCCTTCCGCAGGGAAAGGTGCATCGAGGAAGACAAGATCCATCTTTTCTAGAACCGATTTCGGCCACTTGTGGACTTGTTTCTTCATGATCTCACCACTCGTTCTAAAGCCATGAAGACACAGAATTCTCGGCTTCCTCTGATCTTCGAAATGCTCTTCCATCCCCATCGAACCCATCTCTTCCAAAATCAAATTAAAAATCTGTATCTTCCTCCAATAAAGCTGGAGGATCTCCTTGGATTAAGCTTTTTATATTCCACGACAAGTCCAGAAGAATCAAATCCCCTTTGACTTTGACTAAATCCAACGTCAGCTGAGGCCGACGTCACAAGAACACCGCGCGACCAATCATTGACTCGGAAGGAATGGAAAACCTGGACTGTAGAGGAGGAACTAATTAGTAAATAAACCTATAACCACACAGTTTGACCATCTTCCGGTCCAACCGAGCTGAGTTAGGATAAGTTAGGTATTTCTAGGGCAAATATTCTAAACCTTTCACATGTGATGGGGTTGGGCTATGGTTTTGAAGTGTCAACTAAGCTGTCATTTAGCAAACCAGTAATGTTGGCTACACACAATTTTCGTTATTCACTTAATCTTGTAAGATATAGGCTCTTTTCTTCCTAGTCCTCATCAAGGCTCTCTGTTTTGAGCAATTATTCTCGGCCGCATTGCATCGGTGCGGCGAGGATCTAGATGTTTGGGAGCATTCAGGCACACACCCCAAGGTGTTCTTAGTCGTCCAAACTCTGATCGCACCAGTGTAGTGTGGCAGAGAATTTTTATACCTTTGTTTTGGGGTGTAAATGTATGTACATGGTCTAAATGGTCTAAGTTACCAACTTGATGTTTACTCCCAGTGTTATATTTGGTTATTTAGTCTTCCTTTGAGGGGTGAGAGTTTGAGACTAGTGGATTGTTAGTGTGTACGATTTAAAAGATAATTGGAGGAAATGTATAATTAGGTTCTTTCTATATACTCGGTGCAATCTAAGGGTGTCAAATAATACAATATTTAATATATGGTATAGTTTTGGTATTGTACAACAACCAAGAGTAGATACCGAAATCATACCATATCAGAAAAATTTGGTACGATACGGTTTTGATTCGGTAAATATACGATTTTCATTTGGTATGAATACAGTCTTGGTGCAACATTGATGCCATATTTATTTATTTATTTATTTTTTCCTTTTATGTATATATAATTAGTAATTTGGTATATAATATGATATTTGTATTTTGGTCCTTTTTCAGATCTATTCCCGCCTGGTCTTCCCTTACAGGGGGGAAGACGCACTTGCCTTTATCTGAGTTGCTACTCGATAAAGCTTGCTCTATCTTAGAGATCAAGGGGCAAATGCTCCACAAAATGGAGGTGTGGAAGCTACTGGTGGAGGCTGGCTTGAAGTGGGGGCTAAATTCCTCAAAGCTCCAAGTCAAAGGACAGAACTGGGGAAAGCTTGGCATACAGGTCAAGGACGATAGTTGATTGATGTTTGTCCACTTCAATCTGAACCCGATTAGAGCAAGAACAAAGAGAAGGTGTAACGCGAGGATCATAGATTCGACTGACATACGCAACTTCTGGAGCAATGTTAGTTTCTCCATCTCAACACAGCCACTGTAATTAGAGGTGATTATGGTACCATATGGATATCGACTTGACGGATGATCGATGTCTCCCTTACAAATGTCACTATGGTTTCGATAATTTGGTATGATCTGGTATACCGAATGATTTTGTTTTATATCGATATTGTATCATATTGAGAAAAGAATTATTTTTTCATACCAAAACCGGAGATTCAGTATGATAATTCAATATCTGTATTCGATATTGATACCAAATTGGCACTTTTTAGGGGGTGTTTGGTTTGGTAAATCCTCAAGATGACATTCTTTAGAATGATAATTCTTAATTTTTGGAGTTGTTTGGTTCCACTAGGATGACCCTCATAAGTGATGGTCCTACTTCCCATGAATGACCATTTTACAAAGGATGTCTCCCAAATTTGAGTTTATGTCAACACTAAAACTCAAATTTGAGCAACCAATTTAACACCTAATATAAAAAGGGAAAGTGGGAAGACGTTCTACTAAGGCCTCTAAACCCGTGATATTTTGATGAAGCTTTCTCTGTTAAATACCCTCTCACCGAGAGTCCACTGCTGGTGACTGGTAAGCTCTCTCTCACACACTCTTTCTCGTTTTCTCTATCTACCTCTCTCTATTTCGATTTCATCGAGTTGTAGGGTTAAGTTTTTAAAACCATAAGCTCTCTATTTCCATTTCATGGAGTTGTAGGGTTAGGTTTTTAAAACCAGAATCTACCGCTTTCTCTTCCCTCTCTCTCTCTCTCTCTCTCTCTCTCTCTCTCTCTCTCTCTCTCTCTCTCTCTCTCTCTCTCTCTCTCTCTCTCTCTCTCTCTCTCTCTCTCTCTCGCTTTCTCTGCCTACGGCTCTCTATTATGTTTTCATTGGGTTGTAATGTTAGGCAGAACGTACCACTCTCTCTTTTGTGTTTTAAGTTTATTTTTAGGTTTTTTAACTTAGACCTCATATGCTCTATTCATGGATATGTAGCAATGGCAATTGAAGTGCTTGGATCTGTTCTCTGGTTAGCCTGCCCTCCCACCAACGACGTTTGCTACAGCCAGCCGGTGACTCTGCAAAATTGGATTTGGTATTCTTCTCCTCCTCTCTTTCCCTCTCTGTGTTTGTCTTGCATTTTGAGCTTGGTTCATGAGGATCGGTTAATCAGGGTCTGCTATCACATGGAAGGTTCACTGATTGGTCTGCGTGAATTCAAGCTGGAAACCTCATATGGGTTTCTTTGTTTTGTTTGAATTTGAGGCTTCATTGTTTTAGTTTAGTTAAAAGGGTATTCAGAATCTAGAACATGGGTGTTCATATGATTTTGCGAAATGATTGTCTTCAAACTTGAAATTTTAATTTTGTATGAGTTAGTGCAGAAATGCTTTTTTTTTTTTTTTTTGGGAACATTGATTCAATTCTGTTATTGGAAAGCCTGAGCATTGGTATATTGAGCTGCTCATTGAACAAGGTATTTCTGGAATCTGGATGAGTAGTTTTGGAATCATTGGGTCCCCCAACGGTGTGATATTGCTAATTCAGTTCTATCCATGGATTAATATTTTGTATTATTTTGATTGATGATACAAATAAAGTTCTTGTCATGCCTTCTCCTTGTTCAAATTTTCATTGGCGTTCTAATTTTAACTTTGGTTTTTTTTTTTAATTGGTGATCTGAGAGGTTAGAGGCTTCTTATTTGAAAAAATCTGTTTATTTTATGGGAAAAGGCTAGGCACAGCCTGTGTCTCCCTCTCTCCCCCTTCTAGTGAAAAAATCATATTTAACTAGCAGCTTCAGCCAACATCTGCCCAAGTTAAATTAATGTTTTTTTTTTTTTTTTACAATTTTCTGGTTTTGCATACATGCCTCTAGCATATGAATACATTACTAGTTTTCTGAAGTGCTTGTTTAATTCTGAATTGTAGATTTACGTAAAAAATGGATAGTGATGATGAATACGATGAGTATTCTCAGAGGCGTAAAAAAGTAATAATACTTGCAGCTACTGCAGTTGTTATAGCAGTGGAACAATATAAGAAACTGTTTCTATGTAAACAACCTTATCATAATGAGCCTCAATGTGGCTCCGTTGAAACACAACGAATCATTGGACAACTGACAAGACTTGTCGAAACATGATAAGAATGGACATACTTTCCAATAAAACTCATAATATCTTCTTAAACTAAAGGTAAAGTTAACAGTTTACTATTTTGACAATTCAAGAGTTAATTATCATTTTTTTTTTGTAGACAAAAGAGCAGAGATTTTGGAAAGAGCATAGAGTGATTTCCATTCACCTACAAGTTGTCGATTGGCTGCGTAATGAAATTGCTATCGGGGGCTAGATCTTCACACTCATCTGATGATATCAATGAGGACCAGCCTTACATCCCAGTTCCAATTGATGATTTCATTAGCATGGACAATTATGACGATGTTGATGACAATGTTGGTGAAAGTGTCCATTATACTCCCAATGCAAGTAGGAGTCATTCCCGTGGTAGGCCTAGTTTAGGGGTGACACGTAAATAGAAGAAGAAGAAAGGAGGTGCAGAGAAGGTTAGTAGTCCTTTAAAGGTGATAGCCAATGCAATTGTGGAGATGGCCAAGCAAGACCCCCGGAAGGAATTTGTAAAAAATTTATGTTCTAACATTGATGTACTTCCAGGAGTTGAGTTTGATAAAAAAATTGCATGCTAAACAATTCTTCATGCAACATAAGGAATTGGCTCCCATCTTCTTAAATGCCCAATGAGGCAGATAAGCTTAAGGTGTTTGAACACTACACGAGGAATGTCGAATATGGTGGTCAAGAGTGAGGAGGTGTCACTTTATTTACTTATTATTAGTGTGTTGTTTCAAAATATGAGTAAATGGTTGGAGAATTTATGACAAGCATTTGAAATGCTTATTTTGGTGATGTAATATTGACTCTATTTTTGAACTCTCATTTAAACTGATCAGCTGGTGATTGGTAAGCTTCTGTAAGAAGGTATTATGAGTTTTATTGGAAAGTAACAGAATTGGATGTCTGTCCTCCTTATGCTATATTTTTATTTTTAAAAGACAACATAGATTAGTAGTGCAAAAATTATGCATTTAAATGGTTTTTTTTTTTCAATTGCTTTTGTTTATGCATCTCTCAGATGTTTTGTGGGAAGCAATTTCAAGTGGTCAAGTTCTTTCACTGTACCAAGGGCTTGGGACCAAGAACCTGCAATCTTTCATATCACAGTTTGTCTACTTCTTTGGGTACAGCTACTTCAAAAAGATATATCTGAGGAGGAGCGGAATGAAGTCCATGAAGTCATGGAGGGAAGTGTAGATTTTGTCAACATTTATTTTATTTTATTTTATTTTAATTGTTTGAATAAAAAACTATGGCTGTATTCTGTTTTGTTTTTGAGAATGTGTAATCCTCCCTCTCAACTTGTAGGTTACAATGCACAGAACAAGGATGGAATAACAACCATCAATAGTATTGTCTACTTGACTACTTTGTTTGGTTGTCTTGGTTGCTGGTTCATCTATTTTGAGCACATTTTTTAGCCATGGTTTGGCTGGTATGAAAATAGCTGAGTTTGAGAAGGGAATGAAGTAATAACAATCAAGGTTATATGATAATAGCTATGCTGTTTATGCACTATTATTAAATCGAGATGATCTCTTCTATCTTTGATGCATTCTTAATGGAGGGGATGATAGTAACAAGATAGAGGGCTAAAACCAAAACCTGGTGTACTCTTGATGGGTTTGTGATTCTGATTAATATTTTTAGAAACTGGATCATTTAATCTATTGGTAAAGGACTTTGGCTCCCTTCTTTCCTGCTCTTGTATTACAAGCATGAAACTGAAGACTGTTAATTCCACCAAACAATTTATGACTTTTAAATTGTTTTGGGAGTTTGTATTAAACTTTTGTTCGTGGCATTGTAATTTGATTCTCATCTTAAGTTGATAAAATCCATTTGTTGCATAACACAAAAAAGAAAAAAAGGGGGGGGGGGGGGGGATTTGTAGGGTTTGAGGCAAATCCCACAAGCTACGGTGTTAACTATTTTGTAGGGGCTTGAGGGGGCCTCCTTTTAGTTCTCTGATTGAATATGATTGGAATGTAAGTAAGGCTGGTTTCCTGCTTTTTATTTGATGGCATGCTGAGATATGGAACTACTGCTACTAGTCCACACCTCTTTCTGCCCTTTGCTTCTGCTTTTTCATCTCTCTCCCCCCCCCCCTCTCCCTTTTCTTTTCTATATTTATTTTTAGAATATTTTACCTTGGAAAGTCTGAAAGCATAAATCATAAGTTTCTTCCTTTCCTGAGCCACAACAGTTTTGTATTTGTAGGTTTCCACGTGGATGACTCAGAAGTTGCTTTGAATGTGTGCTTGGGTAAGCAGATGGTGAATTTAATTACCATGAGACTGAAGACTGCTAATTCTGATGAATTTGAATAGAGCCAATTATAACTTTTTCTACATAGTTAAATTCTATTAAAGGATTCAACCCAAAATATATATATATATATATATATATATTCTATTACAGGGAGGCTACAGGGCTAGGATATGAGTTCATCTTTAAGATCATATTATGGGTCAACATGGTTCAATTGTTCACATTTCAACAATGTGTATTGTTTGTCAATGACCATAGAATCTTCACTCTCTCATTTCTTTTGTCAAAAGAGGTGGATACTTGAGCCATACTACAAATTTTGCTTCAATGCAAAATTGTGGGGTGATTTTTTTTTTTTTAATGGAAAAACCATATATATTTTGTTAAATGAAAGATAAATTACTTTTAAATTATTTAAAAATATAAATTTTAGAAATAAATAAAAAATAATAAAAAAGGTTACAATTTTTTACTTCACCACTCTTATGTTTAACTAAATAATTTTATAAGAAGAATCACTACATAAGATTAGGGTAACCAAACAGTTTTACTGTAAGAATCATTATACAGATTTAGGGTAATCAAACAGTTTTACAGTAAGAATCACTATACAAATTTAGGGTAACCAAACAGTTTTTCGGCAAGAAACGTGTACCGAACTTAAAGCAACCAAACGATTTTTCAATAAGAAACACAATTCAGAAGAATGTCTCTCAAAAGATTGACATCTATATCCGATACATACACCATTTGATTTATCGAACCAAACACCCCCTTATGTGTTGGAGTTTAAATTTCAAAACAATTAGTCTCTTTTTTTGTTCAAACTCTTTGGTACTAGTAAAAGCATGTGAACTAAAGTTTAATCCCACATTGAAAACTTGTAAATGTTTCCTTAGGTATATATATAGGATTGTATCTTAAGGGACACATACATACTATTCTATATTGTTTCTTCTTCTCTCCTCCCTCTCTTTCAGTTACTTGCTGTACCCTTTATGCACAAATTGTGCATTTGCATTTGTATTATTTCGTTGGGATAACTAAGATCTTCTTGGAACAGATAGAGAGCTCTCGATCAGTCCTCTATTATGAGAACTGAAGAACCCATAAAAGGTTCCTTTAGTTTTTTCCTTTATAAAATCAATTCTCTTTTACATAGGTGATGTTATAAGATGTGAATACAATGTTCCAAGGTGATTGCAGCAGTGGACAAACAAACACTCTTTGTTTTTTTTGACTCTGTTTGGTCTGAAAACCCTTCAGTCTGGAGACTCTGAACACCTAATGATTTGGTGAGAAAATAAATCCTAAAATCGATTTAATGGAACATCCAGAGTCAGGTTTGGGGGTCAACTTCATAGCTTGAAGATCGTTGAAAAAAAAAAAAAAAAAAGAGGTGAGATGGAAGATCAGGTTTTGTATTAAAAAAATAGAAAAGTCAAGATATATTAAGGAAGGATAATATGGACATTATCAAAAATATGGCATAATTAACCGATGGAACCTCAAACCTCACTATCAGTGTCACATCTAAGGGGTTGAAATGTAATAAATGAAATATGACGGTAGGTGTAATTAGACCAAACATTAGGGGAGGTTGATGTAAAATTTTCAATTATAAATTATTTAAAACATTTCAATAAGAAAATCTCTTAAATATATAATGGTTACAATTTACAACATACAAAATCCAGATTACTCGTAAAGTGTATAGCATTGCTACCTGCATGAGCAATAATAAAGAATGTAGATCTATCTTAAAAAAAAAAAAAAAAAAAAAAAAAAAAAAAAAAAAAAAAAAAAATCCTATCAAGGAGAAAAAGAAAGTGGGAGGGGTTCATCCAATTCAAAATGCTGCCCTCTCTTCTTCTTTGTAGGAAGGTTCACCGGTAGACAACTTATTCTGAATACTCTTTAGGAAGCTCAGCATCAACTCCAAGCTTTTTTCATCTAAACCGAAGTTAAAAAGCGAGAAAAAAAAATCATATAATTGAAACTAAATTTGAATCTGGTTCCTCTCCAACGACTTGACCCTTCAATGATCATCTAAGGGTTGGAAAAACTTGGACATGCATCCCAACACCTGCAGATGCGTGTTCCAACTCTCCCAGCCCTTGAATGAATCGATGGAAGGTCGTTGATGTTGGAGAGGATCTTTTTCCATCATCAAGAGAGAGAGAGAGAGAGAGAGAGAGGAAGGTACCAAGCCTGGGCACTGTGTGGCCTTTGGGGTGATGAATTGTTACTGGGTTGACAAATGACTCCATCAGTTTAATACCGTATGGCTTCAAGAAGTCCGTCTCACCTGAAACAATGCCATTTGAAAGCATCACATAAAAAGGGTTAATAATAATAATAATAATAATAAAATAATAAATCAAAATCAAAATAAAAAATGTTTTACAGTCATGCTTACACCTCTAAATTAAAGATGAGAAGTGGTTTTACAAAAAGGGTATCAATTCAGAACCGAAATAAAAAATTGAAACTGAAATTCATTATTGAAAATTGAAATCAATTCGAAATAAATCGGTTTGATTCTGGTTTCAAAATCTGAAATCTATTTTATTTGATTTTAAAATCGTTGAATTGAATCAAATCAAATTACCTATTTTCAAATCGAATATACTATTATTATTATTATTATTATTATTATTATTTATTTTATTTTATTTCTTTTGGAAGGGTCTTTTGTTGGTGAATATAAACCTGGTCAAAACTCGGTCTGAAAAAATACCAAACAGTGAAATATATTTTTTCAGACTGAGTTTTCTTAAGACCATAGTGAATCCTCATGGGTGCTTTAAATACACAGCTGGGGTATCATGAAGGTTTTTAGAAAAAGGTAGCAAAACCCTATAAGGATTTGTGAACTTTATGATGAAATGGTGTGCACTGTGAAGTGCCAACTTCATCACTTGGTGAATGTCC
Organism: Macadamia integrifolia; assembly: GCF_013358625.1. Taxonomy (NCBI): domain Eukaryota; kingdom Viridiplantae; phylum Streptophyta; class Magnoliopsida; order Proteales; family Proteaceae; genus Macadamia; species Macadamia integrifolia. The sequence goes on from NC_056562.1 coordinate 22,890,134, forward strand.
TAAATCTTTTGTGAAACAGTGAGCTAAATATTAAATTAATTAAAACAAAAGAAAAAAAAAAAAAAAAAAAAACCAAAATTTACACAACCGAAACTAAACACCCTTATTAATTTTAGATCATTTTCCACTTTTATTTGTAATTCTCCATTTTACTTTTAAATTTGACCGGTCCAAATGAGAGAGAGAGAGAGAAGAAGAAGAAGAAGAGGTACCGAGAAAGTGGAGGGAGGGACAGTCAATGGGAGAGGAATAAGCCTTTTCCGCCAATGAAGCCGACTTGAACTTCGCTCCTCCAATTATTATCAGAAACTTAATCTTAGGAACCTTCAACAAAGCCATCCCCTGTTTTTAATCAATACAGAAATCAGAGATTCAACCACATTTGGAAGGAAAAAAGAGAGAGTAAATGAATCAGAGTAAGCAAGTACCTTCCCTTGCAGACCTGGCAAAGCAGCGGAGAGAATTGCTCCCTGAAACACTCGTCAAGAACACAACAGATCAAAAAAACTAAAATCACAGAAAACCCAGAAAAAAATTCAAAGAACGAAGAAGAATAAATGGAAAACCTGAGAGAAACCCATAAGACCATCGATAGGTCCGTTCTTGATTATACACTCTTCGATGTAAGCAAGACATTTGTTGAGGTTTCTGTACTCCACGAAATCCTAAAACCCCCCAAAAAACGAATTCAAATCCAAAATCCGAAATCCAAAATCGAAAATCCAAAATTTAAAATTCAATTTCATTCAAATTCCTTGGTTCAAACTATTAACTCACTTTGTCGAATTGGAACCACTCGTAATACGGAGGATCGAATATGCCTTCGACATCAGATTTCCCTTCCGCAGGGAAAGGTCCATCGAGGAAGACAAGATCCATTTTTTCCATAACAGATTTCGGCCACTTGTGGATCTGTTTCTTCATGATCTCACCACTCGTTCTGAAGCCATGAAGACATAGAATTCTCGGCTTCCTCTGTTCTTCGAATTGTTCTTGCATCCCCATCGAACCCATCTCTTCCAAAATCAAAACTCTATATCTTCTTCCAGTAAAGCTGGAGGATCTTCTCCGATTAAGGCTTTTAGACTCCACGACAAGTCGAGAAGAATCTATTTCCCTTTGATTTGGGCTCCTTCTGGTTTCAATGGTTGTGGGCTTATTTGAAAATTTAAATCTAACGTCAACTGTGGCCGACGCTACAAGAACACCGCGTGATAGTCCAATCATCATCTCGGCAGGAAAGCAGAGCAGAACCGATAACAGAAATAGAGAAGGAACACCTTTTACGCTGTAATTAGTAAATACTATGGCCACACGGTTTGACCATCTTCCGGTCCAACTAAGTTGAGTTAGGATTAGGGCAAATATTACAAACCTTGGAGTATAGTTTTGAAATGCCAACTAAGCTGCCATGTGGCAAACCCAATAAGGTTGGCTAGACTCGGTTTAAGAGTTGAGGAATCCATGAATTAATCAAGCTTTTTGCTCTCTTTCTATGTCTCCAACATCAGACCAGGCCATGTATTGGTTTAGTCCAAACCATATGGTGTTTAATGTGAGGTGTGGGCCAAGAATCGCCATTGCCGTTAAGGACTACGCTATAATGGGTTAAACACTTGAGAATCTAATTTCGACGCGCATAAATGCATCCAATCCGACAATTCCTATTTGATATAGCTATTTGTGCAAGTATTTTACGATTAAGAAGTAATTTTTTTTTTTTTTTTTTTAATAGATTGTGTATTAATCTACTGTAACTACAGAATACATGACTGGATACAAATTAAATTCTCTCTTTTGCCCTCCTCACACTAATTCAAGTTCATTCAAGATCAATGATTCCTGGAACAAAGGCCGTCGGTCGAGCAAACAACCAACGTGCAAGTCAAGTAACGAAAGTAGTATCTAATAGAGCAGACTCAAGTGCACAAGCAAAGGTGGTCATAGATCAAGTGATGGATGGACCACAATCCAGAGGGAAAGGATAGAGCGGCTGATCCTCCAACAGGTGATACACGACCTTTAGAGGGTTGTGAAGTGTTGTCAAGCATCAACGTCTTCAGCCGCTCGAGCCAACTTTCCTCACTGATCAAGCATTCCCACGATCATTCTGCCTTCGCTTCTCGTAGCCAGCACTTCATGAACAAGCATTAATAAAAGCTCAAACTCATCTCATTCCCTGCCAATCCCGGATCAACTTGCGTAAAGGGTAATGGTGCTTCTCCAATGTACCCAGTATGATATAATGGGCATTTGTGATTTGCCCTGCCGAGCACCATGTCCTCTTCTATGAACATAATTGAAAGACGTGTAAACCTCAAAAGGGTACTCAAGGTTTTTTCCCCTATTAGTAAAAGGCTTTTTGAGCTGGGGTAAGGTATTCTTTTCTGCAGAGTTCATTTTTGACAAAACCAACAAAAGTTTAGTACTCCTTTTGAGTGAAAAAGGAGTTGCTTTCCGACTTGATTGCTTTGCTTAGAGGACCATTAAGCCTGATTTCCTGTAATATCCTTTCTTCCTACAATCAGTTGTTTTAAGCAATTGATTGACTTCTTTTTCGTGCTTTCTTTTGTATTCTCTGGTCTAACCTTCATCACTTCAAACGGGCACATCGCCCCTCTTTTGTTCGTTGAATTAAAAAGAACAAACCCAATAATCAAACTACTACACTACCACACAAACAAGAAAACGGATGCATGTGCTAAGCGATCAAACTAATGCACCCCTAAAAATAACAAAAATCATGTGGAATGTATGTGGATTTTAGAATTTAATTTGTCATATAAATGATACAAAAAAATCATTTACCAAAAGTTACCAGAGGTCCTGTAGAAACCTTCGGATCATGGAAGCTTGCCCTCATTAAATTTGCCAAATTTAAACATAGGGTTTGCTAATCACACCCTTCTTTTTTTTTTTTTTTTTTT
>NC_056562.1:22894741-22928662 GCF_013358625.1 Macadamia integrifolia
TAAAAAAAAAAAAAAAAAAATAAATATGCACTAGAAGTGAGCCCCAGGTTTCTGAGCCCAGTACTTGGTTATTGTTGGAAGAGATTCATCAGAGGACCTCTTATCTTTCCCAGTCTCTCATAGTCACGGTCCAGTTAAACCTGGGTTGCTTTCAGGCTTCAAAATTGGGTCTGTCATGGTCTAGCATGGTTTTTCAGCTTGACACTTGCTGCATCATTTTTCAGACTGACATCTATGATGCCAGAGCTCCAAGGCCGTTTCAGACACAGTTTGATTCATTTTTTTTAGATCTAGTCCCTAACTGTTTTACTACATGAGTCAGGGTTACTAGAATCATGGACTGGGGTGAAGCTTGTCTTCTTCAACCTCATCACACAAACAGAAACCCAGCAGTAAACAGAGTTAATTGGGATTAGCTATTCTCAATCACAGCGACCAACACATTAAAACCTACTCTCTTCATTTGCAGAACCACATCTGCAGTCACTGCCAGCAATGTGTTACAACTATTACCTGGATTTCACAGGTCTCATGTGAAGGAGATTTTCTCTTCGAAAGCAGTCACTTCTTTATGTTGTTCTGTTTTCCAAAGGTAACATTCCCCTCTCTTTCAATAGTTTAGTTCTTTAGGCTTGATAATCATAATACTCTATCCATCAGATTAATACATATACATGTCTCCCTTGTGCTGGCCATACATAGAACATTTTTCTACTATAATCACCAACTTAGGGTTAGGGTTTACCAATCTGCATTATGGGTTTCTTGGTTCTTGCACTCTAACCTCGATATTCGTCCTACTTTATTTTCATTTACTTCAGTTCATATTTTGCATCAATTTCACCTATGACCACACAACAGAGGAGAGAAATTGAACTTGATGCAATTGTCCACTATCACTCATTCTAAATCTTTGTTTAGACTTTCAACTCAATCTAATTCCATTTGTCCTATTTTTTTAGTTCTCCTCTATTTCTTGAACTATGAACCCTAAATTTGAGCACATTGATTCATTACTACTCTTGTCCCAGTTAAATTACCAAGGAAAGTTAACCTTCCTTACACCAAATACACGCTGCTCAAGCTAAGCACCGACATTATGCACCTCCCACTAATCCCCTTCTTTTTCCTGTCAACCTCATGCGGAAGTCGCAATCCACCTGGTCATAGACTCCTAAAAAATCAACCTTCCAATCAGGCCATAACCCCTTTGCAATCATAGAACCGTACCAATTAGCAGCATCCCGTCACGAATTTTCCAAACCGTGAAAAATCCCATTGGTTAGCACTTAAGACCCTCCCAATCACCTCAAGTCAAGTAGCCAATACATTAGCAACATTTAACTTCTTCTAAGGAATAAGATCCATTGACAGTTCTGCACGGTCATTGAGCCCTCGAATAGTAACATTTAACTTCTTCGAATAAGAATTCGACATTTTTTTGCCCAAGTGCTAGTATCATAATCTACGGAAAAAATCAACGGAGCATTCTTGGAGCTACAAATTAGCTCCTCAAAAATCCAGGGCGATCCAGGAAACAAACACCAAATATGAACCTCAAGGAATAATAGGTTGATCCTACTGCTTACTTCCTTGCACAGAATACTTGATCCACTATAGAAGCTTACAAGACTGGCTAATGGACTTACCATAGAAGGTTACCAGAAACAAATAAATGGACTTACCACCTTCAAAACGAAGATTTAGTCAATAGAACAAAAAAAAATACAACATAACAGCACTAAATAACAGATCTTTAAACATGTCAGTCAAAGATCTGTTGAGGAGGAAACAGGAGAGAAGTAGAAATATTTTCTAGCCCAATAGAGGAATGTAATTCCAAGAGGGCAGAGCACTTCTGCATATTATGGTCTTTCATATTCTCAAGGTGGGGATTTCAAAGGGCACCACAAAAGGAAACTCAGCCTCAATTGCTGGGTTTTAAGTCTCATGGAGCTGAAGGTCCATTGTGATTTCCTTGCACAATTAGAAGGATCAGAGCCATATTGTCCTTGATGGCATTCTCTTTTCAATAAACCCCAAGGTTTGACAATGCATAGGCTGATCTTTTGCCATGCAAGGGCTTGCTAGGTGCACAATGCATTATGTGACCTCATTTCCATTTTCAGAGCAGCCTAAAAGCACTTTCATGTGTATCTTGCCTATTGTTTTGATCAGCAGATGAAACACAGAAGCGGGCTTATTTTAGTAGAAGCCTAAGAGATTAGGTGATGCAGATTCAAAGGTACTTAAAAAAGCACCAAAGAAGAAAGAAGTACCAGTGTCAACACACAACTCAACTCAAAGGTACTTACATGAGTACCAAAGAAGAACTCAGTTGTATATTTTTGTTGGACCAACCATGCCATGTAGGAAACTTAGGTGGACACAATGAGACAGTCATTTGAACACTCATGTGACTCTTGCACATAGATCTTACTCTGATGTTTCTTTTCTATCTCATTAATTTATTAATTTATTAATTATTTTTTTCTTACAAGTGATGGTCCCTTTCTATCTTAATTTATTGAAGACTGTTTCCTTTGGGTTACTTTACTAACACCCACTATATACACCAAAATCCATACACATGTGTTTGTTAAACTTAATATGAATTACAATTATCCTGACTTATCACCGGTATAATTTAACTTCATCTAATACAAAGAAGTAAGAGAATAGAAGATGCTATTGAATAATAAAAGCATCAAATGGGCCCAAATTTAGTTATCCTTTCACTTTCGTGAAGGAAGTCTAGGGATGAATTATTCTCAAGATGGCCATATCTACGAAAGACAGGTGTATGATCATATTTACTCTACCCACATACAACAGCTTCTCCACAATTAATAATCTATTTAAAATACTATAAAGATCCTACAACCTGAGAATCAGAACCAACTCATTAGTTTGAGGAAGACACATGAGCATTGTCACCCATTCAAAAATCATAATTGAAACACAATAACACATAGTTTAGATTCAATGAAGGGAAGCAACTGCATTAAATGCAATAACTTAAGCCCAGGTATTGAACACAAATATATAATTTATTCTCTTCCCATGTAAGTAGGTCAAAAGGATTTTACAAACAAAGGATAATGTAGCTTCTTCTTCTTCTTCTTCTTTTTTTTTTTTTTTTTTTTTTTTTTTTGACCTTTACTAAACCATGAAATGAATAAAACCATGAGTCACATCACATGTATTAGAATATATGATAACAATAATAAGGATGTTTCAAATAGTTCTTCTGCAATAAAGAGTTTGGGTAAGGGGGAAGAAAGTCATTCCCAATCTGTTAAGTTCTTCCTACGGGCTGGTTTAGAAGGTGGATTTCTTCACGAATCCTCTAGAGTTGCAATGGGTATAGGCGATGTGTCTTACATTGGCAGAGTAAACCATCCTTATTCAGACAAAAAAGCTACGTCTCTACAATAACAAATTTTAAATATGCCCTAATTATTTTGAAGAAACCGAACCATGGAATGCAAACTGAAAGTAAATGAAACAAAACCCAAAAAACATAGGAAAATCCAATAAAAAGAAAAAAGTTACTTGGACAAGGTAATAGAAGATGCGAAGCCCTTCGGGATCTTTGCTGCTCTGAACATCGACAAGAGACCCAATCTTCGAAGTAGTGAAAGAGATGTGCTCGTTCCCCATCACAATCTCAAGCTCTTGGCGCCCAACTCGGTCGGGTTCTGGCCAGTTGTTATCATCTTCCTTCATTATCTAAAGCATCAAATCCAACCAAAAAAAAAAAAAAAAATCTAACAATCAAAAGGGAGAGAAAAATATAGAGCTAATTAGAGAAAAGAAAAACCCTAAGAAAGAAAAGCTGGAGATAAAATGAATAAGAACATACCTCGCTTTCAGAAATGATTCTGCGGCATTCCTTAAGAACAGCGGGGGTGAGGAAAACTTCCTTGCGGATCATAGTGTCGTTCTTGTAGTTAGAGTTGTTCGCATAACGAAGCTTCCCATCTGGGCGAAACTCGAACTCCAAGAACTCATGTCCAAACTTTCCTTTGTGCCCTACGTAGTATCTAAGATAGAACTCACCGTTGTCTTCCCCTGCCATATCTCTCTTCTTTCTTTTCTCTCTCTTTCTCTCTTTGTCTCTTTATCTCTTTCTCTCTTTCCCTCTTTCCCTCTTTCCCTCTTTCTCTCAATCGAGTTCTCAATTTCAGAAGTGCGATTTGCCGCGGAGAATATCAGCAGAAGGGTAAGGGCAAGGGTATCAATACATAAACCAAAGCTGAGTAGCCGAACCTGAACCAACCGGTTTAAATCGAAATCGAACCGACTAATAATTAAATGGTTCAATTTGAAAGACTCAATAGAATCCAAATATTTGGTTAATCTCGGTCTGAGCCGTTAGACCGATGGGTTCAACTTATTACACTCGGAAAAGAACCAGAAATTCTTTAGGCTATGTTTGGAAGTCAAAGAAAAGAAAAGAAAAGAAAATGTCTGAAAAAAGTAAGCATAGTCTTCTCCCCACTTGAACAACAGAGTGAGGGTCAATCTAGAACCAGGAACTAGATTAGAACCAACTTGATAAATACCAAAACTGGTTATCAATGAATAGGTTTTGATTATTGTCATTAGAGTGATCTATGGTTTAGGATAAAAAATTTGTATCAAACTTTCACCCAATATTTTTTTTGGGTATCAAACCAATTAATGTGGTTTCCATAAGGTTAGCATAGTTTCATGTTTTATTTTCATAAAATTGGTTTAGTTGTGTTAATGGAGTTAGGCCTTAATGGTATGAGCCATATTATACGTGTGGACTTAAGGTGTTGTTTCCTTAATGGAAAAGAAACCCTAATTTCTTTGCAGGGTTGGTCCCTACCCTCATTTTATAAATTGTTATTAATGGCTTATTAAATACATGATAAGAAAATCATAAAGTGAAAAAGGAAAGAGGGTAGACTAGACCAACAACGATGTTCATGTTGCAACGAAGGATTGTTCTGCTACCACCATGGATTCAAGTATGCTTATAGTTGACTCCATAATCGTTATTGCATACTTATCAGATCTCCATGTTGTATTGTGTATTTCCGCTTTCAATAGTATTGGAGCTTGCCTATGAAGATCGATGGATTGTATGAATAACTTATTGTTGCGTGTTTTGATAGCCAAATTGAGACCCTTACTTCATAAGATTTGCAAATATGGGGAGCTCGACCATAGGAATGACTTTTATCGTATCATGAGTGAAGGAAAAGTACATCCATCTAGGGTCATAAATGCTCTTCCCCCTACTGTACAAAATTGATAATACACGCCATTGTTCTCCGGCATTCTTTGCTCACCATCTGAACCCCTCAGGAATCCTTGACCGTAGGTGAAGAAAAACTGTCTCCTCGACTATATGGGTGGAACCTGGTCAATGAACTACTGTAAACTCTGCCTGATGTTTTTTGCTCACTTGGAACTAGTCCAGGTCTGAGCCCGGTCCGTATCAATCGTCCCACTAAAACCCAGTATCAGATCATTTAATAAACAAGATGGTTTAATAATAAATGGGATGAAATTCCTAACAGTACCAGTACCAAAATACAAGTTTGGTACCGTATGAAACCGGAACTGTCAATGTTCTTGTATCTCAAGTTTTGTTGATATAGATTGATGTATTTGTGGAGTCTTTTCTCTTACGGACTCTTAGTTTTGTTATTATAAACTTATTTCGTGCTAATACTAAATCTACATCGGGACTTGATTGTTTAGTCATCATTAATTTTTAATTGTTATTTTGAAAAAACTTAAATGTGATCTTAAAAAGTCTTAAGGAGTAAGACCATAAAATCATCATGGTTTTGTATTATAATTTCCTTTCTAAAGCAAGTGACATATATCTTATGACAATGAAAAAATCCACAACACTAGCAATAGAACCACCTTGTTTGGAACCATTGAAAATTCTTCTATCTATTCCATAGTGCCAAGAACTGTTTAGGAACCGAAACTGTTCTATCCTGTTACTAATTGTGACCAGGACCTAGATTTGGTCCACTTAACTAAACAAGAAGGTACTAGAATTGGCACCTTTGATATCGGTACCGGTAACAGTACAAATCCGTCCCAAATAGTGGCTACCGTCCTGATTGACGCCCATGGAGCTATGATTGTACAACCAAAGAGAGTGGTTGGGCTTCTGATGTACTGTTTAAAATCAATTTGTAATGGAATATGGATTTTTATTTTATAGGATGTGCCCAAAAAGCAGAGGCAAAGGGATTCCCAACAAGCAATGCAAGGACTAATGTCACCAGGAAGCACCAGGTTAGAAGTATGGTCACCAAGACCTGGTTAACTGGATAAGTCACCGGAATGATCATCCTTGCCTTGGTTCTGTAGTTAATTTAAAGCAGGAACTAAGACTAGCTACCAAGCAATACTAGGAAAATTTAGAAAACTATTGACAGCCCACCATTGTATGGTTTTAATAAAAAAATGTCTTGAATTTGCAGTTACAGGATCAATCAACTCAGCAATCCTTTTTCCCAACAAGGTGAGAGAGCACTCGTCTATGTCAGAAATATAAGGAAAACAGGAAATTGATTGTTATAGCATGTACCAGATATAGAGGATGGGCACACCAACTTCGGCAATATTTGGAAAATTTAATCTCCACTATCAAAGCAAGCAATGTTGTACAATGCCTTGTTCTCCTTACTGCTTTACATCCTTACAGCTTTCCAATGTTTTGTTCTCACTTCTTGGACTTGGATGGTTTGAATATGGTATCCTTGTAGTATTTTAGCTCTCTGATGCTCTCTTTGATGTCATCCATGGCTCTATGCTTGTTATCCTTCGAAGGAGCTCTTTTGTTATCTATAAGAAAAGTAATTGCCTTCAGAACAAAATGCATATAACATTTAAAAGGGTGTTTTTTTTTTGGTGGGGGGGGGTGCGGTAGTGGGGTGGTGGGTTGGTTGGTTTGGGGGTATGCCCTTAGATAAGGCCTTATTTTACTTTTCTATCAAAATGTGCAATATGCATTTGGATGGCTCACATAGCAAAGTGAAATACATATGGCCAAACTAACGATTGAATTGATAAGGCATCAATGGTCCACCAAGTATATAGTTTCTGGACTTGCATTTTCAGCTTTCAAACCATTTTGTCAGAAGGTTGACTTTCAAAGATTTCACCAAGTTTCATGCAGGCACATAGTGAAATGACTTTGAGGCTCAAGCTTACATGAGTACACAGAGATGAGGACTAATGCCACAAATTTGAGCTCCAAACTGCAACAAAACAGATGAAGAGGATATCTAGATCGGCCACATGTCATTTAGTGGCCCATCTCAACTTGAATATTAGCATTTACCATTCAGCAGCATATGATCAAACGATGAATTTGGGGACTTCTCAACAGTCAGGAATGGAAGTTATAACGCGGAAAAATTGTGGGGGTTGGGGGAGGGGGTCACCATTCCCCTTAACAAATGGCATTGTAGATTCAGATGGGGCAGGAATTTTGTTAACAGGCGGACTCCATGTCCCCTGCTCACAGTCAAGCTTCAGCATAATTAGATTTGGACTAGTGGCAGAACAAAGTTTTGAAGAAACAGGGAAGAACAGGGACTACCAAGAGAGTATACAGGGATACGGATGTGATGCATGGACATGCATGGGAGGTCCCATATATATGACGGCATGTGGAATATGGGTCTGAAATTTGACGCATGGCCACTTCATACCATCCCCTAGATTCCCACCGGTCAGAATTACCACATCACTCTTCCATGTAGCAAAAAAACATAGGGAGTGCTGATTTGGATATTGGGTCCGAGCATGGTGAAACTTTTTTCCCAAAAAGGGGGGTGGGGGTGGAATCCCATAATAAATGGTATTTGAACCATAAAACCATGAAGCTTCAGAAATGGTGAAATACAAAACATGGATTAAGGAAAGCCAGATGATATGGGATTAGAGCCAGAGCTTCACATAAAAAGACAGACAAAAAGATCAACTTATAGGAGTTTGACTGATAGCAGGGGCTTCCTCGCCTAGGCCCCTCTTTAACCTCAATGAATCAGACTCTGGTCATCATATAACAGAAGCTTTACCAAAAATCACACATTCTGACCTCTTTTATCATCATGGACACCTTCCTACTCAATGTCGAGTCAATGATGTAGATAAAAGCACGAAGAAGAAGAAGACCAGAATGGAATTCAGGAAAAAAGGTATTGTTCACAAGTTATTGTTCATGGAATACAGTTCACGTGAACAATGATTTGGGTCCATATTTTCCTTGTGTAAGAATGCTTTTTAGAAGATCTTGGGGGCCCCATTGAAGATAGCAAGAGAAGGGAGATTTTATTGATGGTTTAGTTGGTTACTACTTAAGTTTCTATTTGTTTACTTACTAAGTATCCATGTTTGTTTAGAAGGCTAAATTCTATACAGCCTTACTAGCCTCTATTTTCAGTTTTTAGAAGGTAGACTAAAGTTTTATACTTTTACGTAATAGCAACATCGGAGTCTTAGTTTCTAATTTGTATTATTTCTAGAAGAAAGAACTTAGAATGGGCTAGTAGTTTCTAATTTTGAAGCCCAAAACAAGCCTGTGGTTCTGTTTTCCCTCAAATATTCTGCAGCAACTTCAACTCTACTGATCTGTGTATTCAGCCACCAGTTGTTGCTGCTCTTTGGAGGATCTATTCCGTACCCAAGGACCTCTCCTTGATGCTGTTTTGGTGTACATCTGATGGCTGAATTTGTCTACAGCACATTACTCACTAATTTCTGAACGTACTTTCTAATTTCATGTCCTGTCCATATCTCAGCATCAGGCCATCACATTATGCTGAGATTTGGAGGATCTAGTCACCACATTAAGACCTCAATTTGATGGGAGTTAGGCCCATCAAGTGGCTGTTTGTTGGTGTTTTGTTTATCTTCAAATTGCTGGGGTTTCAAGGCCTTACTACTGCCTGCGATAGTCTTGGCCTGATTTGTTTACTGCCTATATATATATATATATATATCAGGCCTGGCTTAGTTACCGAATTTACAGTCCTAGGACTGATGCAGTTGGACGCTGGAAGGGATCTCTTTGATTTGGGGTTCTTTATTTACTTTCCTTTATTGGTTAGAAATTAGATTGGCAGTGTTTTATTTAGATTTCATTTTTATTTTAGTTGCTAAATAGGTTAGTTTCCATTTTACTTAGTTACCAATTTATGCTTTGATTTTCCTTTTTATAGCCTTGTAATTCACGAGTGAAACTCAGTTATTTTGAAGAGTTGAATGAATTTGAGAATTATGTTTTGGTTAGAAACGATGGCTGCCATGGGTGGTTTCCATCTCTCCTCTGTCTCTTTATTTCATCTTCTTCTTTTCCCCTCTGTTCTTCTTTTCTTTCTTTTCCTTCTTCTCGCTGGTTTCCTCTCCCAGCCCCTGTTCTGGGCAATACTTCCAGCCCTAGTGTTGGGGCTCGATCTCTACAAAAACACACCAGACCAGTTCAAGATTTTTGGGACTCATTCCTACAATAGAAACGACTCACCATACACAGATCCAAGACCAAGTTTGGTTTCTACCGGAAGCTCTGACCAGAAGTTCAGATCTGGTTCTGTACCTGCGATAGACTGAGTTGCAGAACAAATTAGTTCCTACTGGTGGAGTCCATCACTGCTGGTTGTCAAGTGCATCCGATAGGGCTTGGGGTTTCGATCCTTGTCCTAAACTTGCAGATCCAGCAACTCTGGTGAGGGAGTTCTCTCCTTTGAAGGTTTACACTTGGTTACCGTTTTGTGTTCTATCGTGAAGAAGAAGAAGAGGATAGGGTTTCTGAAATAACAAGTAAGGACAGTTACTTTACTTTACAAATAAACCCCTTATACTGAAAAGTGTGTTCTATTAGTTCCTCCCTACTTTATCAATTACAGAACACCTCCCTCTTTTAATTTTCCTATTTCTGTCATCCCTATCACTTGTTATAATATCAGTAATGCACATGGTTGTTTCTGAATTTATAATATTGCCCCTCAATCATTAAATTGAGATGTTTAGTCATCCTTGTGGGCCCTAAGTGATCCGATTTCGATTTTTGTTTAGCCTGATCTTATATATGGCGTTTACTTGCTGTTGGTAGCTGTTCTATACTGAAACTGAAGTTAGTGTCTGAACTGGCTGTATTTAAGATCCTACACTGGGGTTGAGTCACTTGTGACTTGGCTCTACATTAGTTAATTTTAAAGTTCTCCCTCTCCATCCAAAACACCAATGAAAAAGGAAATTCTGTGGAAGGTCAGTCATAAGAAGAAAAGGGCAAATACCCAGAAGATTCAAGAAAGGACAACCTGGACTCTCTTAATGTTTACTAAATGTGCTGAGGGTGGTAAAACAGCAGGCCACCAGTCCATCCATTCCTCCTTGTAGGAAGTCTGGACTCACTTCCTCACCTGTAGTCTGCCTTAGCTTTCCTTAATGACATCTGTATTTGACATCATAAAAGAGAGGTGAATTTCTGTAGCATTCTTATGTTGATGTATTGAGCACAAAGGGAGGAAGCTATAACAGGATCTATAGGAGTAGTTCATCACCTTCCACAATGAGGGTGACATACGGAATCTGTTGACACCATATCAGAAAGAGAGAAATTACTTTGCCTGTGAGTGCTAGGCTTCTTTGCCTTCTCGAGGCTCTACCAATCTTTCTTAAAACTTCTTCAAAAGGTAATATCCTTCTTCTAATCCGCAAACATTTAATTCCATTGAAGACCGAGGTCTAGGCACTGCCTGACAGACAGTGAGCAAAGAGTGGAGCCAGAAGGAATTTGATCTAGACTAGGTAATTCACAGTGTACTGTGATGGTGGATTTTTATGGCAGATATTTGGTCCTCATTAATTTTTTTCTACTTTCTGCTTTTGCCTCATCTACAAAATCACCTATTCATCTAGAAAGATAATGAACATAAGAATATCAGATTCATCAAAAGGAAGTAATGAAAAGATAAATTGTTACCTCTAGGGAACCAGCGGATGCATAGAGCCTTAACACTGCTAACGTCAACAAGTACGTGAGAGAAAAGACTGGCCAAATCTGGCATATATTTCTGGCAAGAAAAAAAGTTTGCATGAGTTAGTAAAGAAAGCTTAGGGGAAAAAAGAGAAGAATTCTCTAAGAACATCCTAGTCATTTGAAAAGAGACATACAACATATGTTCTTAATATGAGTGTTTGGGCAAAAAGATAATCATATTGAGGGTAACTTGTCCAACGTCAAATTTATTAATCTGTGTTACTTTGTTGGTTAAAAGGACGATGAAGGGTCCAGGAAACTTGGGCTACTTACTTTTCAGGAGCCTCTATGAGAAAAACAAAAACCTCCAAAACAAGGCTTTCAAAGAAACTCAACCCAACCCCAACAAGGCCTAATTTCATATGTTATGGCCTGCTTACTTGAAACCCAAAGACCTGATCCCAGAAATTTTCCTCAATCCTTGGATCCAAATACCCTCAGGGAGGTGTATTTCATTAATTATAGGACCGAGGACTCCTGCTAACAAGGTTAGCTTACCAAACCCAATTTAACAGGGAACACCCAAGGAGGTGTCCTCACAAAATAACCATCCAACCCAGTTGCTTATTGTTAGTTTAGACAAAAGAAAGGAAAGAGAAAACGAGAGAGAGAGAGAGATTTAGCGGAAGATAGTCTCTATCGCATGATAGGGACTGATCTCTATCTTCTTATTAAATAGACTACTAAACTATTACAATATGAATAGGACAACTGTCCTAATATGACTAGGAATAAAAAAACATAATGTAAATCTAATTAGTCCAACTAATCCTAGCTGGACTCTAACACTCCAAATTAGAATAGGAGAACTAATTACTGCTAACAGCAGTCCTACTCTAACTAGGACTTAACTTCCTAGTTAATTTAGGGAACTAACCAGAGGAGGAAGGGAGGAGTCTGCACAACCCGCAAAACTCCTCCTCCTCTCTCACGATAGTCTCTAACACATATATTGTATGTTAAATGGATATGTTTGATGTTACAGAGATAAAGATGGTCATCTGATTGAATTGCAACATTGTATGCCTCCAAGCAATAGGCTTCTCATTACTCGGTGCCTGTATAAGTGCTAAACACACAATTAATATCAAGCTTTTTCAACATTATCAGTCAGAGCTTGAACCTCCTGACAGTAATGTTTAGTTATTTGATGTCACTAGCTATAAAGACCTACTTTTCCCATCAGCAAACCAAAATTAGTGAGGTCAGTACATTTATTCCTCATAATGGAAGGAAGCAAGACAGTAGTTCATTGATAGAAGAAATAAGGAAATGGTCCAATTTTGAAACACCAACAGACAGTAAAATAAGAATATCATGCATTGTACTCTGGCCTCTGGAAGTTCCCATGAGATATCCAGTACCAGGACAAAAACTCACTTACATGATAATAGAAACCCCAACTAAAAAATGGAAACTAAGTAATCTAGGCAATATATCAAATATAGAAACCACCAAAAGAAATCCTACAAAATATACCCAGTACCCACCCAAATATAATGAAAATAAACTAAAGATTACATCGTACGTTGTCTACCAGCCCTTGCCAGACCAGAAAACTGGTTTAGGACCGGTTCTTGGTTTGGGCCACCATAGTGGGTCATGTCTGTCCAGCCAGGCCATAGCCCCTACATCAATCTTTGCCCCAGTTTGGTACAAGAGGATCAATTTTAGCCATTTAAGCTTGTTTTGCACCGACTATGGCTTACATATAGATGCACAATGGATAGCAAACCAAAGACAAAAATAAAGCAAAAGTTGCTGCAGAGTTCTGATTCATTCAACAGGGAACTGAAGTAACAAAGAAGATACAGGACATCGTATTGTTACCCTTACCTTTAAAAATTGAAAATCAACATAAACTGAATTTCCTGCTAGAAGAGGTGTTAATGTGCCAACATGTTTCTTTACAAATTCAATAACCTATAAGGCACAAAAATACAGAACAAAAACCAATAAGAATCAAAAGAAACTAACATCAGAGGTAATTGAAACAATGAAAGATAAGAAAATTATGACAAGATATCATCAACGCCAACATCAGAAGAATGAGATTTGGATAAACAAAACGAACAAGAGACTAGCAGAGACGTGGGGAGGAGGTTCAGGATGGGTGCTCTTTTTTCACCCCAGTGGTGTGATGATGGGGACAAATCCAGAGCATCCACCAAGAGGCAACCCACAACTATAAAGATTGACCACCTGTAGGATACACATCTGCATCCGATTGAGTACCCAAATTTTAAACTATGGCCTTTCAAGTTTGTCTTTTTCCAAATAAAATTCTAAGGAAAGGATTCGGCACAAACCTTTGAAAAACTAACTTAAAGCTCTGACTTCTGCGGTAAGCAAGCCTACAAAATATGCCCCTTCTAGAAAAAAAAAAAAAATCACCTAAAGAGAAGCAGGAATTAATATGCGTCACCGCACCACCACCATCACCTCCTACACCTACACCACTACTGCCACCACCATCACCATTGCCACCACAATCGCCACCGCCTCCACCGTCACTGCCACACCACCACCACCACCTCCTACTCCACTGCCACCACCACTGCCCATGCCAAAATTTGGGGCATCGAATGAAATTTTGTAAATTTATATAAGTTCCATATACAAAAATTAATATGCGCTTATCAAATGCATTTCTTTTTTCTAGTCCAGAAATAAAAATTACTATATGTTATCAGACACGTTTTTTTTCCCAGAAATACAAAAAGTCATTTTTGGATAGAAATTTAGCCCAGAAACAGAATGGTTATCATACAGGCCCAAAATGGCCTTCGTCATCGGTGCCCGTGATACTTTGGCGGAGGTTTACCAGCCGAGACTTTGACGCAGATAAGGGCAAAGGAGAGCCCATAAGTTTTGTTGTCCAGAGGGGCTTGCCAACGACAGACCCTAGATCCTAAGCCCTTGTTCACACCAGAAATAAAGCGAAAGGCCAAGGAGGGTGAGCTAGAGCGGAATCATTCTACACGCTTGAGACGTTGAAATCTATCGCATTGCCGGAGAACAATCGGTTTCCTGCCGACATACCAATGTGCTCCCCCTAGAGCGTGGGCCTTTTCTTCCTCGGAGAACTTGAAGATGAAGAAGCCGTTGTCCAAGAGGTATGTATCCAGTAACCCCTGACTTTCCATTGCTTGGATAGGGAGAGCTTGAACAATATCCAGCAGTGGTTTGTTGCCAACAAAGTGGCCGACCAGACAGTTGTGCCATTTTTTGTGCTTCGGAGGTCAATAGGTCTGAAGGGTATAGAGCCACTTTCAAGTCTCCGAGCAGGATGGGGGGACAAACTGAAGAGAGAGGCCCCCTCCCAAAGGCATATTAGTCTAGCCAAAGAGGGAGGTCTAGGGCACACCTCAATAGGGGATGGGGGAGGGAAGGCAAGGAGGAGGGTGGGAGGAGGGGATTGGGTCAAGGTGAGGCAGAGGGGAAGGGAGTGAAGGGGACCCTAGTGGTGGAGGCACCACCCCAGGGCAAAGAGACATCGCAGAGATATGAAAAGGATGGTGAAACAATGTTTTTCACTGAAGGCCAAAATGTATTTGGCTGAAACAACACAACACAAGGTCGAAATTTGTTTCAACTGAAATGATGCTGATTTTTTTATTCTCCTGTTGTTTCTTCTCAGCCTTGTTGAAATCAGCAAAATTTCGCCGAGATTTTGGAAAGACTTTGAACCATGGTCTGCACGTGTTGGGGGTGTTGATATACATTGTTGTGTGCCCTTCCTAACCACTCGAGCTTTTAGGATAAAGGGTAGTAACAATGCTGTGATCCTATTTCTCATAAATAGTATGTTAGTGTTAATGTGACATTAGTACATATTTTTCTGATGAGGTTTGTGTCTAAGAGCATGTGTTAATTCCTCGTGTCCCCTCCTCCTTCACCTTGTTAATCCCTTTTGAAGGAGGATCTTCTAAGCCACTTTAAGTGTACCAGCAGTGCTCCAAGGAACCATGTGAAGCTACATCCCTGCAGCCCTCCCCATTGTCTGAGCCCTTATCTAGAACTCCATCATCCCCTCTATCTGATCTTGATCTGTCAGTGGCTCTTCGAAAAGGTGTGTGCTCTTGTACTCAAAGTATCTAGTGCTTATCTTATTGCCAACTTTGTATCTGCGTCTCATCTTACATCTTCTATTTGTACCTCTGCTTTCATTCATAAAACCTATCAATAAGCACTTTCTCAACCTAGGTGGAAAATGGCTATGGATGTAAAGATGGTTGCGCTCGAAAGTTGAGACATGCGAGCTGTAAAATTTTGAGATATCTTGAGGGTGCTCCATGGAAATAGATTGTTTGCATGCCCCCATCGACACAGATTTTTGTGGGTATCTTCATGTTAACTGAGCTATAGCTGAAGGTGACAGAAGGTCCACAACTGGTTATTATACTTTTATTGGTTGTAAACTGGTCACTTCAGAAATAAGGAGCAGACTACCGTGTATAGGTACAAAGCAGAGTTCGAGAACAGAGCTATAGCTCATATTTTCTTGTTAATTGATGTGGTTGAAGTCTCTTGATCAAAGCCTTGTTGACATGTTTGCCAAATCCTTGTTTCGAAGTGTATTTCTCCAAGGGTGTTCCAAGCTGGGCATGAGTGATATATTTATACTCTTGCTTGAGGGAGAGTGTTGAGATGTACCGCAGCAGTTTTCCATAATTAACTATTCTGCATGGGTGTCTTCCACATGGGTGTAATTGTAATTATTGCTAGTTCAATTTATTATAAATAAATGAGAGAGATCACCAGAGATAGGTTTTCTGTTTTTCCCATCTGACTTTTCTCTTTTTTCATCTTCTTCTCTCTGTTACTGTTAGTATAGCTTCTGATTTAGTAACAGAGATCAGTATTAATGCTCCTGTGCTTTAGAAAAGAAGGAAAGCAACCATCCCAAACAAATATTGCAGAGGTCATCCATATTGTCATTGACAACAATTTCTCATAAGCTTCTAAATTACTTCTAGTATATGACTATATTTAAAAAAATTAACTTTCTGAGTCCATACCTTCATATGTAACATATATTAATAGACAAAAAGTAAGTATGGCAGATAACAAGGTCTAACAAACCTGCTTTTCAGCTTCCCGTTCATTGACTGTACTTTGAAGCACTTTCTTTGTCAAACCTAAAATGAAGTCAAAACATTAATAGCAATTCCTAACTATATATAAAATGTGGTTATGTCCATTCCTTAGTAATGGAAAGCAAGAAATGAGACAAACTAATATTGCATCAACCATGAAATGCATACTTGATAAGCCACTTACCACTAGATGCATGATGATTTTGACACCACTCTCCCATATTATCAAGGTTTTCCTTTGGTTGATGAATAACCAAATCGGGACCCTAAACAGAGAAAGCAACTACTTTAGTTTTTAAAGGTTGACAGGAAAACCAGATTATCTAATACTAAGGTGCAATATTGCTGGAACTTGCAAACCATACAACATTTACCATGATTTACAGGATTAAACCAAGATATTTGAATTCATCAGAAAACAATAAAACATAAAACACTGGAGAAACCTGTCAAGCATGTATATAATCATTTGACGCCAGGTCTTTACCCTCCTGCAGGCTCACTTATCTATGCAGATATATGGCTGGCAGTTTTATTAAGTACAACAAGATACAATCTTCAACATCAACAGATAATGAAACTCTTCATTACACACTAACAACATCAACCATCTTAATGGGAAAAATAACCAAAACAATGCAGTCCTGTGCAAGAATCGGCATTTGAAATTAGCTTTTGCATAGGCCAAAGCAAAGGCACTCCCAAAAGATCCGAGGCTTACTGGAAAACATTGCAGGAACCAGAGGCAGGCACTTCAACGCTTAAAAGCATGAAAGCATTATACAAATCTGAGAAAAGCAGAAGCTCTAAAATCAAACAAGCAAGAAAGAAAATACAGAGAGGAAGGAGACAAAAAAAAAAAAACCTGACACCCCCCGCCCCCCGCCCCCCCAAAAAAAAGAAAGAAAAAAAAGCAACTCCTCTGCACCACAGCCTAAATCCAAACCCCAACCTGGCTACATCAGCAGAAACCCAATCCTAACCAGAGCACCAACCACTAGCAACCACAACTTCCCAGCAACAATAACAACAAAACCACAAAGTGGGGAGGGATTAAGAGATGAGTATGAAGAAAGAAGACAAAAATAAATAAATAAATAAAAAGATAGCTATATTTAGTGCTTAAGGGACTATAACATAGCTGTCATGGCATCTAGGCAACCCAAGGCATTGAAGGGGACCTGGATGCGAGGCGACACCATCACAACTATGATGGGAGGAGTTTAATGCAAGACCTTTTCAAGATCCATTCAATGATTCCAACATGGCAATTGACAAAAAAAGTATAAGGTGGCAAGCTGGGATTTGATTGAAAAGAGATTCGATGCCTAAGGTATCAGATCAGAACCTGCAAGCTTCGCAATAGAATCCATTCTGTGTAACTAATAAGAGATTGGCAGGTCTCCTCCCAAACCCCTTCGCAGAAAAACTTATCCTTCCTTGGATCCATCCCCTGATGACTCCAAACTCAACTTTCATTGTCATTCTTTACCAACTGACTCACTTTAATAATGGGAATGTTCAGAGAAAATGCAGGAATTTATGTCCCATAAAAGAGGATGACTCCATGCATGCAGAGCTCAGCTAACTGTTATTTATTCTCAAACTCTAAGGCATTTTCTCTACCATCGGGCCAGATGATTAAGCAAATCTAAGCAGTAGTAACATGGCAGATAACTTATATGCCATGAAGGTTGGCCCAGACCATTCAGGAAATCAATCACTGCATCCTCCAAGAACATCTAGTCCCATAATAGGCATAGTATTAGCATTGACACAAGCACCTATTTAAGTGTATCAAGTAATGTTATGATCCTATATCAGTAATATGTAGGTCTGATCACACATCGGTTCTGTAAGGGACTTAGTGGGGTTTGATAAGGCCTTAGGCTTCTTCACCTTATGAGACAGCTTTTAGGGACGAGTTCTCCTGAGGTTCATATCAATGGTATCAGAGCAGTCAATCCTCAGTCCCTACCTCCTCCACGGAAGGGGTGAACTTGTGCCAGAGTGGAGCCACTAGGAAAGGGCTACCCGCTGCAATGTCAGAGACCCTGGAGCAGAGTCTAGCCACCTGAAAAGGGCTACCTGGTCCAGAGTGCACAGCTGTAGACGTAGGTTCAGAACCATGGTGGTCTGTTATGATCCCATATGGGGGTTTGATCCCACATTGGTTCCGTAAGGGACTTGGTGGGGGTTGATAAGGCTTTGGGCTCCCTCACTTTATGAGCCATCTTTTAGGGATGAGTTCCCCTAAGATTCGTATCAGGTAGCTAAGTTTAATGTTATCTAATCTCACACATAAATGATTCCTTTCTTGACTATTAGAATTTGATGATCAAGGGAGTTTCTGCAATGGTGGTAGAAATAGATCACTTGTGCTTTAACCAGATCTTTAGGAAGATCAAATACATTGCATTTTTGTGGAAAATCTAACCAATTGGAGTTCAAAGGCCTTGCTCAGCTAACATGCCAAGGCACAGGGTTGCAACTGACACAGGAATATAACTGTTTGGGATATAATCTTATTGGCATAGTTCTCTAGCTTTTCATGGTTTGTAGGTTCTTTTGTCATCTTTCTACCTCCATTTCCTCCCTTCCATCTTTGGTTCATTTTTAATGCAGGTTCGGTCCAACAATTGGCCCTGTTTTGATATCTATTGTGTATATGCTTTTAATTACTTGGTTTTATTTGTAATGTGCCTAGTTAGTATTTACTTTGCTGGGGCCCTCTTCCAGTTATATCTTTGGAAGGCTTAGAAGTTAAGCAGTTTTAGTTTGCTAGTTTATCCCTTGTGCACTGGGAAGCTCTTTTTATAATCCAGAATTATGTGGTTGTTTGGACCATTAAATTATATACCTGCCTGTTTGCAAATAACCCTTCTTTTTTTGGAGTGGTGTTTTTGTTGGATCAAATAGCCTTTTAGTTTATTAAGATTACATATCTTGTTAGTAAAAGAGGCAGATGGGTTAATGTTGTACTTGGTTGAGATCAATGAATTCTTGTATGGATCTATGATGCTGTGACAATGTCATGCTTATTAGTATCTGACGATACTGACATGTATATTAGGTGGCAAGGTGCGAGGCAAAGGTGCCCAAGTTGAGTGCCATATCCCAGATATATCTCTATCGTCTAGGTCTGGACATCTGGGCAGCTTTAAACATAATGCGACCGGTTGGCTTTGATCTAAGTAACGCTTTGTTGTAAAGGCAACGCCTTGACAACTATGCTCCCACAAGGCAACTGCTAGAAACTTGATCTTTTAGACACATTTTTTGGAGTCAATCAAGTTCACCAAAATTATGTCTCCACTACATGCGACAAGATAATATGTTTTCCTTTTTAGGCAAGCTGTCGTTCCAAACTTGTTCTTTCTCATATTTTGAAGGGGGGATCATTAATTGTTTGATAATGTGAGCTATCATGTGAAGCCTGATATTGGAGGACATGATCTAGCAGATGAAAAGTAGGTCTGTTGTTGTGGTCACATTTTTTAATGGATACAACCAGAAAATGAAAAGTAGGCATGCCATTGTATTGTTTTTGACTCAATTGTGTCCTAAGAACCCATGAGGTATCTTAGGTAGTTTTGCATAGCTTAGCGCTTATGGTTGAGCACCTGTCTTACTGTTGGTTAAGCACTAGCCTTAAGTGTGTGTGAGACACTTACCTAGAATGTTACTTTTGCATGATCAGGTATATGGTACTGCTGTTAGGTTTTTCTGTAAAGTGCAGATAGCTTGAGAACATGAAATGGTTTATGGGGTTAAATTGGGCATTGTTAATTCAATGAAGCATTAAAGCTGTAGTTTGATCAGTTTGAGATATTTATTAAACAGAATTTGCAAATATGGTAAAATTCTATTCTCCAGCTAAATTAGGGGAGCAGTAAGCAGCTCTCCTACTGCTTTGTCTTAACTTTACATTTCAACTTGAAGCCTTATAATTATTTGTGAGAAATAAGCAATGATATTAACAAACTGCCAGTATTCCCAATCAATTGCTTTGCAAGCTTAAGCAACCAAACTTTTTCACTCTTTTTTTTTTTGGTGAATAAATAATTCATTACAGAAGTGAAGAAAAAGAACAAATACAACTCCCCAAAAGGGGGAAAGAAAACAAGAAAAGAACAAGGCCCATCCTAGGAGGATGGAGCATACTGGATTGAAGCTAGGCACAAGTTTTTTAAGAGAAAAAGCGAATACTACAAACATGTAGAAATAACGTAGATTTTCTTGAGCCCTCGTCAACGAAGTCTGGCTCAATTCTTTTCTCTCATCTTATGCCTGCTTTGACCTTCCGGGCGTCTCTGATCACTCTCCCATCTCCCTCTATGTGCAACCTAACATATCCTTTGGTCTTAATCAAATTCTTTGATATGTGGGCCCTTCATTAGGGCTTCCTTCCATTGGTGCATGAATCCTGGACCATCCCTGTCCCTGTCGATTCCTCCCCCCTCATTGTGTTCGTTAGAAAGCTCAAAAATGTCCAAGGGGCTGTCAAAATCTGGAACTCCAACACCTTTAGCAACATCTCTACTCGTGTCTCGATTTGCCAAGAAAAGTTGGACAGCATTCAATCTAGGCTCCAACTTGACCTTCATAACCTCTCCCTTGTGGAGAAGGAGAAGATGGTCTCCTCAGAGTTCTCCTTCCTTCTTGCTCAGGGAGAAAGTTTTCTCTGGCAAAAATCTAGAATCGAATGGCTCGAGCTTAGTGACTAATTCTGCTTACTTTTATAGAGCGCTCAAGGCCCATACCAATGCCAACACCATTTCCAAGCTCCTCTCCAATGTGGGTACGGAGCTTCTGCCGCATGAGGACATCAAATCTGAGGCCGTCTCTTATTTTGATAATCTCTTCCATCCCTCCCCCTCCCCCCTTTTACCCTGGATCTCCTTAATAAGTTCATCCCTGACCACGTTCTCCCTTCCCTTCATACCATCCCCTCTGATGATGATATCTTGGTGGCGGTGCTCTCCCACAAATCCAACGAAGCCCTTGGTCCTAATGGATTTAGTATGGGTTCTTTGTCTTATTGGCATATCATTCGGGATGATCTCATCTCTGCCATTAGGAGATTCTTCTTGAATCTGAGCCAAATAAAAGGAATCAATCATTCCTTTCTTTGCCTCATCCTTAAGAAAGAGGGAGCAAGTTATGTCTGACTTCAGACCCATCTCCCTTTGTAACCTTCTTTATAAATTCATTGCAAAAATCTTGACTAATAGGATTCAAACTGTCATTGACTTGCTTGTCAACGACAACCAATTGGCCTTTATTGTTAGTAGAAGCATAGCAAATAACATCATTCTTTGTCATGGGATTCTCAAAGGATTTTACTGTAAGTCCCATTCCGCCGTTGCCTCTTCAAAATCGACATGCATAAAGTATTTGACTCTATTCATTGGGATTTCATCTCCCAGGTCATTCTGCAAATGTCTTTTCCTCCATCTTTCGTCCACTGGATCCATTCTTGTATTTCCACCCCTTGCTATTCTGTTCTTGTTAACGGGAGTCCTTCCGGTTACTGCTTTTCCTCTGTTGGCATCAGGCATGGATGTCCTCTTTCCCTATTCTTCTTCTCTTTAACTCTTGAGGTCCTCGCTCACCCCATCCAGTCCTCCACTATCCATCACCTCATCTCTCCCATTCCCAAATGCAAATATCTCATGCTCACCCACCTTGCTTTTGCTGGTGACCTTATGATCTTCTCAAAAACAGATCCTTCTTCCATATCCAGCATTATGTCCTCCCTCCACCTCTTTGAATCCTTTATGGTCTCCGCATCAACCTCCTCAAATCTAGCCTCTTTCTTTCGGAGGTCTCTAGTACTCCTTGCTAAGCCAATCTCCTTTTTCTCACTGGCTTCTCCCTTAGCTCTCTCCCATTCAAATATTGGGTCTTCCCCTGATCTCATCTCGCCTTTCCTCCCATCATTGCTCCCCCTTGCTTGATCTTATGAGGAATAGGCTCCAACTCTAGAAAGGTAAGCTACTCTCCTATGCTGGCTGCCTTGTCCTCATTAAATCGGTCTTCCAGTCCTTGTACCTCTACTGGTTTGGAATTTTCGTCTTCCCTTCTGCCACCTCCAAAGCCATTGACTCTCTTCTCTACTCCTTCCTTTGGAAAGGATCTGAGCCCTCCAAATTCCTTCATCCAATGAGCTGATCTAATGTTTTCCGCCTTAAATTTGAAGGGGGTCAAGGCTTAAGACAAGCCGCGGATGTCAATGGAGTAGGCATTCTTAAGCTCATCTGAAAATTGTCTCTGAGCACCCCAATATTTGGGTCTCTTGGTCTACTCCTCTCCCCTTTAAAATGGTACCCTTTGGTCTGCCTCCTCTTCCTCTAAT
Source organism: Macadamia integrifolia (assembly GCF_013358625.1). Taxonomy (NCBI): domain Eukaryota; kingdom Viridiplantae; phylum Streptophyta; class Magnoliopsida; order Proteales; family Proteaceae; genus Macadamia; species Macadamia integrifolia. Next base: position 22,917,249 of record NC_056562.1, read on the forward strand.
GCTTCTTGGATTTGGCGTAAAATCCTCAGCTTTAGGCCCTTAGCCCCTAAAGCTTTCTCCTATGTCATTGGCAACGACTTGTCCTTCCCCCTGTGGTTGGACCCTTGGCACCCCTCTTGTATCCTCCTCTCCCAGGTTACTCTAGGTACCATCTATTCTTTAGCCTAATCAAATCTGCTTCGATGGACTCCATTCTCTCCCTTGATGGTTGGTCACCCCCCCGGTACCCTCCTCCCCTTGCTGACATTTGGCCCTTCCTCCCTCCCATCCCGTCGGGCCATAAGGTAAGGGAGGACAAGATTATTTGGCTTCCCTTAATGTAATGTCGGATCACAAGTGGTCCAATCCCAGGTAGGATCTTTGGTAAATTCAATAAAAATCAGATTCAGTGACATATAGTATGAACAAAACAGAAATAAAAAAATAAAGGGAAGAATGGGAGTAGGGGAATGGCTATCTCAGCCTAAGTCTCTCACCCTTAGCTATCTAAGCTGATGATCATCCTTTCTCAGGGAATAATTTTGCAGACAGTAAAAATAAACTTTCACTCAATCAAATTCGTGTTCAATGTTGTAGCCTGACTAAGAATTAGAAGTAAGGCAGGGGATCACCATGCCAGCAGCGTGGGACGGAATCCTCATGCCCAAACAATGGGGGAATGGGATGTGGCACTGCACGGCTCGTCAAGAGGAAGGTCACATATTAGAGAAGAGAGAAGGTGAGAGGGATTACCACACTGCCAGTGTAGGGATCATTTCACCTCAGAAGTTAAGTAGACCGTATTTCCTAATTCTATAGAAGAGATGTAGCCTCCTATTGATTAGAGTTGAATAAAAGAAATTTGAAGCGAAGTGTGTGAACGTATCCTTCTCTCTCTTTTCTTCTCACCCCCAGCAAACTGATCTCTCTCAACTTGATTTCTCCCCTCCAATTTCTTCTCCCACTTCTCCCTCCCTCCTTTCTACAGCTGTCTTTCTTCTCTATTTGGACAGAATCCTTTTCCCTCTCTTTCCCCATAGCAGGCTGCTGGAATATCAGAACCAGCAAGATCTTAGCCCCCGGTTTATCATGAAACAATTCAGATTTGGGCCTGTGGAGCTGCCAATCTGATAAGATTCCTAAACAAAAATCTAGGATTGGTTGGCTACATCAATTTGTATGCCACTTTCAATAATATAAAGACAAATAAAACCATTATCAATCATATTGGAGGAAAATTATAGACTCCCATTTGGTAATTAGACCAATAGCTAGAGTACCCATGGAATAAAGTGAGGATGATATGATGACCAAATCCCCTAACATAGGGCTCTACTTTATAGGTTGCTGGATCAAAGTAACTATCAAAAGCATGGGTTTCTATTTTTAAAATTCCAAGAGATGGAAAGAGACTGGCAACAAACCAAAGTCAAACAACATCAAAGATGGATATATTAAATTAGGTCCAACTATGAACAACAACAACAACTCAGTCTTATCCCAACTAAATGGGATCGACAATAACTCAGCCTTATCCCAAACTAAATGGGATCAGCTACATGGATCCTGATCAAAGGGTAGCAAAAGAAAAATAGACGTAAAAATTGGTAAAAACACACCTAAATGGGGTCGGCTATCGATTAATGCAAAAAAGTGATTGGCTGAATAAAATAAGGTGCCGGTTGCCTACATGATGCACCAATATAGAAAATAGGTATATATAAGATATAAAGAAAAGGCACCTACTGCATTAAGCAGACAACATCATCAGTTAAAAGTAGAGCACATGGCATGATGCCTACTCGACAGTATAGTATACTAGACAGGGTGCATACACAAAGCAGATATATAACACAGACGTCCAACTATGAATAAAAGATAAAATAATAAACAATGCAGAACACACGAAAATAAAAGAATATTATGAAGAATAAAATAGAATAACCTCCACTGATTTGGTCAAACTTCCATCAGTAATAATGCAAGCAATCTCCAATATCCTGTCCACTTCAATATTCAAACCTATAGGGGCCACAAAAGCAAACAAGTGGTGAAATCAATTTTTATCTCATATTTTCAGCAATAATAGAACATTATAACACCATTAAACATAAAACTGTCAACATGCTTGCCAGAATACAAGCAACATAGCAACACTGCAACCCATAACCCATCTTTCATTTCAAAAGGGAAAAAATGTCAATATATATTACAAACGTCTGAAATAAACATAACCTGACCTAATGTTCTTTTTTGAAATATTAATCTTCACAACTACAGGCATTATCTGTGGTATCGTAGCATATTCTTCCTACTACATATTCTTATTTTTTCACCAATTTTTATCTCATATTTTCAGCAATAATAGAACACTATAACTGATTAACTATTCAACATTTAACTGTCAATATGCATGCTGACCTTTCATTTCAGATATCCTCCCACATCATGACCATGTGGGACCCACACTAACACTCTCCCTGAAATTCGGGCCACTTGTTGACGAAATCGTTTCCTGCGCCATCATTGGTGTGGCGTGGGAGATTCTCCCCACACTGTCGGCATGGGGATTGTTTTCCCAAAAAAGTTATGGAAGAAAGAATGCTACCCACAGTGTGTCTACACCTAAACACAACGGGTGTGAAAAGACCAAGCTGCCTTGCTCGCCCTCCCATTGGCCCACGCGCTGGTGTGTACTTGCGCCGGCGGGGTAGCATTCTATTGCCCAAAAATTATATAATACGTCTAAAATAAATATAACGTAACCTACTTTTTTTTTAATATTAAATACGTCACATCTACAGGCCTCATCTGTGGTCTCGTAGCATATTCTTTCAACTACATATCATTTTAATAAAATATGTCAAAATATATGAATTCTAACAGCATAACATAGTTGGCAAAAAATAAAGAAAATGCACAATGGTCCCATATTTTTATATTTTCTACAATTCAAATTATTAGAGTAACCATGCACAAATATATCTATTGAATTAAACAACTGGGCATATAAATTTATGCTTAGAAAAGGGACAACATTAGAAAGAGGTCAATCAATTTCAGAAAATCAGAACCAGCAAGAATATTACTTTTACACCATTGTTGCAATGCTATATAGTTTAGAATACTATAAGCACTTCAATTACAGCAAGGGAGTTGAACCATCAATCCTTACTGAAAAAAACTAAAATTTTTATTAACTTCATTGTTTATTAAAAGTACCAATAGTTGATATTACTTTCTTGCACAGTCGTCATGGCGTCGCCAAGGCGGCGATTTGGCGTTTTGGCTAAAAAAGAAGTTCATGGCAATGCTACGATTTACGTGACTCACAAATGGCGGTCACCATTGGCTGATAGGCGTCGCCATGGCACCGCCATGGACGCCAGGTCCCGCCTAATTCACTAGGCGGTCGATTTTTTGTAAAATGCAAGGTGATTTTGATAAGGTTATGTTGATTTTTGATATCTGATGTTGCTCAATGTTCATTTTATATGTTATAGGGTATATATTGTAGGCTTGTAGCATGCTAAATAACTTTAGAAAATAGGAGAAATAAAAAAGTAACATATTAAATAACTTTAGAAAATAGAGAAAATAAAAAAAGACACATGGGCGATTTGACCGCCATGGCAATGCCATAACAGGCGATTCATCGCCAAATCGATTAGCCACCCCTCCACCGCCATGGATCGATTTGACGCCGTGATAACTATGCTTTCTTAGGGGCAAGAAGGAATAAATTGAGAAGGTACTTCCTACAATCTCATATAGAAAGAGATAAATAGTTCACAGGTCCAGAACAAGGCATCAAGTATCAATATTTCTCAGCCATATTGGTCCAATACATATCGCAATAGCCAGTTTGGAAACGATACCATGCGATATGGTACAAGAAAGAAAAAAGTCTTTTATGTACCGGGGTGTATTGAACCTTATATGTTGATATGACCCAATAAGGGTTGATACACCTTAGGACATCTCGCAACGACCTGCAAAAAAAACCCACCTTGGAGCTTAGATGTGCTAAAAATCGAGCTAGGGAAGCATCCTAGACTCAAAAATGACTCCAATGGATTGATAAAACACAGACTTTTTCACATTAAAGGCGAGGAAATCATAGATCCAAGTGGAAGTCCACGAGTTGAGGTACCCCAAAAATGCTTCAATTTATCCATTAAATACTTGTTTTTGTTGCTTCTTGTAAAAAAATTATATATATATATATATGCAATTATTAGAATTTTTTTCTCTCTAAATGCAAGATTATTGTCCCTACAAATTATATGTTTACAGTGGAGTGACTGACCTATGATCCTCCCTGATTTCATGTCTTTTTAGATATTTTTGTTTTTTACTACTTTCACAAAATTTTGGGAATTTGAAGAAAGACCAAAACAAAATGGGGGTGGAAACAGGAAAAAAAAAGTGTAAAAATTGGTTGAAATTTTTATAACTTGTCACTCTTGCATAGATCTATGAATCCAGAATCCACATAAATATTAGGAGAGATGAGGGTAAACATAAAATATGAAAAGATGATACAGTTAACCCATACCCATGTCTTTTAAGTTTAATGAGTCAAATTTGCTGACAAGCATCAGATTTTGACTCTGTTTCCGTGTACATAGGAGGCTGGTTTTAGGACGATATCCCATAATACCAAGGTGTGGGCTGCGTAGTATTTGGAAAAAGAGAGAGGACATCTTTCAAGGGAAGATCCAAGCCAATCCAACGAATTTGCTGCACTATTGAATCAATCCTGTTAGATTGGGCATGCTCTACTAAGCAAGGCGTCAAGTATCACTGGGAACCGTATCAGGAAGCTGGTCTTAAGAGATGTCTCAGAGTCAGCAAGATGCTAAGAGATGCTTCGATATGCATGGATAAGATTATGGTATAGAAAAAAAATTAGTGTTTTTAAGCATTATGCCATAAATAAATATTAATGATATCCAACCAATTTCAGGTTCTCTCTTCTTCATGGCATCTATGTGATTCAAATCTTCAAATGCAATATAAAACCTACTAATAAATAATAAGAAACAATTAAGAAATAATATTTGGAAAAGAAAAAAAAAATTGCATATTAAGATACCAGCTTAAATAAATCCTAAAAGCTTCAATCAAGCCAAGCACTATATAAATATAAAAATAGTAAAGTTACTACTAACTATTAAGTAACATACGTTAAGTATTTATACATATAACCATGCTATGATATTAATATTCTACCAGCAATATATTAAATAAATCAGATGTAGTATGTAACTATTAATAATAAGTACTTAGCAACAAATATAATTAGACAGAGCTAACAGGTGATGAGAAAGATACCTCCACATTTCTAACCTCGGGAAGAGCTGAATGTGATATTTTAAAAAATCATGGGAACTATAAATCCATCCAGGAAAAAACACATATATACTATTTACATAAGAATATTACATTTAGAACAAGAAACTGAATTTTCCCCAAAATTTCACAATATCCAGTTTTGGGAAAGAAAAAAATCCAAAATGTCGGAAAATCCATGGTTTTTTCAAGAATAATTGCATAGATCTAGGTTAGCTTTGCCAACCCCATTGAGTCGGGATAAGGCTGAGTTAAGTTGAGTATCTAGGTCAACTTTCTAGTTTAGTTGTGATACTTGGCAATAACAAGCAAGAAAACCAACATTCAAGCGAACCAAAAAATATTTTTTACATACTTCAACCCACGGCAGCTTTGATGTTTGATATCTACTTTGATAAGCTTTAATGCAAAGCTTTGCTTTAGTGTAGATAGGATCCACTTAGGTTTGGGGTTTAAATCATAGGTAAGCTTCCTTCAAAAACTGAGATTTTAGGATTATGACAGCATGCGCATCAAGTGCATTCGGTCAGTATCAAACCGTATCAATCCTTACTGGTTTGATTACATAAACATTTTTTATATATCAGTCCTGTATCATATTGGTAAGGGCCAAAACAGATATGCATCATATCAATACAGCCAATATGCATTGATACTCAAAAACCTTTCTACCAAGGATTCCACCAGAATTAAGAGGACTTATTTCAGCTAAAGTTGGACCACTATATTTTGATGGACAACTGGTTTGCAGGGTCTTATTTTGTAGTTACCATTACTACAACACTAAGGTCCTGGATCACATAATAGAAGTTCCCAGCTTTTACTCTAGGTCGAGGATTAAAGCAGCTATAATGCAAATGAAACAATGTCAATTGACAAGTTAACACTTAGTATAGCAGATGAAAAGGGTTATGTGCAATTCATAAGTTAATGACTCTAAATAGTTGTAGTTAATTCTAACAACTCCAAATATCTGATGCTACTGGTGAAGAAAACTAAAATATGAAATCAAAGATGGCTACCAGTCATTTCTAAGTCAATCCACACAAGTGGTAACTTGTATTCTCCCGAAGCTGTCGTTGAACTCCGCTTATCCTCTTTGTTGTCTTTCTCCACATTCACTTTTCCAGAGCATTTGTCACTGTTTTTACCCTTATCTGTACCAAAATCCCATCAGTCAGCTTAGTCAGTTGTATGCAACAGTAACTTATCGTCAACCAAAAACATCAATAATAACTAAGACTGCAACTAGCCAACTATAGATCCATGTGGTTCAGTCTTTGAATCATCAAGGATTCATATAAAATTGCAAAACCATGTTCAGATATAGGATAACTAGTGTTATAACCGTCAGAGGACAAAAGAGTGAATTTCCCATTATAATCGGATGATATCAAGGATCTACTATAAGCCCATATCTCTTGGCTTCAATGATGGTTGACTTACTAGACACATTCAACACAAAGTTCCATGGTGTAGACCATTCATTAACAATATGGTTTTGGCTGCTGAAACAAAATTGCCAAATTAGAATCATGGAGGAACATGCTGGAATCAAACAGTTTTATCACTAATATAACTCAACACAGAATATGTGAAATGCAATGATAGCAAAATTAGAATGAAACCAATAGGATAGAATATGGATGGTACAGAAATAACATAGAGTGAGAGTTTTTCTAGTTTAGGGCCAATGATAAATAAAGAAGGAGAAATTGAAGAAAATTATGCAAATATAATCAAAGCTGGGTGGGTGGGTGGCTCATACCTTCAAGAAGTTATATTCAAATTGAAGTTGAATTGTATTAGAGAATCAAGTGATGAAATAGGAAGTTCTGTTTAGTATTCTACTGAAATATTTAACACAAAACAGTAAACAACTTAGAAATGAAATCATTGAAAAGGACTTCTTTTCATGCGTCATCCTTCTGAGCTTCCTCTGAGCTATGCCTTTCTTTGATATATCTCTTTAAATTTAACGAATTATCTTAACCGATCTCACTATATGAGGTGGGAAAAAAAAAAATAGGCCATTTATTGCAAGAGTGGAAGTTGTTACAAGTTTGAATTACAAAATTCCGTTGCTCAGATATAGAACGGCAATAGGAAATACCAGGTTCCTTGAATTGTCGTCTATCCCTCACTCTATTCTAGTTTGAAATTCTAACCTAGTCAACTATTGATTCGATCAGATTACTTCAGGTTTTTATGAAAATATCAACTTCCACTTGATTTTGATGGAATTCTGTACTCTCATATTATTGGTCCATTCTACACTCCCAATACTCCATAGGTAAATCCGTACAGCTCCTACCTAAGCTAATGAAGCTACCAAAGAAACAGTAGGTTTTTCCCCTAATCAGCACTCTTTACTAATCATTCTGAATCCCCCAAATCCTATCTCATCCACTCTGAATCTCTGTTTTTCATAAGCATTATCAACAACATTACTGCATCCAATTAAAATCCCTAATTACAATCCATTTGCAACCTTAGGCACTGTAGTTAGAATCAATGATCTTGTAAGCGTAAGCACTTAAGGAAATTTGTTCAGGTCTGAAGACCAACATGCCTCTTTAGTTTGTGTTGCCCCACATCATTATCCAACAAAATTTGTTCAACGAATGGAAATATTAATGAACTAAAAATGGAACACTGAACGCAAAGAAACCGAATCACTGGCTCTTTATAGATCTCAAAGAGTTATTTTATAATCTCATATCCACTGCAAGATACTCACATTGCAAACACCAAAACGAAGAACACTTCGACAAACAACCTACCGAAACAAAAATCACGTTTTCCTTCTACCATTTACCCCAAAAGAAGAAAATACATCATTAGAGAAATCAACGGCAAAACCAAAGATAAATTAGTCTAACCTGCTTTAGTTGAACTTCCTCCATCTTTAACAACAGCATCAGAACTCGTCTCCGCTTTATCATCTTCAACATCCAGTTCGAGCACAGAGAAAGCATTTAGAAGACGATTCATCATTTGAGTAACTTGATTGAAACAATAGGAGATACTAAACTAAACCTCTCCTCTCTTCCCTCATCCTCTCTGAACCTTCAGCTCCACTAATGGCTTCGCAACAGCAAACAATAGTGATCAGAAGCAGAAAATGTGGAACTGAAGATCAAAAGGAGAGAAAAGTGGAGATATTGTGGAGACAAGGAAATCGTAAGAACCAACAAATCGGAGCTTGCCCTATAAAATATGGGAAAAAGATTTCTGTCCGGTAGTGCAGCTCCTACACTAGCTCCCTATGGCCCTTATTTGAACCAAAAGCAAAACGTTGATTGAGGCACATAATGTTTTCGAAAACGTGTTTTGTCGCTTTTACCCCAAAAACTGTTTGACAAATCTATTTTGTTTCATCTAATTTTTGAAATATAAATAAAAATTTATGCTTATTTCTATGTCTAGAAATGGATTTGAATAAATGGTGAAATAGGCATAAATTTATGCTTATAAATCTATTTTTTATTTATTTTTCTAGAAATTGGTGAAATCGAACAACTTTATCAAACGTTTTTTAGGTTGTTTCTCCATTTTTTTGAACAAAAAAACATAGAAACGAAATGTTGTCAAATGGTGTCTAAGCCTCATGAATCGATTATTGAATCGTTGGTAGGGATTGAAGTTCGAATTCCCCAACAAAACGCACACCGAACCAATGAATCTACTCAACCCTATTTAATTCGAGAAACAAGTTTATCAAACACCAAAAATCCGTTTATGAGAATCGTTTTTGCTGTTTTTAGACACATAATCAGTAAAAACATTATCAAACGGTGTTTGACTTCATGTAGGTGTGGGGCCCACACTCCCAGGTAGAGAACACTTTGAATGGTTTTGATTCTTAAATCTTGGTTCAATAAATTGAAATAGTTTGATTGCCCCAAGATAAAATAACTTTAGGGATAATGTTTTTTAACCAAGAGTGTAAGGGGATGTACTAGTATTGGGCCAAAGGGAACACATCTCAAAGCATCGATAGGGTGGGCATTCCCACTTTTCATGGGATTGGGACGATTATTTCACTCAAAAGGACCAATGGGAAAGCATCTAAAAATATAAAGAGGGTGGGCATTTCCACCTTTCATGGGTTAGGCCCGTTCACAAGCCTTTATGTCTAGGCATAGCCACTACACTCTCACACAAAAAACATTCTTCTATAATTTTAATAAGAAAAAAATAAAAAAAAATCTTGAGAATAAATCTCCCATTTAATCGAATATATTTATTGTAAAAGAGTTTCCAAACCTTTAATGCGTGATAAATCTCCCATGCACTCCAATTGCAAAGCGAGAAATACTATAAAAACAAAACATTAGCCATGTGGAAAACACTAATATTTGAACAAATAGGCCCACATAATATTGCAAGATTTGAATATATTCTAAAAAGTCAGTTACCCAAAAAAAAGAAAAGAACACACCCTAGAGTCTACACTCTACAGTAAACCAAGTAGGCCCAAAGTGTTTGAAAAAAAAAAGTAGCCAAAAGTGAAAGGGAATGAGTTTTTCGTCCATCCATAATTTTGCCACCCTACATATCTAAGCACAAAGGTCACGCAATCAAAGGGCCTTCAATTCCCCATAAAATATATTTAAAAGTTACATGAAAAAAAAAAAATTAAACACCTTATATTTTTTTTTTTTTTTTTTTGGGAGAAAATTCATTCAAATAAAGAGCATGAACAACACAAAGTTTGGATGCAAAACTTTTGAAACCAAAGAATGGAATATAACATTTTGTTACATGGAATCGACAGGACCTTCTGGACTAAGGTTTGGATAACACCAAAAGAATCCTTAGTGTTGTAGACACAACTTACTAGGTGATTGGGTACATGACCATGCCCCCTTTCTTTTTATTTTCTTTTTACAAACATTTTTTATAAATATCCATTTATGATTATTAACATATTTATATATTATATACTTAATATACATAGTTGGGTTGGGTTGGGTTAGGTTGGGTTGAGACCTCAACCCAAGCCTAGTCCAATTGGCTTCGAGTCTAAAATTCTCAATCCTAGCACATCCTAGGGACTGAAATCTCAACCCAGGCCTTGTTTTGACTTAGGGTGGGTCGGGGCAGGTTTAGGTTGTTCAGGCTTTTTTGACAGCTCTAATGGAAACAAAGTCCAGTCTAGTTCCCCTCCCCCCTAAAAAAAAATCACACACACACACACACACATTTAAGGCCTCAACTTATCTTGCCATGCCATGCCTTCGTGCGCACATGTGAAAATATACCCCAAACCCCATAGGCAAGGGATCATATTAGATATTCCTTTCTTACAACCTTATCTTGTAATTCCCATTTCAATATATGAGCCTCACTTTAATCTCTTTCATTTTTAATGTGGGAGTTATATCAAAAATTAGAAAACGTGGGACTAAAATTTCCTCACACAAATGCTTTGCTAAAAGAGAGAGATAACCTTACGAAAGACACAACAACTAAAACATCTTTTCTAAGAGGGGAAAAATGATATTTTGAAATATTTTTGATCTTAAGTACATTAAAACCAATAACATGTTAGCATTCAACCCTAACGAAATCCATCCATATAATGTTACGTCAAATGGGTAACTTAAAACCCGAAGAAGAATATAATATGGTGAACCATATAACTCGATTCCTTCAATGGCCCTTCAACGACAGTGACGATGGGGGATATGATAGTCTACCGGGCTCCGAGCCCTAGTTCTCACTATGAGATCATTGAAATCCCAGGGAGCCCGCAAAAAGTTAGGGGAATCCCAAATTCCTCCTTTGAACTCCCACTTCTTGAATGGAGAAAACTGATTGTACGGAGAAATAAGAGCATTGAGTCTTCCTTATTTTAAAGGGTAAGAAACCTTGAAAATTAGAATTCCTTATTTTTCCTCCAACTGGAGAAAGGTGAATTATGGACTGACATCAAAATAAAATTTTTTTTAGTATTTTTTTTTTTTGGGTGGGGTTTCCTTTCACACCCGTGTACTAAATCCGGTGATGGAGGGTGCTGGGTTAAGAATATGTAAATAAGGGAGTGTTTTTTTGTGTGTGTGGGGGGGGGGGGG
>NC_056562.1:22928682-23029250 GCF_013358625.1 Macadamia integrifolia
GGGGGGGGGGGGTGTTCGGAGGGGTGAGTGGTGAACAAACGGGCAATGAATCGAAATTTTACATTATTAGGCTTGTAAAATTAAAAATCTACTCACGAACGACGTGCAAATCCACTATGGGATAGCTTTCTTTCTTTCCGTTTTATTTTATATTTCATACTTTCTCTTTCTCTAAAGAAGAAACTTGGAGAAGGGACTCTTTGGATACGGCAAAATTATGCCGTGCAAGATCATAGTGGAGGCCTTTGTGCGAGGATCTTCTTTTTAGTGGGATTTACATGCCCGGCCATATTAGCAATCAATATTTACAATTATCCCAGTACCATTTTTTGCTTTTGGCTTTTGTTGCATACCCTTATATTTATACTTTGATTTGGTCCTACTTGAACACTTTGAGCTAAAGGAGATGTGGTGATTAAATGCATCATATGCATTTATGTCAGGGATCCTTTTCTATATTGAGATTTACATGCGCAATCATACATTAGTAATTAGCATTTACATATATCACTATTAACAATAAATATTCAATAATGTCATATTAATTTTTTTCAAAGATGGATCCAGATCATCTCTAATTCTTTAATAGTGCAGTGCAATGTAATTCAACATTCAGCGTTTGACATGTGTCCCTAGCGATGTAAACGGTCATGATAGAAAGAGAGGATATATAGATTTGTAGTTGCTTTTTGGTGGATCTCATCTAATGCAACCCGATTCATATGGTTGAATCTAATTCCACCTTTAGTGACCAATGACTCTTCTTTGGATGTTAGCGTTTACATCTTCGAGGACTTCACTGGGGAGAGGTGAGGGGCAGAGCTGCAACCTAGGTCTTTAAAACGATTTCAAATTGAAATGGGCGAAGGGCCGGGATGGTGGAATTAGATCCAACCATATCGATCGGGTTAGGTTAGATGAGATCCACCAAAAAGCATCTACTGATCCATGTTTCCTCCCTCTCTTTGTATATCATGAGTGTCCACATTGCCAGGGACACGTGTTGAATCGCATTGCACTATCAGAGAATTGAGGAAGATCTTGATCCACCAATGACAATGCTATGAGCTACAAAAAAACAGAAGAGAAAACAATGCTAAGGATTTTCCACCTCAAAGGTTGGAGATGGAGGTTTTGGAGTCAATATGCATCATCTCTCCCTCTCAAAAAAAAAAAATAAAAAATAAAAAAATAAAAAAAGAAAAAAAAAATAATAATTAATTGGAGGAAGAATCTTCTCTCTGATAATAACAATAAATTGGAGAAAACAATGCTAAACATTTGCATGGGTCTACATCTAAAAATAGGTAGATGCAAAAAGACAACACTGCCCCTTGCCTAAATGCCTATGCATGGCCTCTCATTGCATTGTATACTAGTTGGCACAGTGGTTGTGCAAGCGAATAGGATTCTCTTGCCCTAATAAATGTTTTAGGTAGAAAGATCCTTTCACATCTAAAATAGAGAACGTTTAGACACGATTGTGTTTGAAATTACCCAACTACTCCCTTTGTGTCCGTCTCTCCTCCTCGTTATAAAACGACCTCGCTACCCTATGGCTTAAACCAAATGAAAAGCTTGAATTGGGTCTTGTGGAGGTGTGGCAGTTATGCTCCCAAATATAAAATATAAAATATAAAATATAAAATATAAAATGTCTTTTCTAATAATAAAATGAAAAAAATAAGGAGTTGTTATTGTATGTAGTGAGTGCAGCAGTGCGGTGAACATCCGATGATCGAGAGTATCTGAACATATAGTTTAAGATCGTCTCGACCATCCGATGCTCATTGCACTACTGCAATCACGCATAAGAACGTTTTCAAAAAATAATTATATGTTGTAAACACACCTAAATAATACAAAAACAGGAGGTGGCCACGTCAGCTCGATCGATGAAAGCATACTCGTTTTTTGTAAAGATTTATAAGGCGTGAAGCATGAGAGTGATTCGATTACGTGACGTCCTCAAGTACGCAAACTACACCTCTTCTTCCCTCTTTTAATGGAAGCTTCAAAACTGCAGCGCAGCAGCCACGTCAGGCCTGCTTTTCCTCAGAGACAGAGAGAACCCTTCTCTCTCTCTCTCTCTCTCTCTCTCTCTCTCTCTCTATGGAGATATTCTCTGTATTGGTATATTCCCATTAAGAAGGCTCATTCTGACTTCATGACTTCCGCCATCCTCGCTCATCCTCTAAGGTCTAAAGTCTAAACAAAGTCTAAACGCTTCTTCTTCCAATAACCTCTCTCTCTCTCTCTCTAGCTTATACACACAGAAAACCTTCAAGTCATTTCAATTTAACATAATAGAATTTCGTTTTAATTCGATCAGTTTGGGTCCTTGAAGATCTTCGTTTCTGCGAATGAAGTTGGCTGAATACGAAGATCGTGGAATTCGGTACGCCTCCTCTCCCTCCCTATCATGCTCTTGGATAGTTGGGCTGGATCAATTTGATAATTTCTAAGCTCATTTCTTTCATATTTGCTCATTTTGATTAAAATGAACAATTTTTTTTTATTTTGCTGAAACAGATAAGATTTCGATTTTGATGGTCGGATATATGGTGTTGCTCTTATTGGCTGTCATCATTGCCCGTCTAGGAGTTTGGTTAGAGGCTTCTAAGCTGATTTTTTTTGTAGCTTTTGGAGTTTGTTCAGTTTTGAATGGTTAATTATGTACAGGTTATTACGAAGAGGGTTTGGTTTTGATTTTGTTCTTGAAAGGACAAAGCTGTAAGGGGTCATTGGTATGGCCTGGTGTGTGGATAATAGCTCTTTGAACAATTTTTGTTTGGTAAGATAGTCTGCAAGACTGGGTCTTTCCAATTCGTTGCTTGTGGATATCTGGTGAGCAATAGAATCTGACCTAACTTAGGGGTTTTAATTATTAAGATGGATACAATGCGGAGTCCCCCACCTGGAATTTTGATTATTAGAAGACTTACAGGCAAGGAATGGAGCCTTAATACATACAGATACGTTGTTCTTCTTCTTACTTTTATAGCATATGCTTGCTACCATGCTTCTAGAAAACCTACCAGCATTGTTAAGAGTGTTTTGGATCCAGAGCCTAGCAAGGTTGGCCATTCTAATCCTTGGCCTTTTGGTGAGGTTTTCGTTAAGGAGGAAGGGTTGACTGGTAAAGGCTCCGGATGGGTTCCCTTTAATGGAGAGGATGGGACTGTGAAATTGGGTGAAATTGATGTTGCATTTCTCGCTTGTTACTCTCTGGGGATGTATGTAGCGGGGCATCTTGGAGATACACTTGACTTACGTCTGTTCTTGACTATTGGAATGATTGGGAGTGGAATCTTTGTTGGGCTTTTTGGTATGGGTTACTTTTGGGGTATCCATGTGTTCTGGTTTTATCTGGTAATGCAGATGATTGCTGGATTGTTTCAGGCCACTGGGTGGCCTTCTGTTGTTGCTGTTGTCGGTAATTGGTTTGGGAAGAGAAAGAGGGGTTTGATAATGGGTATCTGGAATGCTCATACATCTGTTGGGAATATTTGTGGGTCCTTACTTGCTGCTAGTGTCCTGCAGTATGGCTGGGGATGGTCATTTATTCTTCCTGGTGCATTGATCTTTTTGGGAGGGATAATGGTTTACTTGTTCCTGGCTGCTTACCCTGAGGATGTAGGCTTTCCTTCCAATTATGGGTTGGATTCACATAATAAGGTAGAGACAGGGTGTAAAGATGAGGAAGCCCAGATGCCAAAAGGACATGTGGTGGAAGCTGAAACAAGTGGTCTCAGTCGAAGTGGATCAATGATTAGAGGAAATGCCATTGGGCTTGTTGAAGCTTTGTTCATACCAGGAGTGATACCATTTGCAATGTGTCTTTTCTTCTCAAAGCTTGTGGCATACACATTCCTATATTGGTTACCTTTCTATCTGAGTCAGACGGGTATGCTTTTCTCTCCTGGAATTGAAGATTTCTGTAATTTTTAATTATTTTAGCATGTCTAATGGTACAGCTCTTTGTATTGGTAAATGGCATAAACTAGAGTCTAAGAGCAGGACATTGGCTAAAGCCTGTTGTCAGTGACCTCTGTTTGTTTGGTACATCCTCTTCCTCAAAATCATGAAGTGAGAGTACGCTTCTAAGAAGATAAAAGTAATTTCTCTATTTCCTAAGTAGAAGGCATTAAAATAGTTAAAATACAGGGGAGCTGTAATTTTCATAAAAACCATATAGGAAAGAAATAACCAGCCTAGAATGCTTGACACAGAGCTAATGTATAGTGCACTTGATAAATCATCTGCTTTTTTACAATTTCATTGTTCTTTGCCATGGCAAAGGGACAATTCATCACCTCTAATCTGTTTATTTATTTTTTAAAAGAATTTGAATGAGGCAAGTTGTTAATACCTCAATCTTTTATACTCTCATCAAGAATATCTCACTTTTCACCTATAGAAAAAAGGTTTTTAATTTTTGTTATTACATTGAACAAATTTAGTTAGAGGTGTCAATGATACCCATTACATGATTACCAGATTGACGTGACCCTGTTTAGTGGATGCATTTTTTTTCATAGCTGCATGCATGCCTTGTGCTCATTCTGAAGGATGTCAGTTAGGCCCGTTGTTGGATGGAAATAAATATATGTCTACGTGAAAATATGAACTGTCAATGTTAAAAGAAATATGAAATTTCTGGTTTATAGTAGTGTCAACTATTTTATTCATTGTTATGTGTTTGGATATTTGGAAGTAATATTTTTGGCTTCATAAAACAAGAAAAATGTGGCCTTAAGGCTTTGTTTGGTTGCAAGGGAAATGCAAATTTTTTATGTAAAGTGGCATTTTTTTCCCAGAAAAAATAAATTTAGATGTTTGATTGCAAAGAAAATATATTTTACATGTGAAAAAAAAATTCACTTAACCATTAAAATTTCCCTTTTTATTTCCCCACCAAAATAAGAAGAAAAAAAAAAACCCCTACTCTCATGATCTCTCCCACTCTCGCGACTCTCACCCCCGCTCATGACTCTCAACAATCTCTCTCTCTCTCTCTCTCTCTCTCTCTCTCTCTCTCACGCGACTCAATTGGGTTTGTTTTGACCAAAAGACTTTGGGTTTGAGCCAGAGGAGCATTACTGACCTGTTGGGTTTGTTTTGACCAAAAGACTTTTGGAATGGGCCTTTCAGTCGTTATCACTTGTGATCTATTACTGTTTTCTTTGTGATCATCTTTTATATTATTTTAAATATTTATTTATGCTGCATTCATTTGATATATAGAATGAAATGGTTTATTTTGGTTAGTGATAGAACATAGTATCTGATGACATTTGGTTTGATTTGGTATAGACCTTGAATGACCTGATTCACATAACCAATATAAATTTTGAGGAGCTGGGTGGGTTCTGGATTGAAAAGTACTCTCCCTCCATCTCTTTTGAGGAGTTTGGTTGGATTATTAGTTTTTAAAATTTTTACACCTATTTTACATCAATTTTACATGCAAACAAACAGCTATGGTAAATTAATTTCACTTCACTTCTGTTGCAACCAAACGACTCAAAAGGTAAAAAAAAATCGCTTCACTTCCTTTCCCTTCCCATCTCCCTTGCAACCAAACGCAGCCTAAATTTTTGTTTTTATTCAACCTTACAAGTCTAGATATATGATCATGTCCTTGGTGTTAGTGGCTGGGTCTGAAACCATCTATCTCATGCCGAATGGGACTTGACAAGACCTGAAACTGACCCTCTGAAGCCTCTCAGTTCTTTCTATCTTAAGCCAGATAGTTGAATTCTTTCTTCTCCTCTTGAACCCGCTGCGCTGGTTTATCTTTGGTTCCATACTGATTTGAAAGATTTCACTGAATAATGTTTATTAAACTTTTTCTTTATCTTTTCGTTTTTGGGGGAATTTTATTGTAATTATTCAATGTTAATGTTGTTGTCTATATCCTGTCCCATTTCTCACCAATTAGGATCAGAAGTTTCAATATTTGATGTGAGAGGATGTCTGTTCACTTCCATTACAGTCCTAGTCTGGTATTTTAATTGCCAGACTGAACCGTGCTTATGGGTTCCCTGTCTCCAATTTTTTGTGGTGACCTACATGTTTATATTTTAATAGTTCTTGTGGAAATTGGCCAGCTGCAACGGCTTTAGCATCCCATAACTTTTGTGTGTGTGTTTGTTTTTTTTTTTTTGGGGGGGGGGTGATATGCTACAACAATGGGCTTTTTATTTCTTCTGGTAAGAAGCAGGGTCTAGGATATAGAAATCCTTTGATCAATGGTATGCTTGATTTTGGCTTAGATTAGAGGTGCTATTTCATGGAAGTATTTGAGGATGGGGTTAAGGTGGAGGAAATTGAGGAATACCAGTGAATTAAGGTAGGTTGACTGGAAGACCATTAAGCTGTTTCAACTTTGATCAACAAAGTGAAACTAAATTGTGGTATTGAGTCATTAGGTAAAGATTGAATGATTGTGCGAATATGGACTATAGGAATCGATTAAGAGATTGTAAACTTAATAGAAACTACAAGAGGTGCGTTCAAAGTGTTGTCTGATTGACGTATTCCTTTAAAACTTAAAAGAGAATTTTATAGGACAGCCATATGACCGGCTATGATGTATATTGCAGAATGTTGTGTAGTTAAGAAGCATCATGTAGATAAACTCAGTGTAGCGGATATGAGGATGTTGAGATGGATGAGTGGTAAAACTTGGAAGGATAAAGTAAGACATGATCATATTAGAGCTGGTTTGGGAGTTGCTTAGATACATGATGAGTTGCGAGAAAGTCGTCTGAAGTGGCATGTCCATGCTCAGTGGATGCCTTTGGATGCTCTAGTGCAGAGGAGTTATTTGATTCAGATTAAAGGTTCTAGAAGAGCTAGAGGCAGACCTAAAATGACCTTAAGAGAAGTGGTGAGGAAAGACATGCATAGCTTAGGCCTTGTATAAAGTAAGGAATTGAATAGAGTTGATGGGAGGGCAAGGATCCATGTAGCCGACTCCATTTAGTTGGGATGAGGCTAAGTTGTTGTTGTTATGGGCTGAACCTTCCAAGATCAGTTTGAAAGCCATACTTTGTCCTGCACATGTATAGCTTTCTGTGAGCTATTATATACACTTCTTTCTTCTGAATTTCCTTTGGGGTTATTTTTTTTTCCTTTGGTTGTTGTTTTTATGCTGATACCCCATTGTCATGTTTGCAGAAATTGGAGGGCAGTATGTGTCAGTCAAGTCTGCTGGAAACCTTTCTACTCTTTTTGATGTTGGGGGAATAGTTGGTGGAGTCCTTGCTGGTTACATGTCTGATAGACTTAATGCCCGGGCCATTACGGCAGCTAGCTTCATGTATGCTGCAATTCCTTCAATGCTCCTATACCGCTTATATGGAAGTACTTCTGAGTCCATAAACATTGCATTGATGATGATTTCCGGTTTATTTGTGAATGGGCCCTATGCATTAATCACAACTGCAGTTTCCGCCGATCTTGGCACCCATAGCTCTCTGAGGGGGGATGCTCGAGCACTAGCAACCGTAACTGCCATTATTGATGGCACTGGTTCGGTTGGTGCTGCATTTGGGCCTCTTCTTACTGGTTTTATTTCAAAAAAGGGATGGGATGCGGTTTTCTTAATGCTTATTATTGGGGCTCTTGTTGCTGGTCTTCTTCTTTCACGATTGGTCATAGCAGAACTTCAAGAAAAAACTGGCAAATACAAGGCTCATTCTGATGTTCCACGGCAACAAGGAATTGAAGGTATTATGCAAACCCTTGGTAAAATCCTGTTATTTTTAAAGAAACAATAAAAAAAGGGGGGGGGGGAAAGAAAGGATATAATTGGTTCCCTTTTGATGTTGGGGTGTTGTCTCTTAAATCTTTGATATGTGTAGTGAAGTCGGGATCAGTTATTATCTCCATGAATGGACTGCTTCTTGAGTAGGAGATACATGTGCATCAATGAGATGATCATAATCATAGAAAAGAGCCTTTAATCAGACCCTAGGATCTCAAAACTTGGTGAGATTCCTTTGGTCATTGGCGAGTAAAGAGCTCTTTGTATTTTAAGCTACCAGATGCAGGCTCCTGAGCTGTATTTTGAATTCTTTTTCTTTTAAGTTAAATTTCATTATTTCTAATTTTCTTATTTTAGTTGTCAATGATGATGGGGAACATAGCTGCTCTAATTTTGACAATATCTTCCCTTGTCCTTTGATCAAGTGAATTTAGGTTTTACTGATCATATCCTTGCTTTTCTTCTCTTGCTCTCTGTTTGCAGGTTCTACTTCTCAGCCTCTCCTGAGGGACCAAAGATGACAATCTGGTACGAAGCCACTCGAACTCTTACATTTTGGGACTCAGGGACTGTGTGCAAAAGAAGTGTGAAACATATGTATGAAATAATGTATATAGATCATTTCGAATTGACCTGGTCGTATCTCTTACTGTCATTTCACATTGGGCCCGGTTATATCTCTTATTGTATTATATACATACATTTTTCAATCTGCAGAGTTTTTTGGATGAGCTTACAACTTGAGTTCATTATCATCACCCAGTTGTATCATGAATGACACAGCTCTCCTTGCATCTATTATTGCTTGTCATTGTTATTGGTAGGTTTAGTGAGCCACATGCAATTCCTCTGGGAAGTGAATAGAGTGAGAAGTAAAATCAGCAAAATTAAACACTCTTTTCCAGCGGTACACCATTTTATGAAAAGGCTTCTTTTTAGATCTTTTTTTTTGGGGGGTGGGGGGGGGGTGTGGGGTTGGGGGGACGTGGGGGTGGGGATCCCCATTGCACTAGTGTGGGAGGATCTTTAATGCCACACAAATGGTGGTATGGGGTAGGTATAATTCATATGGGGCCCACATGGTTGGGGGTAGGGAAAAAAACAAAAAACAAAAAACAAAAAAAGTTCCATGTGAGAGGATGTAGTACACTGATGTTGTGGGAAGCTTTTTCCATTTTGGTTTTCTTTTACTTTTTTCATTTCATTTTCACTTTCAAACTTAGGCTATGTTTGGTTGTCATGAAATGAAATGAAAATAAAAGAATAGAACAAAAATTTATTTATTTTTCGGTAGAAAAGAAAAAAAAGAAAAAAAAAAAACCGAATTTGGGGCTTGAGATAGACACAGAATCAATCATGATTTTTTTTTCATCAGATGCATTGATTGATTTATATGTTTATTTCTCTCCTTAAAGTCACCTTTTTTTTTTTATTCCATTTCTTGGCAACCAAACATAGTCTTAAGTTGGCTGGCTGGGCCTTGGTTGAAAGAACAATAAATTTTGAACCAAATGGAGCCTGAACTTTGCCTGGCCTGGCTCATTTTGGTTCAAAGTGAAGTTTGATGCGCCCATGTCACTAACCTAATTTGTTTTTGGCAACTGGCAACGGTGTGAGAGCAGACAACGACAGGGCCTACCTTCCACCATGTCTCGTCAGTAGCGTTGGATCTGGCTATCCTGGCCCACCCGAATACTTAAACTAGGCATGAGTATGTCCAAATTTATTGGTTTGCGAAGTGAGATTTTGAATGGGCTAATTGGTTAAACAGGCAGCCAAATTATTATTATTATTATTATTATTATTATTATTATTTTTTGGTAGGGGGAAGGGGGCTGTCTGGATCAGCTCCCCTGTGGGATTAGATAGGGACAGATCTCCACCCTCCATGGGGTGTAGGTTTCGTGTGCCAAAGGTGGGTTAAAGGGTGTGAGATCCATACCCATGTGGGGAGCGGATCTAAATTTGCGGGTGGGTGGGTTGTTTATACAAGCGTAGCCTCCATCTATATTCTAGTGCCTTAGCATCAGAAAATTTGCAAGTAACAAATGAAAATGTGAATTTGCAGTGTTTTTGGGAATCACAGTCTCCCTCTGTTGTATTTAGTTTTGGTTTTTTAGAATCTTGTAATACTTCTTTCTTGCACTCTATTTAGACTTGACAAAATGTGTTTAACAAAAAAAGAAAAAGAAAAAAGAGGCTTGCGATGACTAGCCAATGATGGGAGAAAGCTTGATAATTTTTAAGGGAATGGTTTTTTGAGCAAGTAAGCGGGTTAAGGTACACGAGAAGGGCATGATGTTTTCATACACAGGTAGAGTGGAGTGAAAGTGTCAAGAAGAGAGGACAGAGATACGGAGTGCTGATCTACCTATGGTGTTTGCTCAAAGAACTTTTTCTCTATTTTTAATCTCTTTCTCAACTTCTAAAAAAATAAATAAAAAATGGAGTCATATACTGAGTATTGACACACAAAAAACTGAATCTAATTCTCCAGAAAGTCACTTATCGGAGTTGTACAATATTTAGAATGATAGGCCATGTAATTTATGTCATATGGAGTGTTGTTTTAGTAATTTCAACCATTGGATAGATATAATATCGTTTGCATGGACCATGGGTCGAACTATTATTTTCATCCATTTTTTTAAAACTTGACTTGTTAATTTTTCATATTCTATTTGACCATAGAGGTTACCAAACTCCTTTTTAACTGAAACTTGACATATGAATAAATGACACTTTAAGCTCTACTAGTCTACAAAATTTGGGTTTACTTCGACATTCTCTATTATTGAAGTATGGTTCTAAAAAATGGAAAGGAATGGCTAGTATTGGCTGGATCTGAACAGTATTGACCCTGACCGATCCTTGCTCTTGACCTTTCAGATTTTGTTCCACATGTATAGTCCAAGGGTAAAATTATCAACAAACTGATTTAACAAAAAAGTAAGGGTAAATCTTCCGTTAAGGACCAATCCAGTCCATTCCGAAACAATATCAAAATGATTTCGGCCTTGACCATTCTTGCGACCGTTCTTGAGTTTCAGAACCTTGATTCCAAGTGGTAAATATTAGGGTTGCATATCATTCATCTTACGTTTCTTTTACAAACATATCAGCTAGTCAAGACACCTGAGAGGGTTGATAAAGTCACTTCAACCATTGGATAGATTAAAGAGTCATTAGATTGGTCACATGTCAAATTTAGTTGTGTAAATCAATTATCAAATTTACAATTTAATAAATAAATTTTCAAGGTTAAGAACTATCAACTGCATGACTCAATGAGTAAGAGACCAGGTCGTATGCCCTCACTGGGCCATACAAATTTGGCAGTCCAACTAAGCCATGTGCAGGATTTAGATTCAGTTAGAGAAGTTTCTCTTAATCGATCCATGTAGTGAAAGTTCATCCATTAATCCATTAACAATTAGTAACAACTACAATAAACTGAAAGTTGTTGACATTCATAATGTGAATTCCTTGCATAGCTGCGTAACTACATTCATGCCTTCCTGTATTTATCTCTTTTCTCCTATAATAGGAGGGAGGAGAAAAATAGACATAAAGAGGCACTAGCATAATATCACAACAAAAGCCACATGCATTATGTCATGATCTCTCTCTCATCTTCATTTATTTGGAAAGCTATTAAATTATGGGGTGTCAAAATAGATTGAAAAAGTTCAATCGGACCAGACTAAACCATTTATCGATTTGATATTAGTTTTGGTTTTTAATAATAGGTGAAAATGGAAATCGACAGGATCAACTGATAATACTGATCTAAATGATTAAAAAAAAAAAATCGATAAAAACCAATAATTTTTATAATATATGAAAAGGCAAGATTGCACCGATTAGTCTGATATTTTTTTGGGTAGAACTGAACCGGCCGGTCTGAATCAATATCTGAAAATACTGAAAAGAAAAATGTTCATATTAATGCTAAAGAAAAAAAAAAAAAAAAAAAATGGGAAACTCAAATTAGAACTACTGGATCAAAAGACTGGAGAAAATGGTGGCAATGTATAGCTCAATTCATGGAGGCCATGAATCATTATTAATTATTGATATTTAATTCTGTGGTTGGAAACCCTAACTACTTTTCTAAAATATCCTTCCTTACATTATAAGATACCCTTCACTTGCATTATATCTATGGGAGCACGTTCTAAAATGTGTGCTTTATAGGGGTTACTTTGGAATTATGCACATATTTTGAAGTTGGTAGATGTTAGATATATTTTAAGTAGGTGTTCGGATGAAGTTATTAAATATGATCCAATAGGACTTTAATTATGAGAATATTATGATGTGGGGGGATTTTATAATTTGGAGCCATGTGATGAGTACCTAGATTATCTATAGAAGACAATTGCTTGTGATGCCTTGTCAATATAATGCCAATATAATGTAGACACTCAAGAGTAAGGCTGTCAAAATCAAATTAAAACTATTTATTGAAATTGAATTGAGTCATTGCATTAAAACCATAAAACTATTTAATAAATGATTTATTTTTTGTTTCAAAAGTGAGTTAAACGGTTTAAAACAAATCAAACTAAACCATTTGAATATATGGTAAACATTTTTTAATATATCTATATATATATATATACTAAATTAAATGATGGATAAGCAAGTGCCTCTTATAATACCGAGCTTCAAGGATGTGTTACTGGTTGGTGTAGGGGGTGACAAACCCTAAACTGAACTGGTAAATCGGTCAGGTTGAACTGATAACAGTTTGGATCAAATCAAACCAAAGCCTTATTGGTTCCGTTTCAATTTGGAGTATTATAGCCCCAAAACCAAACTGAATCGGAAGTCAAATGAACCCAAATCGAAACCGGCTCAAAACCTGGATCGAAACCAAAGCCAAACCAGTAAGAAACCGAAAATAGTCCAAAATTCATTAAAAGAACCAAATTTTGCATAGTTTTGTATACATTTGTATGGAATTCAAATCAGACAAAAAATCGAAACAAACCTTATTACAAACCGATATAGGAAACATAAGACAAACCAAAACCAAACTGCACCAAAGTCGAAAACAAAAGTTCCTTATTGGTTTGATTTGGATTTCAACATTCCCACATTGAAACCAACTCAAAACCGAGTTGGATCGATCTGTTGACACCCCTAGGTTGGTGGTAAGCTCTTTTTTTTTTATGAAAATAAAAAAAATTTATTAATTAAGAAAGATAAGATAGAATATTAATGTCTGAATAAATTATGCATAATGATTATTAAATTTTAAAACATTTTAAAATTGAAATCAAATCATTTAAATTGAGACTCTCGATTCAATTTTGTTTTGACCTTAAAAATATTGTATTATGAATCAAATCATTTACACCGAAATCAAAATATTTAGTCCAAGAGGAACGATAAATTGTGTTTCAAGGCACTACTTTCCCTCCCCCTTCTACTTGGTCGTTCTTTAGTGGTTAAAGTCAAAGTCGGATGGGTCTCTATACCTACAAATTGATACCGCAACTTCTTATCTCGACTTTGACCATCATATGTCAACCAAAGCCTCAAGAAGTCTTACTCTCCAACCCCCAAATATTGGATTATATTAACGTGCGCCGTAAGCACCGTTTCCGCTACTCGCCAACCGAATGGTAGCCCGTCCCGTCAATTACCCGTAAAAAGCCTAAATAGTTGGACCACAAAGCGGTCCACATGTAAACCGTACAGACTAGGGCATCAATTGATTTTGTTAGATAGATTGTGATTAAAAAAAAAAAACGGTCTGCCTTTTTTTTTTTTTTTGGTTTTGTTTTTGTTTTTGTTTTTGTTTTCTAATTATAACAATTTGATAGGTCACGAGGACCTTAGATGGGTGGGGTTCGGGTCCGCTGTAGCACTACACGTTATGTAACATAGATTTAAAAGGTTGAGAGCTCTCAAATATGCATCATACGGTGCTAAAATACAGGCCAAGGTGCTCCCAATCATTAGATATTCACTATAAGGCATGTAGTACAATAAAGAGGATCCGATCATACCACCTTATCAATCTATCTTAATTTTTTTTTTTTTTTGACTATAGAACTATCCAAGGGGATTTTATTCATGCACACGATCAGAGGGGAAATGTGGGAGAGGAGAGGAGACATGTGATAAGAGTCAATAGTTAGACTGTCCACACTCTTGGCTACAAACTTGACTATTGCTCTTCAAGTAGAGTCTGCAACCAGTGCGCCTCTTTTGAAGGGATCCTATCCACCAGATGTACTAACCATATTTGAATTGGAAGATTTAAAAATTCATTTTTTAAAAACTTTTTACCTTAACTTTGCAATGCGCGGATATGAGATGGGCCAGGTGTCATTATTTCCTCTTCTCCTGTCTATGCCCTTAATCCTACTTTATTCCAGCTTTTCCACATTTTAAAAGTAAAAGTGAAAAAGACATATGAAGATGGGTCCTACCAAGGGTGCCAATTAGCATGGTATTTGATGTAAAAGACTAAGGGCCCGTTTGATAACGTTTCTGTCGTTTTTGTTTCAAGAAACGATAGAAAAATAAATTTCCGTTTCTAGAAACAGAAACGGAATTGAAGGTGTTTGATAAGTCATGTTTTTAGAAGTCGATAGTAACCAATGAAAGAATGGCCACAAGTCGTTTCTAGAAACGGCGAAACAAGTTCAACTTGTTTCGCCTAAGTCGTTTCTTGAACCATGAATAAGTAAAAATTTCTATTTTTATTTCTGAAAATAAGTGAAACGGAACAGTTTTATCAAACGCTTTTTACTCCGTTTCTGCTGTTTCTGGAAACAGAACGGCAGAAACTCGTTTCTTGAAACGTTATCAAACGGGCCCTAAGGCACCGTTTGGTGATGTTTCTATCGTTTCTGTTTCCAGAAACAGTAGAAACATAAATTTTTATTTTTGATAACAGAAATGGAATTTTGAGTGTTTGATAAACCTTTTCTTAAAACGTTTCTCTCTCTTTTTCTGCAAATAGGAAACCAACCCCTCCAGACCCCATTTCCATTTCCGATCTCCATCCTCGATCTCTTCTTCCTCCGTGTTCCATGTTTACTGGATCCATGTTTAAAAAACCCCTGTTTGTCATTACCTTGATCCTACTCTTTCACCCCCTGGTTTGTAAAATCCAAATTGAAGCCCTACTGTAGTTATAAGATACTGCAACATCAATGAAACAAAAGTAACAAATATTGTTTCATTAACATCAGTTACAGTGGATTTAGTGAAACATTTGCATATATAAACTGGAATTATAGAATAGAAGAAAGAAAGATATCGACAAATGCTGAACTTTTGGAAAGGAAGGGAACTTCTAGGCGAGTTGAGACAACCATGAGACTAGTACCAGAAAGGTCACACATGCTGAAGACCTAACCCACGAAAGCAGGTCCACCTCCCTTTAGGCTTGAATTGAGACTTGAAACCCTAACTGTTGAAGGGAACCCCAATGCCTGGGACACTCCCTCAATTGCCGATGCCGATGAAGATGAAAGGGAACCATTTTGGTAGGAGGAGGCAGTGGTCATATTCGACAGAGAAGGAATTGGTGACCGTGGGGCATCGGAAAATGGGAAAGGCAAACAAATGGCTGACGAAGAAGAAGAAGAAGACTATGTAATAGATAGAGGACTAGACGGTGGTGAGGTCGTCCAATTGCTGCTGAGGTTGAAATTTAAAAAAGAGAAGAAATTGGAGGAGGCAGATTGCATGAAACGAGAGAAGTTGCTAAGAGCTTGAAGACTGTTGTTGTTATTGTTCTGATGGATAGAGTTTGCAGCCATTTTTATCAAGCACAACTCTTATTTCCTTGCATTCACTTGTTTCTAGAAACGACGAAACAAGTATTTTGTCATGTCCGTTTCTAGGAACAGAAATGACCATAAATTTTGATTTCTGTTTATGAAAACAGGAGAAACGGAATGAGTTTGTCAAAAGCTTTTTGTTCCGTTTCTGTCGTTTCTTGACATAGAAACGACGCGTTTCTTGAAACGTTATCAAACGGGCCCTAAGACTAGATATGGAACTGCGACATAATCGAAAAAGTTCCTATATTTCAGTATCGATATAGAATTAATGTGGTATGGTTTTTATTTGATATAAATGTTGTGTCTTATTCGGTATGAATACGATTTTGGGATGGTTTCTAATCGACACACTTTTACATTTTTGCCTTTTTGTGTATATATAGTTGGCAATTTGGTTCGCAATCAGCATAGTTTTGATTTTTGATAATTCGATATGGTTTGGTACATACTAAACGGTTTTGTCTTAAATAACGATACCATACCATACCATACCAAAAAAAATAACATTTTGTTGTGCCGAAATCATACAGAATTATTTTGGTCCAAAAATTTCATACAATTTACGTAACAGTATTCAATATTGATACTAAATTGACACCCTTATGTCATACCAGCTCTCACCTCAAAAACCCAATTATTTTATGATTCATAAAAGGGTTTCCATGCTCATGAATTAATATTTGGGCATCATGGGAAACTCTCCCAAAATTGAAATAAAGAGGACAACTGCTACAGAAGCTATAAGGCTAGTGTAATAGAGCCTAACCTTTAGGAGATTTTGAGTTTGAGAACTCCTATTCCTCACATAGTAGGATTCCATCCTGCAACTATCTCACCAAAAAAAAAAAAAAAAAAAAGGTAGGAGGGTTTCCCATGATGCTTGTGTAGGAAGGAATTTACATGAAGGTGTGGAGAATAGAATCATCATCTATATAAGGTTCATATGGAGCTTAAATGGTCTGAATAAGAGAGACAGCGCGAGCCTTACTATTTAATATGTAAGAGACGTATATTAGAATCCACACAAGAGCGGCGCATGATTCCTTTTCCCTAGAAAATAATATAACTTTGAATAATATTTTAAAATTTGGATTATCTGTATGATTGGGACAACTCAACTTGAAATCTATTCCAATTAACCTTCCATTTTTTAAAATCGGGATCTGATCAAGTTATATCAAGTTAGGTCGAGTCTAACTGATTTCATTCCCAATCAATTAGAATTGAGATAAAATCAAAATTGAAAAAACCTATATATACCCAATTTTGAGTTTTAAAACCTCCAGTGAATGTGACCGTGAGCATGGGAGATGGGTGAGAAAAGATATTAGGAAGGTATTTAAGGAACATACTAAAATTCAATAGAGGTTTTTTTCCTGGTAAAAAATTCAATAAAGGTTTATGAACCCAAGGATGATGGGTGAACATTATATAACCTTATATTATAGGGAAAAGGTCCCATAATTATAATATGCCCTCCCCCTTTCTATTCTATAGTTTATAATTGTTCAATTGACAAGTGTTAGGGGAAGGGCTCATAGAGCACTGTTCAGGCTGGCCATTGGATTTGGAGTAAATCTAGGGGGTCAAGTGATCGCCTCCTATCTCCTCTGGTGCTAGGTACCACCATAGTTTTACTTTTAAGGTATTGGAATGGATATCAATTAATCATCCTCGAAATTATTATGATATCGAAATGGATGAGTATCAAATCATTCATATCAGACAGTAATATTCTTATTTTTTTAACAAAAAAAATGTTTTAGATTTTTTTTTATCCCTAATCTATAGCATTCGGCCGATACATTATTAACCCAATATCAAGATCGGAGACTTACTAAATTGATGAATCACCTAATATGAGCAATCCAATACCGATTCTTAGAACCATGGCTACCATCCACTTTCTCTTCTCCATCCTCCACCAGACGGCAATCCCCTTCAGGTCCCAAATTGACACAAATAATTTTTTTATAATTTTATTTATGTATTAGTGCCAATCACCTCCAGAAATCCTGTGATATGGGAATATGACCCAAGATTGAGGCTGATTGCTAAAGTGCACATGGGGAGGGCCAGTGTCAAAGTCTTAACACCTCTCCGGAAACTTCCATGTTCCTTTCCAATCGCTGAAGATTTGAAATCACCAGTCACGGAGGGTTGGTGCGATTATTTACGTGTAAGCATAGAAAGCTTTGGTACTTTTCTATACTTAAAAGTTAAAACTTAATGCTTTCTTTCTACGCACAACGGCACACTTGAAAAAGACTCACTACTTTCGGAAAATTTAGAGAGAGAGAGAGAGAGAGAGAGAGAGAGAGAGATGATTGGAAAATTTCATGTGGAATCAAAGCGTTGTAAGGGGAAAAATTTAACAAATTTCCGTTTGTTCCTAATAATTATCATTATCCTAGTGGACCTCCACATAAATCATATCTTAAAATTATTAGCAATCAAACAGATCTAATTTAATTAAACCACACCCCCCGCCCCAAAAAAAAATCTAATTTAATCTCTTTTAGATTACACTTCACTACTGCTAAA
The DNA here is from genome assembly GCF_013358625.1 of Macadamia integrifolia. NCBI lineage: Eukaryota > Viridiplantae > Streptophyta > Magnoliopsida > Proteales > Proteaceae > Macadamia > Macadamia integrifolia. The sequence continues at coordinate 22,946,812 of NC_056562.1, forward strand.
TTGGACCAGGATGTTTGGCCCGAATAGAAAATATTCATGAGATCAGTAAAGATGGTTTTGAATTGAAATCTTTGACATTGTTTATAAGATCAAGTTTTCTTTCAACCATGGTGAATGGTAATTGTGGCGGGATTCGATGTGTTCTAGGGGATGGGTATTTTGAGAAACATATTAAATCTGGTGGAGGAAAACATTCTTCTTTGTTATGTTTGCCTTGAATTCTTGACCCATTATGAAAAATGATTCGCTTTAATATATTTTGGTGGCGACCTGAATGAGATTTTTTTGAGATCTATGATGATAATAAAGGGTTGTACGGCATGATCCAATTGATCACGACCCAGTGGAGTGACCTGACTTAGAGGAGTAGATTTGGGGGTTTTTCGTGTTAGGTTTCTCGGCGAGTTTTCTTGTCGTGATTGGGTGTTCGTGAGAGATCTCTATTGTAATTAACATCTTTTTCTATATAGTGAATCATCTTATGCTTTGTTCGATGATGTAGCACACCACATCATTGTGTGAATCTCGCTATATCTATATCATCTTGTGTGAATCTGTGTTGATCATCTTCATATTTGTTCTAACATTCTTGGTTGTACGAACAAATAATTGCAGAATTAGAAGCAACCGGTCGAACCAAATTTGGTTTCATCAATGGCTCTAAATCTGGTCTGACTTTTCTAAAACAATGTAAAAAAGGTCAAAAGTAGAAGTGAGCTTAAAAATTCGGAATTGGGATCCTAAGTTCAAACCAGGATTTGGGGGCTGTGGGGCCATGGTCGGTCCATCCAACTCATGAATGGAGGGTTTTGATCATTAATTAGTTGGCAACGTGTTTGTGGCATAATTGGTAGGGCCCATATTGAGAATGATGGAGAGCTTAGATCCAACATAAAACATATTAATTACCATTTAAAAAATGGAAGGACAAGAAGGACTTTTCTTGTCCCAGTCAATCACCACCACAACCTTTGCTTGGCTGGCCCATGTTGTGTTGCCCTTAAGCCTTTGTTCACCTCTCTCTCTCTCTCTCATTTCCTCTCTTGGGCTCTCTATATATATCATCACCCTCAACCCTGACCCTTGACCTCACCTCAGCCAATTCTCTAGTATCTGATCTCCTCATTCTTCTGAGTAGCTAGCTCTAGCCATGGCTCTCAACAATGCCATCCTTGGTTTCACTATGTGTCTTGCTCTTGTGGCCTCATGCATTGCTCAATCACCTTCTGCTGCCCCTACAACCACACCAGCTCCACCAACAATAGCTACACCACCTACAACTGTGGCAGCACCACCTCCTGTCTTGACTCCTCCACCAGTTTCTTCGCCGCCTCCATCTTTGACTCCTTCTCCAGTGTCTGTACCATCAATATCACCTGGACTTGCACCTTCACCACCTGCACCTATTGCACCTTCTCCTATCACTACTACTGGAACGGCACCCTCACCGAGTGTGGCTGCGCCGCCTATTGGAGCTCCGGTGGGATCGAATCCAGCCTCCGGTGCATCTCTACATGGAAGTAGCTTTGCCTTGCTAGCATTGTTTGGAGGAGTTGCAGTCCTTGTCTAGGCTAGAGAACAATGGGTTCATTGCTTTGAGACTTTACTTAATCTATTGTAGATTAAGGTAATTATTTGTGTATTCTTTTCTTTTCCTTTTTTTTTTTTTTAATGTTATTTTTTTGGGATTTCATTTTCTGAGGATGAGGATGATTGGAGACTGATCGGATATTACTACTCTTTTGTACCATTTTCACATGGATGAAATAAAAAAATTGGTGGTTCTTGTTTGAGTTTCAAGTCCTCTTCTTATCTTATAAATTCAATAATTGGTACGAATCGTAAATTCGAACGTCCTAAGTTTGACTCACACTAGGCACATCTTGAATCATTCACACGAGGTGTTTAGTGCTCTTCATTGTTTTTAGAGAAGATTGAATGATTCTCAGTCAACCCCGGTATAACTTGATCTATGCAGTTGTGGAGTCACTAGTTAGGCCTTCAACTTGAATACCCATTGTTAAAAAAAAAAAAAAAAAGCAAGAATTTGGGATTGTTGGCATTGGTAGGCTACATTATCATTTTATAAGAGAAAAATAAGAACAACCCATGATCTATTGTCTCAATTCTTGGTAACCCATGATGTCCCATGTGCATTTCGTGGAGAGAGAGAGAAAGAGAGAGAAAGAGACCATAAAAGAATGGTAGCCAGAAGGGGTAGATGGAAGAACTCATGAATGTTGGAGGTGAGGGGTTAAGGGCTGAGATGGGATTTGGGTGGAGGGGGTAAATAATAATGGGGGAAGAAGAAAAAGTTAGGTGCTAGCTGGAGAAGTTGGGATCATGTGGAAGAAAGGAATCCTAACCTAAAGTGGGTCCGATGAGGTGTGCTTTTGAGAAAAGAGGGGACATCTTTTGCTGTTTTGTGAGTACGAGAGGGCTGTGACAGTAGCTTTATGAGGAAAGTTTTGGGGGTTAGAATACCTATATTATTATTATTATTATTATTATTATTATGTTGGTGGTGGTGGTGGTGGTGGTTGTGGAATCATAGGGTGAATTTGAAAGGGCTGGTGGTGGTTAGGTGCAGTGGTGGTGGGGCTGATCAAAGACAAAGCAACATGACTAGGGAAGCGATATGCACGTCTTGGTTGTCCTGTGCCACGCACTTACCCCTTAGTAGATCTATGGCTCTTTTGTGTTTGTGTTTACGTCTCTGAGAGAGAGAGAGAGAGAGAGAGAGAGAGAGAGAGAGAGAGTACTAAATAGAGATCACGTTATTAAGGACAAAATTTGCCTGAGTATTTGGATTGTCGTGAACATGCATGTCATTATAAGGCCAACTGGGTATTATATATTATGTCTCAATTTGCCTTTTTAGATGCATTAATGGGAATATATAAGATGGGAATCGTTTGAGAGAGAAGGCAACCATAATGTAGATGCAAGGATTAAGGAGTTCTTCCCACAATAAACAAGACATTTAAACTTGTCTGGTCTTGGGTTCTCTAATCTTCTCAGTTGATTTATAAGATTGAGTTCTTCAAAATTTATATCAATGGTATTGAGTAAATCATCATCGATTCAATTCTTGCCTGAAATGGACAAGTTGGTGCTAGAATAGAACCACTAGGAAAAAGACTATCTGTAACTAGGCAGAGACCCTAGAAAAGAATAGAGCAGTTCATAAAAGATTATCTGATCTAGAGTGTATCAACGCATATCATGGCGTGGGTGAAGCTGATCTTGTGCTAGGGTGAAACCTTTAAGAAAGGGCTACTTGCCGCTAGAAAAAAAACCCTAGAATAAAGTGAAGCCCCCTAGAAGGGCTACCTATTTCAAAGTACATGGACTGATGTCCATTATATGGGGGGGGGTTGTCTAGGGGTTGATCTCATTGGTTACTAAAGATATTTTGTATGGATTGATATAGTTTTGGGTTTCCTCACTTTATAAGCTGATTTATAACTTTAAGTTCTCCCGAGATTCGTATCACATGTTTTGGTATGATACCCTAAAATCAGTTAAATGTGAAGAAGCAATTTAAAAAATTTTTTTTTGGAAAGAAGCAGCAGTTAGTCAAAAACCCTGAGGGGAACCAAACAATCTTATACAGTACTTTGATGTCTACAAGGATTGATGTAAGCCCCCAGAAGATCCAAACAATCTTATACGGTACTATATACTTTAAATGTTAACTAGGATGGTGTGGTCCAGAAGTTGCGATTGAAAGAGAATCTATGGAGTAATCAGTTTAACTGGTCCATCAGAAGCTTGGGTTACTAGAAAAGGATATATGGGTTTTGGTCTTTTATATAGGTCCAAAAATCAAATTAGCCTTTTGGGCTAAGTGGTTACGTTTAGTCTAATCCAAAAAGAAAAGGAAAAAAAGAAGAAGTTTTAGTAACATTTTTGAGAGGAGAACCTATTTGTTGGACCCACTTTGATTGGTCCATAAATAAGTTCCATGCGATGGATTGCAATTATGTAACAGTACTACATTGAGCCTGAGCCACAGTACAATAATAATGTGAGTGCCCGGTACGTGAGAGTTATGTCTACATCCAATAGTGCATGATGTTCATTAAGTCCCACTTGTTCAAACGGCGTATCTAATCCACAAGGTTCCGTTATTACAGGGTACATGGAGTAAGGGTGTCAATTCTAGGCCCATATTGGTATGTCCAATCGAGCTCAACATATTTATGGTTTGACCTAGATCAATCCAATCAACAGGTAGTACATGGTGCAGCCACTTAGCTTGACGGGTGCTCGATCGACCTGATACATTTACAAGCCTGACTTGAACCGACTCCTTTAAATCCGACTTAGCCCGACCTCTTTAATATTACTTGTATTTTTTTTTAATACTATTTATATTTACTGTTATGGCTATTTTATATGTACAATTGAGATGGTGGTGATTGTTATCTGAACATTCATATTTTTTCAGGCATAGTTTAATTGATTAGGGTTCCGAGGGTTAAAGACTGAGTACCTTTGTAACTTAGTTGTTGTGCCCATATTTGGCTTAATCCATTTTAACAATGGGACATTTCTTTGCCGCATTTTATTGGTATTCCTCTTCAAGCACATTTAAAGAGACCATTTTTAAAGAAGATCCGTTTAAAGATCGTTTAAAGTTAAATAGGTCTATAGCTCGGTTAAGGCCTGATTAAGGCCCATTTATAGCAGTCCAATTAGTGTCCGAGACCGACCGGCTCAATTATCATCAGTACCATGTCCGCTCTAACTAAGTTTGTTTAGCTAAACGGACGTCCACGGTGCAGACCTGAAAATTGGCCGAGCCAGACTAGGCCTGGCCCAACCGCTTGACACCTCTAATATGGAGAGTCATAATGTACGTAGTTTTACCCTCGTTTTAATTGGACGTAGGCTATTTCTCAACTTAAACTCGCGACTACTATGTCGTAATGAAACAGCCTTACCATTGCGCCGAGGTCCACTTCCTTTATTATTAGCGGTTATATGGTTCCGCCAGTCTATTACATGGGCCATACTTGTGTATCCGGCCCATTAATTCGACTAATGGGAACTTGCGGTACTGGATCCGTCCTCAAGAGTACTGTCCAATGAGTGGGAAAGATGATCATGTGGTTCCTAAGATCATGAAAAGGAACCAGTTTTAGTGCAAGGCACAGGAGGCACTATGATCATACAGGAGTCCACTGAGGGGCGAGACAAATTTTGTTGGTCTTCAGCAACCAACCCTACTTCTCAATCTATCGCAATAGATATGCTCAACTTTGCTATGGTTTCTATCAAGTGTGGACCCACAAAACGTAAGGGTGGATCATATAAAGGTGGGGGGTGGGGGGGGGATTCAACAAGTTTAAATTATGACATGAATATGCAAGACTTAAGGGAGGCATAAATATGGACAATTACTATCATTTTCCTACACTTAGTTTATATTTACTAATTTTTTTTATTGATACTTTCTTGTTTTTGAACTTTTTGCATCCCTTTCTCCCTTATTCATTTTAAATTCCTAAATTACCCCTCATTTTCATCAAGAAATCGGTTCTATCATGCCACCTCCTATTTCTTATCATTTCCTCTCTCCTACTATTTTACTATTTTTTTATTTTATTTTTTAATAATTTTAACCAAGGTGTCTGGGTCAATTTACACGCACCTCGACTAATGCTCGAGCAGACTAGAGCAACAACCCACCGTCACGATCTCCACTTAAATTACTGATGTACAGATAGAAAATAGAACCTGGGACCTGTATGCCTATCCACACAATCCCCAATTCGCCCTACTTCTTCTTCTTCTTCTTCTTCTTGGCTAACTGTAGGGGGGGGACCTTTAGTATCAATTTTTTTTCACTACAAGACTAGGGTATGCGCCCTTGCACCCAAACACAAGGGCGCAAATGATCATTGTGCCTGTCTTGGTAAATGCTTGCGTATGCTCTCTCATTAACCAGGGCATTGGTGCAGGGGTCACGCTTTTAGATAAAAACCATTTATCCATAAGAATATTCCCAACACTTTTTTTCTCATGTGTAGGTTTGTAGCCCCCTTTATTGGGTGGTAATACATGTGGCTTGTGTACCCTAGTTATTGTTTATAAGTTTTCTGTCCAAGCAACCCTGCGTCACATATACATGAGAATGTGAAAAGACCACCATACCCCTCATGGGTCATCTGTCCTTGTGTGTCTAACTGCAGGACTGCTCTGTGATAGAAAAAATTTGCCCATATATATATATATATTTTAGGTGGAACCCATATATTATTATTATTATTATTATTAATGTAATAGATTTGATGTCGTCATATCATAAGGTTTTAGTTGGACGGTTGAACAATCCCAATTCTTTTTTGGGGGATGAAGTTAACGGAGATGATGGTGGGTTCTCTATGAGAGTCATTATTATCAAAACTAAATTAAAAGAGACATTATCATAAAAAAGTGGGGGTGTCAATTTCAGGTCCCCACCGGTAGACCCGATCAAGCCTGATACGTTTATGGTTTGATCTAGACCGACCCAATTAATAAATGTGTTCGGCTTGAGCCTGACACATTTATAAACAGATAGTACACGATGCAGGCACCTAGCTCGATGGGCGCCCGACTGGCCTGACACATTTACAAGGTCGATTTGAACCGACTCCTTTAAGCTCGACCTAATCCGACCCCTTTAATACTACTTGTACTTTTTTTAACACTATTTGTCTTTGGCGCTAATTAAGGCTATGTGATATGTATAGTTGAGACGGTGGTAATTGTTATATGAACATTCATCTTTTTTATGCATAGTTTAATTTATTTGAACTTGCTAACTTGGGTTGTGTGGGTATAGTTTAATTGATTTGAGTTTCGTGGGTTAAAGACAGAGTACCTTAGTAACTTAGTTGTTTTGTCCATCTTTGGCATAATCCATTTTAACTATGGGATCTTTCTTTGCTATCCCATATATGTCTCATTTTATTGATATTCCTCTTCAAGTACATTTAAGAAACCAATTTTAAAGGGACTCATTTAAAGTCCGTTTAAAATTAAATAGGTCTATAGTCCTGTTAAGGTCCATTTATGGCAGCCCGAATAAAGCCCGAGACCGATCGGCCTGATTATTTACCATACCATGCCAATGCTCGATGTAGCCTTAGAAATTGATCAAGCATGACTAGGCCCTATCAAAAAGTGTTATTGTTGTATATATTTTTGAGGCTGCATGTAAAATGACACTATTACACTCATTGAAAAAATATTATGTGTGTGACTAAAGAGGGAAAAAAAAAAAAAAAAAAAAACAAATTATTTGTGCCAAACAAGAAAATCCCTTCAAATAATAACAATAGAAAGAAGAATAACAATAGCCCCAAGAGAAGTTGCAAATATTAGAGAATCTCTTCCACCGTGAGGAGACCCATTTGAAGTGTATAAATTAGGTGAGGCTTTGTTCTTGTTCCTGGAAGCTTGTGGTGCGAACCCTGTTGCACTTGCAGGACCACTAGCCCCTTGATCTCCATTAACATGGACTTGAAGCTTCATCCCTCCTAGACAATATAACTTGTTACCACAGACGAAGAATCTATCCCCGGGTTTCGTCAACGGAATCGTAGTGTTTCCTCCAGTATATATTTGCAGAGCCCGAGTCACATTGCAGGCATTGAAGTTGTCCCTTGTAACCTCATTCACAGTATAGCTAGATGAGTACTGGAACACTGAGAACAGAAACATAAAAACCCAGCTATAAAAAACCCATTTAAGGAAGATGATTGGTTGATAAAGAACAATATATATTTAGTACTTACAGAGAGAATCTCCAACATTGAAGGTCTTGTTCTTGACCCATGAGTTAAGATCAGTACTTACATCCCAACCAGAGGTATCCCCTACTGTGTACAACGTAGCACTGCATGTTAGAACCTGTAGGAAGAGGCAGGCAAGAACATAGAAGAAGAGAAACTTAGCCATTGATGGAGGAATTCAAATCAGAGAATAGAAGGAGAGAGTTTGGCTAAAGATTTATGAATTTTGGATAAATATATGAAGGTTGGATGATGAGTGGATTACCTAACTTTACGTGTACTTATTAGTTTTCAAATTAAAGTGTGTTTCTTCTTTCGTTCTGCTATCACATGGTCTTTGGTTGTTCACTGAAGATTGATGGTGCAAAACTGCCCATTAGGGTGTGTTTATAACAGATTTGTCTTCTTGAGACTTTGATTGTTATTGAAGATTTGATATATAGTTTTGTTAAGAGTTAGAATTCGTTGGTAAGGCAGTTAAACACCTTTTAAACCTTTGACATTTTTCTCTCTTAGATTAAGTTTTTTTTTTTTTTTGCAACTTTGTATTTTTATAAAGCTCTCTTTGCCACTTGATGATCATCTCTATTCATTGGACTGAAATTTGGCGATGATTAGGGGGGAGCCTTGGGATCTATGTATCCACAAAATTTCAGTCAATACTTTAGACTTGCCCGTGTGATCGGATATATGTATACAAAGTTGATGATTATATGTTTTCCACATAGTACAACCCTTAGGAAAGGATTTGCACAACGCTGTCATGCTGATACTTTAGCACACACTCTCATTAAAAAAAAAAAAAAAGGGAGCCCCACACTCTCTTTCCCACCTCAATAAAACCTCCTATTGTATGATTCTTAATCCATACCTACTATTGGTCTCAAATTGCACTCTGGTGTCGTATGAAACCTTCTCCCTTAATTCTTCCCCTTTGGATGCTTCTGCTTGTTGGCAAACGTTAGGCAAGGGTGGTTATTAGAAGTAGGTTAAATTCTTTATTTTTTTCTCACTAAAAGATAAATGATGAATTTTTATATAATATCTATTTGGAGTTTCTTTGGGGTTAATTGTTTCTCACATGTTAAATAATGGGATTGAGCAACATAGAACTCTGAACTGGTGTAGGTTTTTTGTTAGCTGGAAGCCTGGAATTGTGCAATATGATCTCTCTAGGCTTCAGTTGCTTAGGTATTTTTAAAAAATTTTGTTCCAAGGTTGTTGGAAAGGTCTATCTACTTTCCCTTGTATACTAGAAAAAGTTGAATAACAGGTATCTCCCTCTTGAAATTAGCAATTAGTCCTACATTTCTTGGCCCTCCTTTCTGCAATCAAATAGTGCCGCGTTTAGTTTAACTTAAAACTACTTAATGGGTCAAACTCCCTGTAGGAAATTGAAAATTTTACTTAAAGGTGTGGTGGAAAAGGAACAACAGTAATAACCAAAGAACAAATGTGAAGGATCGAGAGACCCTGTGCCTCCCTTGAGTAACCCATTTGGACCATGATGAACAGACCATGGCCTTAAGGAAACTCGATCCTAAAAAAAAGGAAAGAACCATGCACTGGCTAGCCCATGATTAGCAGGTCAAGCAACAGTAGAGGGTTGATGTTACTTGCATAGGTTGTTGGCTTAGACTCATCAACTAACTGTATATTAATGAAGCTTCGAGAAATGGCTGAAGATACAACCTAGATTGAAGAAAAATGGTTGTAAGTACTGAAGGTACAAAGGTGAAAAAATCTGGTAGGCTAGTTGAGAGATAGTGCCCATAGTTTATCACAAACCAAACTTACCCTTCATGAAATACATTGATTTCATTTTGCGTAACAGATTTTATTCTCTCTCTCTCTCTCTCTCTCTCTCTCTAAATTTGCTTTTGGAAGAAGTGTTTGTGTTCTTAGATCCTAAATACCCACGTACAAAAAATGAACAAGGTTTCTCGTAATACCAGAACATGGAACAAGAGTTTTTTTTTTTTTTGGGGGGGGGGGTGTGTTGGGTGTGGGGGAACACTGCAAGGCTACATAGCGTTTGCTATTGCCTCCATTTGTCTATATTTCCTCCTTCCTATGAAATGACACATCTACCCCCTTATTGTGGGAGGAAATAGATAGATAGAGGGAGGTGTTAGCGTACACAACACAGTTGGACAGTTCAATCCCTTTTCTCAGGGTTATGCAACAAGAGAGTTTCAAAAAAAAAAAAAAAAAAATCTAACAATACCCGGGGGAGAGGGGAGAAAGAACATTGTCCTTGCAACTAGACACGTAGGGGCATATGGAATTACTACTCCACCTTGGTGAATAAAAAGTTTCATTCATATTAATACTCCTGCACGAGCTCCCATTGGATCCCATGCTAATGTAGAGTTGTGCGACCATTGCCAATTTACTACTGCTACTTAGACACTTAGACAAATCGACAAAAAAAAGAAGGAGAAAGAGAATGGAGACAAAAAAAGATCATAATACAAGTCACAACCACCGTTTACTTAGGCACACCATTAAAATTGTTGAAGCTCAGTGTGGTTATAAAGCTAGGGATTGAGTGCTTTGTCTAGGAGCGTAGTGTATATTAGTGCTTCTTGAAGCGCTCTCTCTCTCCTCTCATAATAAAGGGATATATGTCATTTTGGGGAGAGAGAGATCAAACTTAGGGAGGCGCTAGAGTTCATTTTCCCTTTTTTTTTTTTTTTCTGAGAAAAGAACTCTGCCTGCTTGTGTGTGCCTACCCTTGGCAGGATGTCTCGACACGGGCTCCAATAAGTCTGTGCAATGGCATAGTGGCTACGCAAGATGAGAAGCTTCTCTTGTCCATAAATTAGAGGAAAGAAACCACGACCTAAGCATGCAGCGTTGTTTTTCCATTAACTATGAGCAAAGGTTGAGCGTGCTGCCATGCATGGTGCTGGAGCTTGTGTTTGCCTCTCTACCCCTTCCTAGTGAAAAGACTCCACTCTCCTCCCTTTGTTGTTGCCCCTCCTCTTATGTGCCTATTATACGTTAATTGTTATCTTTCTTGGAGCGTGTGGCTAGGGGTCCAAGTTTAGCCTTAGAGCCTGAACCTGCCACGAGCTCGCATGGGGCTAGGCTCGAAAATTCTGGCACTGGAAATTTTGGCCTTGAGTTAGGGTCAAGGTGGGTAAGAGTTGATGTCTATAACCTACCCGACCATCCTTGAGCCCGACTCTTATTTTTTATCCTGACCTTGTCGACCTTGATTTATTGAATGTTCAATTGTCACTTTTGTAAGTTTGGTAATCATTATCCACCACTGTTGTATAAACTACTTAAAATTAGGAAAATTATCTTGTACCACCCCTATTTTCAAACCTTATATGAGATATCACCCTAAATTTCAAAAAATACATAATGTATACCTGTTTTGAAAAAATAATAACTCTTAAATTCATTGTGTTAGTTCACAAACGTCAAGTGATGATGCGCCGCTATAGGTATTTTTCAAATGATAAGTTTACCTTTGAAATAGAAGACGTGTTGAGCTATTATTCTCTCTCTCTCTCTCTCTCTCTCTCTCTCTCTCTCTCTACTCTGTTTCGGTAGCCTGTAAATAATTGAATGAGAGAATTTTTGGACTATTCCACCAAATCCCCATCAAGATTCAAGACTTCAAGTCCTCTAATATTAGCAGATATGAAATGGCTTAAATCTTAATCCTCACAGTTCACACTTAATGGGGACTCAAATTAACTTGTTACTTCCATTGTTATTACCGTACAGATAAAAAAAATTACAAATTTATAGTGTGTGTGGGTGAAGAATAGAATTCTCATTCCTTCATCAGCAAACGTAGAACTCGATGAGCTCATCTAATGATTTGGTTGTGGCTCTCTGTTCTTTAGCATCCAAAGCATGTGTTCGAACAATATCACTTCGCACCAGACGGTTATCGATTCTGACTCTTCCGATTTCTCCACAAGTTCACGAAATAGATGGTGGTCAATGATATAGGACCTGATAAGGTACCGCCGGCAAGACTTCCCAACGTACACTGGGTGAAATCCTACCGGAACATTTCCGATATTGATTTCTTTACAAATATTTCCGATTTCTCCACATGCTGGAACATTTCTGATTTCTCCTGTTGCAGTTGCAGGTCGGGAGTCCCAAAATGCCAACTCTCTATTCTAAATGGGTCATGGTCAGGCTGGAGTAACTCGCTCCAACTCTCCAATTCCTTGCCAATTAATGTCTGTATTGTTCTCTTATACAGAGTGTTGATCGTTTGTTCCAATGGTTGGGTTGCTTCTAGATCCGATTGAGGCAAAATCAGACCAATCCCCCCAAATGGATGAATGGTGATATTGAATCCAGCGATGGGAATGCAAATGACTTCTTCCCCATGGTTCTGGTTCAAATTCCGATGTGCAACAGAAAGGAGGTAGCTTTCACCTCTCTGAACTCCCCTGCCCAAGGATTTTCTTCCTCTTCTCTGTGTATAGTTTAGCACATTTTAGGGTTCAAGTCATGATGCTTCTTCATATTTGGTTTTAGGGTCAAAAGAGTAATTTTTATTTCTAAACTAACGGTGTTAGACTTTAGGGGTTCGTTTGGTATTTTTGAAAATTTAGGATGGTATCTCATGTGAGGTTTGAAAATAAGGGTGGCATCAAATGAATTTTTAGTTATTTTATATTTTGTAGGGCGAGAGTCAGCGCATACCTAGCCCTTGATGGTAAATTAGGGTCAGGGTATGCCCAACTCTAGATGACAAATTAGGATCAGGGCCAATCAAGAACATCCCGGCCTGGCCTTATCCAATTAGGGTGGGCTTGGGCTAAGTTGGGCTGAGCCATTCAGGTTGGGCTTGAATTGAAATTTCTAGGCCCTAAGTCAGGATTCAGGGTGGGTTTAGACCCAACTAATGGGATCCAAGGTAGGATTAAAGTTTCAGGTTGAATTAGAGCTTTACAAAACCTGACCTAACCCAACCCTAATGCAGCTCTAGGTGTGGAGTGCCTATCTTTTTTTTTTTTTTTTTTTTTTGTTTAACGTGAAACCCTCAAACCTGCCTATTTTAAGGGTAAAAACACCTTAATTTTATATTCACTGCCTCTTCTTTCCTCTTTCATTAATCATTGAATTGACTTTACCTTAAAAAAAAAAAAAAAAAAAAAATCAATTTAATTGAGACTTTTCTTGGGAAAAAGAAAAGATTTCCGTTTACTTAAAAAAAATCGCAGACTATTTATCACCACCGCCACCACTACCTCCGCAACCGTCACCCCGACAAGTTTCAGTTTTCCTCACCGTTGCAACTCATTCTCCCCTCCTTTCCGGCCTTCCCTCTCTACCTCCCGATCTGGCTTTCCCTCCCTCTCGGTTCTTCTAGAAGTTTCTGTTTTCTATCTCTCTAAAAATGCGTGAAAAATGACACGCGGCAAGTATACATTAGACGAAATCAAAACATTCCAAACTTGACCCGATATCCGAAGAGTAAAGCAGTATAGATTGGGTTCGGCAATCCGATTCTGATTCTTGGAACCATTCTCTCGCAGAAGTGCAGAACACGGTAAAGTAACATATGGCCCTCACACCTTAGATCCTGCACTGATAAATGGCGAGAACCTCATGCATCAAGTACGCTCAGTTAGGGAGTGGATCAAGTCCTCCTGTAAGAATGATTTTTTTTGTAATGGTCTGTATATCTATCCATATCTATCCAATAATCAACTCTGTGGTGAATTTTATCTATGTAGATCAATCCGTATAAGAATGATTCTCAGAAGAGAACCCGATCCACTGGCACCCTGTTTTCCTCCCTGCATTTTTAATTCAATGCAAACCCACACCTTAATGCACCAAAACCCGATAAGAATTGAAAGTTCTCGACATTTTTTGGGTAAGACTGCATGGTTCTCGTCTCTCATCTCCCACATGCTAAAGCGTCATGCATTTGATATGCCCCTTTTTTTTTTTTTTCAAAAAGATTTGAAAGTTCAAACTAAGAGATAGCAGAAAAAAAACTATAGAAAGTAGCACTACAAGTATTTCAACTATCAAGTATCAACACAAAATAAATAAATATATGCTCAATAACTCATCTCATCTATTCATGAGTCATGACGAGAAGGAAAAACAGAGGGATAAGGAGCTGCACTGCCTCTTGCCTAGCCCATAATTGCATAATAGACAAGGGAAATCCCAAGCCCAAGCCCAAGAACCAGAGCATTGACATTGTTACACAAATTCCCGGCCACTCTAATCGCCGACGACGGCGAATTGGAGGTGGTGGGGGAGGAGGATGGAGTGATGGGAGTTGCCGAGGAGCTGCCGCCGACGTTGACCTCTAGTCTCATCCCTTGGAAGCAGTGATATGTAGTTGGGCATATGAAGTACATTGTGCCTGTTGAGTTAATGGTGACTCTGTCGTTTCCACTGCTGTATGATAGAAGAGGAGTAGTTGATGCACAATTTTGGTAGTCACTGCTGCTCACTATGTCCACAGAATGAGTTGGCCCATACTGAAACACTAGTGGTTACAATGCACAAACACAAACATACACAATTTGCTTTAGAAGAAGAGATCCAAACAAATATATTTTATATATTAGACTCTTAACCAGTTAGATCAATACTTAGAATTCTAGATGGATAAACTTACATAGTGTATCACCAACACTGAAATTCTTTCCAGAAACCCATGAGGTGTAGTCCACATCTTGGTTCCATCCATCAGTGTCACCAACTGTAAACTCCGTGGCGTAAACAGCCGGAGCAATCAATAGCAGAATTAAGAGACCATTTGCCACATCCATGCCTTTCCGGAGCAAAACTTAGATGGAAGAAGGGTTATGAAGGAAGCAAGCTTATTGGGACTAGACTTAAAGGGAGAAGGGTAATGAAGGAGGCTAGCTATTTGGGACTAGACTAAATGGGAGAAGGGTTATGATTTATGAAGGAGACAAAGCTAATTGGGAATAGACTTAGAGGGAGAAAAGTTATGGAGGCAAAGGGTCTCACAACCTTTTATTTAATAGAGAGACAACTAAGCAAATCAAGCTGGAGCAATATTTAATTAGAAGCAAGAAGCCACGACCTGCAACACCCACATTTTCTTCCTTTTCTTATTGTTGACCCTTTAATTAGTTATACATTAAACTACTTCCCATTCCCATAAATAATCTGTTTTAAAGTTGGATTAAATTCTAGTAGGGTTTTTTTTTTTCCACTTAGGACAGGCCAAGATCCGCAAATCCAGATTAGGATCAGACCCCATGTTCTAAATCTATGGTTAGCAGGAGTGGAACTAGGACTAGGAATTCTCCTGCTCAGCATAGAATTTAACCAATGGGGATTTGGTTACATGGCTTCATGAATATATGGACGAGGGATTTAAAACCACAGGAACAGAGGACCCTGTACTGGTGGTATCCTCAGCCCCACTACTGTAACAAATCCAGATTAGGATCAGAACCCATGTTCTAACTCTATGCTTAGGATCAGACCTTACTAAATGCTCCAAATCTCTTATCTAAAATTCCAAAATCTGGTAATTTAAGGATTGTTAATCAATTGATCCAACTGGTTGGCCAGCTTAAGAGTGCAATCAAGTTGCCTTTTTTTTTGGTTTTGTATTTTTCAAATCTAAATGTTTCGAAATTTTTCTCTGTATCGTGTCGTCGAGCACATGTTAGGTTCCCATGACCTGCGTTGTTCTCTTTTATTTAAATGCAGAGTATGATTATACAATTAATTAAGTTAGGTAGACAGAGCCAAATGTGTTACTTTTGTTAATGAAGTGTAGAACATTTAACAATCAATTTCCTTTATGTTTAGGTCTTTTTGATAAGTACAACAGGAGAGCTCACCCCTAAAAATCAGCTTTCAAGGTCAGGGAACCCAAGGCCATATCAACCTCCACCAAGTTTCTGACGAACCGATATGGGATCAGCACCCCTATATGACTGATAAGGGATTGTAACAGGTAACTTTCTTATAGAACTAACTGTTTATAATCTCATCTCATCTATCATTCTAAATGATAAGAATACAAGCATTGAGAAAGAGTCAAAACACACATGAAAAGAAGGAACAAAGAGGAATAAAGAGCTGCACTGCCTCTTGCCTAGACCATAAGTACATAATAGACAATGGAAACCCCAAGCCCAATAACCAGAGCATTGATGTTGTTACACAAATTCCTCGCCGCTCCGCTTGGGGAGGAGGTGGTGGTGGTGTTGGTGGTGGAGGGTGTGGATGTGGATGGAGTAGTCCCATTGCTGCTAGGAGGTGTAGCTGATGGAGTGGTGGGAGTTGCTGGTGTAGTGCTTGCGGCTGAGACAGGGACTGCTAGTTTCATCCCTCCACTGCAGTGATTTGGAGTTGGGCATATGAAGTATATTGTGCCTGTTTTGGAAAGGGTGACTGTGTCTGTTCCAGTGGTGTAGGATTTAAGAGCATTGCTTGATGTACAACTTGAGTAGTCACTGCTGCTCACTACGTCCACGGAATGTAGACTCGGCGCATAATTGAACACTGCAGGTTTCGTAAAGCCAAATTTTGATGGTTAGTACTTATATGCATTAGCGAAGAATAATCCCTCATTGGATGTGAGTAGTCCTATGTGAAGACTTATTATAATTACTTGAATTATCCAAGTTCCTAACAAGTGGTATGGAGAGATGGGGGGGGGGGGGGGTATCTTGCGAGATACAAGATAACTTACATAGCTTGTCACCAACATAGAAAGTCTTTCCAGAAACCCAATTGTCGTAGTTCACACCTTGTGCCCAGCCATTAGAGTCGCCGACTGTATAAGTAGTGGCATAAACCGCCGGAGCGACCAAGAGCAGAAGTAAGATACCACTTGCCACATCCATGTCTTTCTTTAGGCACAACAATTTGCTAATGCTAACTGGGACTAGGACTTAAGAGGGAGAAGAGTTGAGGAGGAGGCAAGCAAATTGGGACTAGACTTGGTGGGAGAAGAGTTATGAATTAGGAAAAGGGTCTCACAACCTTTTATATAGATAGACAACTAAGCTAATCAAGCTGAAGCAATATTTTATAAGAAGGAAGAAGTAGCTACCTGCAACATCCCCATGTTCTTCATTTTTTAAGTTCCTTGTTGCTGACCCATTAAATTTCTATACATTTTCTACTAATTCACGTATCCTCTTCACCTAATAACTCTAAACTTTTGACTGGTGAGCCGCCTATGTGTTTGGCTGATGCATCAATCGCTTTTGATACCTAATCAAGCTTAAGCTTTTGGGCAATTAAAATATGATCCTAGGCACAGTCCTTGTAGCAGACATGGGCTGTGGACTGAGCAGGTAAGGCTGGATGATTGTGGTTAGGTGATGGAAAGATGTCATCCTATTGATCACTTTAATAAGTAGAGAATGGAGACTTTTGTTTCTTAGTCCAATTAATTTGCAGTAATCCAAACTTCCCTATCTGTCATCTTCAATGTAGGTTGGCTTCTCATTTGACTATATTTTTAGAATCAATCACTCCTGATCTAAGGAAATTGAATTCATTTTTTTAGAAAATTCTTAGCCATTTGATCTGCAGATGGGTCCACACAAGAATCATCTAATGGAAACAAAATTTGACACATCAAAATTCTGTTTGGTTATCCTTCAATCCGAACTTGTTCATAAGCCAAGATAAGATGAGATGAATAGAGATTATAAAGACTTAATAATTATTCTGTTTAGTTCCCATGACATGACCTGTTCTCTATTATTTAAACATATATAGAATATGAAAATAGAATCAATTAAATTAGGTAAACAAAGACAGAGCAAAAGGTGGTAGTTTTGTTAAATGATAATAATTTCATTCTTTGGCTATGAGTTAATAATTAGCAGTTTGCATAGTTGTTAAAGACTTTCATTTTTGTAAGGTACAAGTGTAGAGAAATTAATTTTCTTAATGTTTAGGCCTTGGCTGTTTAGATTGCCATATCGGGAAATTATTTATTTATTTATTTTTATTAATTTTTTTATGGATCAAGAACCGACCAAATAATGGTCAGATAAACGGATGGGTAAGATTTGACGAAATGATTGGTACAGGCCAGTCAAGTTGATCTTCAGTGGTCTTTCATGTAATATCATGGTACTTTCTTATAGATAATTAAATTGTTAATAATGTCAAAAGATCTTTTTCTTCTTTATATAAAGAAAAAAAGGGAATAGTTCTCTGTCCGGAAACATGGCCATGTGTCTTTGCATCAGTACAAGGGCCAATGATAGGGCACCTAAAAGCATCAATTGGATGGTATTTCCACCTTTCATGGGGGCGGGGCAGTCATTTTCCCTGCCTCTGTGTCATTTTGGTAAATATATAGTCTTCTCCTTTTTAGGTAGAAAAGTATATAGTCCTCTTCATGGTGGCCTCATAGAGGTCCCCTGTGAGAATTTTGAGTAGTTGCGGGATAGAGTGGTGGCTCAAGGTAGAGCAGAGAGAGAGAGGATATTTAAATAAAACTGCTCATAATGAGAATCACAAAAATAATGAAAAAAAAGTCTTATTTTTTAGATATTTTTTGAAAAAGGGGGAACAATTTAATAACTATTGTTGTTTGCATTGTGTTGGAAGAATAGTTTTATATCAATTATCCTTGAGGCCTTCTACTCCCCTCGTGTGTTTGATGTGGATACATACATGGTATTAGAGTGGGTTTTCTTTAGTCATGCAAGTTTCTCTAGACCTGTCCCCATTCATCTATAATGTTTACACGGTTCCGTTCTACCTAGATGTGAAAGAAATTGTTGGAAAAAATAAGGCAAAAAAAGGGGTGGGGAGTATGAAGGGGCTTATTCTACTCCTGAATTCATAGATCATGTTGGGAGACAAACAAGAAATTTCCCCTCAAGCTAGCCTATTGTCAAATAGAGTAGCCATAACAGTGTATCCAAACAGCACTAATGGGTGTAGGAGTCACGATAGCATTGACATGTGACCACGTCACCAGAGGTTCTAATGTTGAAGTCAGAGAAGAAGAAGAATTACACACGACAACAGCTCTATTATGGAAGGAAGGAAACTCATCACTATCAGTTTGACTTTCTCCCTCTTCTCTTTACCAATAAATAAATAATAAAAAAAGACTTTCTCCCTTCCTCGATGTGTATGAACCTTCTTACTTCTATTATTATTATTATTATTATTATTATTTAGTTTTTATTTAGATTTTCTTTGAATCGCTTATTTTATTTGACTTCTACCAAGAAAAAGTTTTATATTCTAAAAATTATGAATATAGAAGTAAAGTGAGTGAAGAAAACTGAAAAGAAAGAAAGAAAGAAAGAAAGAAAGAAAGAAAGAAAGAAAAGGAAAGAAGATTCAACAACTTTTTTTTGTTTTTTAATTTCATTTTACCACCAACCAAACATACATTGTAAATATTACTTTTTGCATTTCACTTTCAAGGGAATGAAATTGTTCATTTGATTTTTATAATACAAAAAGAGTTGCTGGTCTATAAAGGTGTCAATCGATCTGAATTCAATTCCTCTTACCTCATTGAGGCTACTCATAATTCGATTCCTCTTACCTCCTTGAGGCTATTCACTAGGGGTATTTAATGTTTTTCATTGCTTTTAGTGAAAGTTGAATAGTTCTTGTTCAACCTCGGAATGACCCGGTCCATGCAGTTGTGGAGTCAATATGGGCCCGCGGGACTAGTAAGACCAAAGGCTTGGCCTTGGATACCCGTTGTTAACAAAAAAAGAAAAAAAAAGAAAAAAAAGGAAGGTGTAAATCAAAACTAAATTGTATAGAAATCAATCAGAATCAAAATTATTTTACATTCGATTCGATTTATTGGGTTTCTATTCGATTTTCGTTATCCAGTTCATATCCAATATCATGCAGTTTGTAGTGCCAAATTTGAAAAATCGGTTATAATTTTAATTTGTAATATATTAATTCCAGTTTTCAGATTAAGTTTACATGCAGTTTGTAATGCTGATCTATATTCGATTTCACCTCTGCACCGATTTGTAATTGTTGAATTCAGTGCAAATTAAAACCAAACTGAGAAGAGAACCTATGAAATCATAATCGAATCATTTCTTTGTAACCCAGTTCAATTCGATCATGAACGGTTGATTTCGAATCCATTTAATACCCTTACTTGGAAGTTGTAATTAGCCTTTCCTCTTTTCTTCTTGCAAACTGCTATTACTTTAGGGGTAAAAACCCATCCTTTTCAAGGGCCTGGCTTGGAAAAAGTAAAACAGTATGACTGATGTTCTATTATTACCCCCTCTCCCAAACACCCACCGGCCAAAAAAAAATGTTCCATAGGAGTACTTACGTAAGTTGTGATTTTTATAGGTATTCCCCCTTGTGCTGATTTTTCTTAATTTTATTCTGAGAAATCAGCTTGGACATTGCTTTCAATCAGATTTTGTTTAGTTTCATTTGACTTTCTCCCCTTAATTTAAACTTCTCTTTCAACTCTTTCATCAGTTTCTTGCACTTTCTTCAACCTAATTTTGAAACATCAATCCTTGTTTTTTTGATTCAGAGAACCCTTCCCTAATCTTCAAATTGAAGAATCAATCATCCAACTTTTGAATTTGTTATTATCCTTTCCTTAATCACTTTTTTGACTGAATAAATTCTTCCTTCATTATATTCTACTTTTTTTTTTTTTACTTCAAATCATTTAATTTTTCTCTAATTTACTTTTTACTTTTTTTCAATCCATTAGATAATTAAAATCCTAATAGCAATCATGGGATCATCCCTGCAACAGGAGTGGTAGTTTCTCACTTTGATTACCCATCTATCCAATCCTGTAAAATCTTATATCCAAGCCTGTTTTGCAACAAAAATAACTCAAGGATTTCTTTGGCTTGAAGATTGGCTTGAAGAATATAATGTAAGAAAAAAAGAAAAAGAATTGTATTTTTCAAATTTATTAGTTAATTTAAGTAAAAGGCTTTATGCACGATTTGCATGTGCACGGTTGTGCATAAAAAAAATGGATACTTTATTTAATGTTAGGAAATAGTTCTCTGTCTGGGAGGACGGCCTACGCCAGCCCTCCTTATGTCCATTATGGTCAGGGTTCTTTTCCTTTTAAAATTTGAAGGAGAAAGAATGCTTCTAGGCTATGTAGCATTTATCTCCATCAAACAAAGGGCATAAATGTATTTTGAAAAGAGGAGTAGAGAGATGGAGAGATCAAAGTTCTTTCCCTTTAATGTTTGAACAAAAGGAAAGGAATACTAGGAGGCTGTGTAGCATACACGGGCGCCTCCTTATGTCTATCTCTCTCCTTTTTCTTATGAAATGATATATCTACCCTTACGTGGAAAGAAAGGAGAAATAGGCATAATAGAGATGCTAACGTATGTTACATAAAAGCCAAACTGAACTGAACGAAAACCACTGAAAACCAAAATTCCTTACATATCGACTTTGAATTGATTTGACCCAATACCAGACCAAAACCAGGCAAAACCAATCGATTGACAATCCTATAGGGGTGTCAATTCCTAAACCGAATCGGTAAAACCGGTCGGACCGAACCGATAACAACATGGACCGAATCGAACCGAAGCCTTATTGGTTCGGTTCGGTTTCGAGTATTGCAACCCCAAAACTAAACCGAACCGCACCAAAAACCGGATGAATCCAAAACCAAATCGAAACCGGCTCAAAACCCAGACCGAAACCAAAATCAAACCGGTAAGAAACCGAAACACTCTAAAATTCATTAAAAAAATCAAAATTTGCATAGTTTTGTATACATTTGTATGGAAAGTCGAATCCAAACTAGACCAAAAACCAAAACCAACCCGGTTACAAATCGATTTAAGAAACCGAAGTTCAACAGTTCAACATTTGGTTGTTTCCTAATGGCTCCATACCGGTTTAAAAAACCGATCCAAACCGAAATGAACCTGATAAATTCAAATCGGTACCAACCCGAACCCAAACCGCACCGAAGCCGACACCGGACCGAAACTGATAAATCCTTAATGGGTCGGTTTCGGTCAGTTCCAAAGTCACACCGAAACCGATGGAACCGGACCAAAACCGTACCAACCCGGACCGTTGACACCCCTACAATCCTACACTTCTCTTTCACTTTTCCCATATAACCTTATGAGTTACATTTTATTTTAACTTAAGGGAGGAATAGTTCGTTGGTATAATCATATTGAATGATTTGCTCTGGGGGGCCATTTTGGACACAAGGTTGCAAGTTTGAGGACATTTTGAATATTTGTAATTAGAAAAAGAATAATAATTCAAACTATGTGAAATATTGTGCCATTGCATAAAAAGATTTCTATTTTGCACCGAGGGCCAATGAATTTTTTTTCCTTTGTTTAAATATGTTTTTGATTAAAAAAAAACTTAAATAAAAGAAAATTCTTTAACCCCTTTATTTCAATACACCTTTTCCTTTGTGTCACCGTCAATTCAAGTGTGTGCATGAGCATCCACACAGGGGACAGAATGAGATTTTTTATGTGGCTATGTGTTTGGGTCTAGGGGAAGCAATCGGGCAGCAATCTTTTCCTCTTTTTTAATTTTAAAAAATGGCAGTTATAGTTGTGGAGAATCAAAGATTGATTCCTTTCACCTACCTCAATTTTCAATGAACGTTGCTAGGTCACACAATATATGCCAGCGTCTCTCCATGTCTATCTCTCTCTGCATTCCTATGAAATAACATATATGCTCAAATTGTGAGAAAATAAATAAATAAATAAATAAAAAGGCGTTAGCTTACATTACACACTATGGCAGAAAACTCAACCCGCACTTTATTATAGTAGAGTTTATTATTATGACATAAGATATCTTAGACGACCTTCAATTATTAACCTGAAAAAAACCACTAATCCAACTTTTATTTCTTAAAATTTTTTTTTCGTTTATCTTATTATTTGTATTGTCCTTTAGTTTTCCTGTAAATTTACAGACCATCAGCCATGGAATTGACAGGTTTGGGTAATATAATGGCATCATCTCTTTGTTAGGTTTCTAACATTAGTCCAAATATACCTAACCCAGCCTGCTTCACCTGCTTCCATCTCACTCATAAAGTTACAACTGAGATTCATATAAGAAATAACTGGCCCGGTCGCATGTATCAAAGAAATAACTGGCCCGGTCACATGCATGTATCAAATTGTCACTTTGATGCTTATCAAAAGATTACACTTTCTTCTTCTTTTCTTTCTTTGTTTCTTTTTTTTTTTTTTTTTCTTATAAAAAATAAACAAATAAATAAAGCTTGGCTATATTTCTTGTTACTTAATAGGGGAAGTGTTACTAATGGGAGAATACGGCTCCTATGCATACGCGAGGGTCAAGGAAAACACATGAAGAAGCATCAATAGAGACGTCATTTTCATTTCCTAAGGACAAGTTAGTCATTTTGCCCCTCATTTGTTTAGGTGCAAAGGATACATTCTTCCCACAAAAACCATTTTCCATTCTTGATATATTTGTATTCATTCTAAACTCAAATTCAGCTTGCGGAATTGCTTAAATTGGCAAAGTATTTTTCTAAAATTTAGGGAATTCGGCTCCTCTCTAATGACTTCGACGTCAAACAATTTATCTCCCATCAATCCAATAGTCGGTAAGACTTGGACACACATCCCCAACACTTGCTAACATCTGAGAATGCGTATTTTAGTTGTCCAAGCTAGGAGTGTCAATTCTGAGCCCGCACCGATAGGCCCGACTGAGCCCGACTCGTTTACAGCTAGACACGTTTATTAAAAAGGCGTTCACGGTGCAAGTAGCTAGCTCGTCGGGCACCCAACTGAATTGATAAGCCCTACTTGAACCGACTTGTTGTAACCCGACCTAGCCCGATCCCTTTAATAGTATATAAAATTTCTATTTTGCCACTATTAGTAGGGACCTAATTAAATTTTCTTACCCTTTTCTTTGTAATAGGATTTGATTTAATTAACCTTTGTTTTGTAAGTTATAATGGTCATAATTTCTTCTTATTTTTTTTTAAAGAACAACCATAATCTCATATCACTTCTCTTATTGATTAAAGAGTTGCGTCACATATTTCTGGGCCTTCAACCCACTTAAGAAAATAATTTTATGGTGGACATGTTTAAAGCTCGTTTAGACTTAAATATGTCTGAAACCCGATTAAGGCCTGATTAAGATCCATTTAAGGAAGCCCGATTGAAGCTCGACACCGACCGGCCTGATTATAAACCGTACCATGCCCCCCAAAGCTAGGCCCGTTTACTTAAACTGGCGTTCATGGTGCAAGGCTTCCAAGTGGTCATGGCTAACTCGACTAAGACCGGCCTGGCCCGACCGATTGACACCCCTAGTCCAAGCTGTTAGATAAGTGAGAGATAAATGATTGATGTTGAAGAGGATCTTTTTCCATAATTGTTTTCAGATGATTTTTTTTCTTTTAAATAAATCATAATGATAGCAGTTGTTGCTCTACCATCAGGGGTGTCAAAACCGTCGGTTTCCATGAGATTGAATCGGCTTTGGCCTAATAATGGGTACAATCAAAACCAAACCGACCCGATTAAAACCGAACCATTAAGCTGAAGTTTAATTTTGACCCGATCTTTTATCGGGTAGGCTCAATGGACACTTTTATCTCATTAGATTCCGATTTTAAATCGGCCAGAATTAGTCAGAAATCATCAGATTCCACTCTAACTGTAGAAAAGGCTTATGGATCAGCCGCCCTGTTGTAGTTGGAATTGGAATCGGCCTTAGACGATTTGGCTGATCCGATCCGATTCTTGAAACCCTGTTTCGAACTAGGGTTCAAAGGGGTTAGACGTCTGAAGTTTCAAGGTTGGGTGGTTTAAAGTTTCAAGTAGAGTTATAGTAATCGTAATCCGATTTAGTTTCAGAAATATTCAGTTTCGGATGTGTTGATTTATCATGAATCAGACCGATTATAGGCAAACAGTCCATTTTTGGGTAAGTTCCTTTTTTTTTTTTGGGGGGGGGGGGGGGGGGTGGGGTGGTAATAAGAAATTAACCCCTTAAAACCTGTCTGATTTTACAGTTCAAGCTCAAAGGTATACCCCGGGTTACACGTGGTCACAATGCCTTTGAGCCAACAGAGTTCCACCTGGGGTGTAAAGGGTGATTGTGTCGTTTCCAGTGGGATTGAAGAGGGTTTGCTTCTTATGCAATTTTGGTAGTTGTTACTGCTCACTGTGTCGGTGTGTCCACAGAATGACTTGATGAGTACCATGGTTTAAGATGTCAGAATAGGTCTTGAAATTAGACATGGCTGATACTAACCCAATCTCGATCTGAATCGATTTGGATCAGACAGAAATATCGCTAGTTGTCATTAAAAAATCAATTTTTTTTTTTTTTTTAAATCTTATTGTCCTTTATCTGTTCTGATCCAATGATCCGGCAACCATTGAGAATTAGGATTGAACAGGACCGATACCAATCCGATCCTATTCCTCCCCATAATTGAACATTGTGTGCAGGTCTTATAAAACCAAATTTTGATGGTCTCTACTTCATGGATTAGTCAACAATATTATTCATATAAGCAGGCATATGAGAAAGATATAGACTTGATTTGGTATGATTTATATTTTAATTTCATATTGATTTTCATGAAATAGTCAACAAAGAGAATTTTTTCAAGAAATTAAAATTGTATGATTGTATCAATCTGAAATATTAAAAAAAAAAAAAAACTTCATTTAGTAGTTCAATTTTTAAGAATAGATTTTCTATATTTATTTCCAGAGATGGTGGTGGTGGTGGCGGGGGTGGGGGCAAGGATGGGAAGCGTGTGGCAGTGGTGTGGTAGTGGTTTGGTAGTGGTGGTCGAGTGATTGTGGTGACGGCGGTGGCATGGGTGGTGGTGGTAGTGGTGACAGTGGTGGTGGAGTGGTGGGAGGAGTTGCTGGGATGCTGCCTGTAGCTGAGACGGTGATGGCTAGTTTCATGCTGTAGGAGCAGTGATACACAGTTGGGCATATGAAGTACATTGTGCCTGTTGAGGTAAGGATGATTGTGTCGCTTCCACTGCTGTAGGATTTAAGAGGTCTGCCTGGTACGCAATTTTGATAATCGCTGCTGCTCACTATATCCACAGAATGTTCGCTCGACGCATAATTGAACACTGCAGGTTTTGTAAAACCGAAATTTGATGGTTACCTCTTCCTAACACTATGATGTGCAAATAATTATTCAATAATAATAATAATAATAATAATGATGATAAAAAAATAGCAAATTTATGATTTTTCTGTTCAGGAGTGGCCTTGACACAAAGGCACGCTAGTCATTGCATGTGCATTCGGCTCTTCTTTTGAGTGCCCATTGCCTAGGTTGGCTCATAGTTACTTGGACAAGTGTCATGTGTTCAGGCGAAGATTCAACACTTTGAAAAAAGGCATGGAGAATGAGGCGTTAAGAACTGTTGGATTCTCGCTGTCGCTCGCCCAGATGGCTATGAGCAAGACCTGGGCGATGAACACTCAGGAGATAAACCGAATCCCATTGCATGCCCCCTACGTCTGTGGTGTAGGGCCACTCTCGGAAAGAAAGCTTTCTCCAATATTATTCATATATCCAATGGAAAAGATACAAAGTCTCTATCTCAATGCTTAGAAATATTAGAAGTTATAAACTTATCTAGTTTGTCACCAACATAGAAAGTCTTTCCTGAAACCCATGTGTTGTAGTCCACACCTAGTGTCCACCCATTACCGTCGCCCACTATGTAGTCAGTGGCATAGACGGCCGGAGCGGCCAAGAGCAGAATTAAGATACCACTTGCGACATCCATGCCTCTTTGAGGCACACCACACCAATTTGCTAATGCAAATTTGAACTAGAACTAGAGGGAGAGTTAAGGAGGAGGCAAGCCAATGGGGACTAGATTTGGGGGGAGAAGAGTTATGAAAGAGGCAAAGGGTCTCCTAAACTTTTATATAATGGACAAACAACTAAGAAAAATATGGCTGAAGCAATATTTAATTAGAAGTAAGAAGTTGTGGTATCATCGCAAACATAAGGTTGCTTTATTAGGACCCACAGTTGCAAGTTCGAGTTAAGAAACAGTCTTTTAATGAAACGGTGATAAGATTTGTATATTATGATTCTCCCTAAACACCGTAGTAATCGACACCTCATGCATTAAATACATTTTTTTTTTTTTTTTTTTTTTTAAGGAAGTTGTGGCCTCCAACATTCACATTTTCTTCTATTTCTTAAGTTGAGGCCTCCAACACCTACATTTACTATTTTTATTTGTTAGATTCTTTTTGTTGATCCATTAATTAGTTATACACCGCTCTTGGGGTTCAAATCTATTAGTCGGTGCTTACGTGTTGATGTGCGGATTCTTTCTAAAAAAAAAATGTGGCCCCACACATGTAGATTAAAGAGAAGCCAACCTCAAGGGATTAGCACAGTTGGCTTGGAGGGGATACAGTACTCTCTTCAAAAAGCGAGATCCCACAATCTAACTTTCACTGTTGCACCTAACTTCTTCGGGCCACTGCAGATCAAACCTTCACTGTTGCACATAACTTCTTCGGGCCACTACACTAGAGTTTCCATCTTAGACTGACCGGTCCTGTGTGATTAGTCGGGTCAAAGATCTGAACACCCTGGATATCAAAAAAAATAAAATTAATAATAATAAATAAATAAATAAAGAGAAGTATTGATTTTTTTTGGAATATTAGCTATATCACAGCCCATTCCTTATGGGCACGTGTCAATAGATTCACCCTTCAATTCAATACACCTCATAGGTTGAGAAACTAATTCATTATGCTATATATATATATATATATTTAGAAATTATTATATATGGTTTACCCAAAAGAAAAGTGGAAGTGTTTTTTCTTTTTTTTTTTTAAAGGGGAAGGGGTAGGGCTGTTCCCTATACGTGTGCAAGGGCCAATTAAAGGGCACAAGAAAGTATCTAAAAGTGTTATTTTCATTTTTATGGAAAGAGTCGGGCGAAGTGCCTGGGTGCAGGGGCCACAATCCTTCACAGAAGCTATTTCCCTCCACACATCCCCCCCCAAAAAAAAAGAAAAAAGAAAAAATAGATAGAGTGAAAAAGTAGTCAAAAAGGCGGTGTATTTCCAACCTTGTTGATGCTTCTATTAGTGTTCTCATTAGCCCCTGCGCTAATGCAAATGCCACACTAACTTTTAGAAACCCTCTATTGTACAAGTCCTAATCAGGCACCATATGAGAATAGATCAAGTCCTCGTACGAGAACTTGATAATTCCAATTGGACATGGCCACCATTTAATGACTATCAATCCATGTTGATCCCATACTTAAAAAAAAAAAAAAAAAAAAAAAAAAAAAAAAAAAAAAAAAAAAAAAAAAATCTTGATGCACCTCTTTTTCCATCCACTCAAGAAATATTAATTCTTAAAAACTTAAATTTTTAATTGAACTAAATTATATAGGAAAAAGAATCACATGATGCCAGAATGCGGATTTCTTGAAGCACCTTCTCACATACCATCTGTGGATCCCACACTCTCTCTTCATTAAATTCCCCCATCCCAGACTGGATATTTTGTAAGCCCACCCATTTCATTTGTGTAAATTTGCACCTTGGTATTATAGCAAACCCTCTCCCTAATAATGTACTATCATTCCAAGTCCAAACAATAGTCAATTTCGACTTACTTTGCATAAAATTGTTCGAAGTGCTTTTATGACCTAATTGGTTAGTATATTAAGAAAGGGAGAGAGATCACTGTGATGTCAAAGTGCAATTTTCCACCATTGATGGGGTGGGAAATTAAATTGTCCAGTAACTATGTTTGGATGTCAAGAAAGGAAAGGGAAGGAAAAGAAAAGAAAAGAAAAGAAAATTGGTCATGCTTCAGATACATAATACCTAGAACCATGGTTAGGTGTGTAGAGGACCTAATCGTCTACACCAGCAACAATTCATATCTCAGATCCAACTGCGGACTTTATTTAGGTTTAAGTAGCAATCTCCTAGATGGTCAAAAAAGGCTGAAGAGAAAATGGAGAGCTTTACCTGTGGCATGTAAAGTCTCTTTTGGAGTGAATTTTCCCGCATGATTTGGGATGATTGGGCCAATGGTTCTGTCTCTATCCTCTATCCTCTATCCTTATAGATAACATTATCCTTTTTTTTTTTTTTTTAGGGTTTAGGTATAAGGTAAAGAGGTCTAAATATTTTAGGATTGAGTTTCAGGAATCTGTTCACTGTGAGGCCCATTTGGGTCACTTGAGGAGTGGGGTCCCTCAAAACCGATTCGTTCCATTTAACTACTACAACCCCAGGATTAGGAGATCCTATTTTCACCTTGTGTGATGGAAAACTCGGTCTATTTTATTTATTTATTTATTATTATTTTTTTTATGATAATAATATTTTGACTCTGAAAGCGTCAGCATTCACAATATTTTTTTCTTTTTAAACAATCCACAATGAAGTTAGATTGTGGAGAAACGCAGATACACTCCTTTAACTTAAACTCACTTTCAATATAACATTTTACTATAATGGAATTTATTATCATGACCTAAAATCCCATAGTTGGCCTTCAATTATCATCTGAAAATGCCATCAATCCAATTTTAATTTGGTGAACTAGCATAGTCTTTAATTATTTCATTTCTAAACCTAGATTAGCGAAGTGTTGACTCTTGTTGGGGTAGGTTTGTAGGTTTGTTGATTTCAATACTGAAAAGTGATCGCATATTAAGACATTATATTTTGATACACTTTAATTAGTATAAATATTTTGTATGTGTATGGATATTATTTTATTATCCTTTAATGAAAAAGGAGATTTTTCTCCCCTTTGCAAGGTTGATCTTTACCCTCACTTTATATATTTTCCACATTGATCTATTAAACGTATGAAGAAGAAACCCTAGAGTTCAGGAAGGAGAAAAGGATAGTAAAAGTCAATGGCCGTCAAATAAAAGAGAACGTTTGTATAGCCAATATTTTCTACCACGGATTCAAGTACGCATAAACATGGCTATTCATTTGATTTGCATACTCATATATTTGGATCTCCATGCCTGTTGTTTTGGATCTATGTATTCTATCATCTCTCCCTCAGTGTCTCCGGCTCTTTTGCCCCTCCCTCTTCCTCTTTCAGTCTTCCTCGGTTCTTCCAAAGTTTTTATTTTTTTCTTTTTTCTTTCTTAAATGCTTTAGAAAATAGCTCATGGTCAGCATGCACTTGATGGAATCAAAGCAATCAATTCCAAGCCTGATCTTCGAAGTGTGAAGCAGTCTGAATTGAGAATCCATCTGATATTCATCGATTCGGTACCAATTCTTAGAACCATGATCTTAAGTTAGATTTTGAGTTTCTTTGTTCGAAATTTCTAGCTAGCTTCATGATTTCTAATTGTAGGTTTCATACATCCATGGGTTGCCTAGATGGTTAGAACGAATTGGGAATTGTGGGAATAGACGTAAGATCCCGGGTTCGATTCCTCATCTGTGCATCTGCGATTTATGCTTAGCGTGTGGCTCTTGTGCATCATATATAAGAATGATATATCAAAAACCAGGAATGGAAAGAAACAACTGAAAACATGAAACAACAAAGCTTGGGGAAAGAAGAAAACAACTCAAAGGAGAAAACAATAGTTCCTAAATTATCAAATATGCTCAATAAGTCATCTAGAACTTCTCATCTCAGCTTATCAATAAAACCCTACATTAAAAGCAGGAACAAATCGGATAGAGCTGCACTGCCTGCTCTTGCCCTAACCAATAAGTGTATAATAGACAACGGAAGCGCCAACCCAAGAACCAGGGCATTGATCTTCTGCAGCTGAGACATTGACCACAAGTTTCATCCCTTGGAAGCAGTCATCGTTAGTTGGGCATAAACTACATAAGAAGTACATTGTGCCTGTTGACCTAAGGATGACTGTGTCTCTTCCACTGCTATAGGTTACAAGAGGGCAAAAACTGGATTAGTTGCTCGTACAATCACCTGGTTGTACAGTCAACATCCAATATCTGTCATTTTTGTTTCTAATTTTTTTTTCTTTTTTATTCTTATAATGGCAGAAAGAAGGACAGGTGTTGGCTATTGGATCCTATCTCCAAGAGGGCTGCTTGTCACACAATTTTGATAGTCGTTACTGCTCACTATGTCCACAGAATGACCCCACCAATAATTGAACACTGCAGGTTTTGTAAAACCAAAATTTGATGGTTAGTACTTACATGCATTAGTCAAAATCATTATTGTTGGGGCTACGAGGTCTTGTATTTCATAGTTTGCATAAGTGGGCTAATCTCAAAAGATTGTTAAGAGGTTGAGGGCTCAAGGGTTGGAGGAATCGACGCATCTTGTGTTTTATCTTTGTCAATGGGACCTTGACGAGCTAGCAGGTCCATGGCGGGGATTTGGGGTGGCAAGACCCCAAAGAAATTTTCTTTATCGCTATATGGATATTTCAATAAATTACTTGTATATGTTTTACTATAAATTTGTAGCAAGGGGTCTTTCTTTATAATCAATCTAAACGTGTTTTGAAGACAAACAACTGTAACCCTATTCTTCATCGATAGTGAAATAGACCTCATCTCACCATAGACGTTGACAATCTTGTCAAACCACACAAATCTTTGCAATTCCTATTCGTACCAAGTATATGAGAAAAAACTCTCTCTCTCTCTCTCTCTCTACTCCAACAAAATTTGCTTGAGCAGAAGAGATGCAAGATGCATGCATGGTGTATCTGTTAGATCAAGATTAGAAGGTATAAAATTACCTAGTTTGTCACCAACATAGGAAGTCTTTCCAGAAACCCATCTGTTGTAGTCCACACCTTCTGCCCACCCAATACTGCGGCCCACTGTGTACTCAGTGGCACAGACGGCCGGAGCGACCAAGAGCAGAATTAAGATGCCACTTGCCACATCCATGCCTCTCCAGAGCACACAAATTTGCTATCCTAAACTTAGAGGAAGAAGAAGGGTTGTGGAGGCAATCTTATTGGGACTAGCCTTAGATATAGAAAATGAAAATGCTCTAGATTCAGAGAACCCTTTCCCAATATTTATATTGGAAAATCAATATTTTATTTTTATCTTTTTTTAATTTGTTTTCCCCTTTTCTTAATCATTTTTTGGACTGAATAAATAGTTCATCATTAGATTCTACTATGTTTCGGTTAATTTTTTGTGAATTTAAATTTTATTCAATCCTTGACTTTTTTCTAGTTTTATTTTTACTTCTTTAATAATGTTGGTTTTTTTTTTTTTTTAATTATTATTATTATTATGCAGACTTCTGTAATCAATTGATATACTAGTCCTAACTCCTAACTAGCATTTTGGGATCATCCCTGCTACAAAAATCATAATTTCTGAAAAGGGTGCTCCATGATTGTGGGTTCTTTCATTAGTTCTGTGGAAGTGTTGTTTACTATATGAGAGTTTTGACCTTGTGATTATAATCATAGTTTACTATCGTGG
Organism: Macadamia integrifolia; assembly: GCF_013358625.1. Classification (NCBI taxonomy): domain Eukaryota; kingdom Viridiplantae; phylum Streptophyta; class Magnoliopsida; order Proteales; family Proteaceae; genus Macadamia; species Macadamia integrifolia. The sequence continues at coordinate 22,979,057 of NC_056562.1, forward strand.
AACACCCTTTTTATTTACCAAAAAAATATAACCATCTATCCAATCTTGAAATTTTATATCTCAATATCCTAGGCTTGCAATAGCCTAAGTAAGCCCTATACCATATAGGGTTAGCTATATATACGAAAACAACTCCTCACTTGGGGCCTGTTGAATGAAGTTGGTTGATGGATTGGACTGGGGCAGCCAAAACCTGAATTTGATTCTTTGATTTAAATTAGATTTTGCTTGATCGTCCGTTGGATTCCATTTATCTGAATTAGAATTATTCAATTTGAATAATTTGTTACTGTTTTATTTTGAATAGAGTGGATTCAAGGGCTAGAATTCAAGTAGCTGATCCCATTTAATTGTGTTCTATTTTGTTTTCGTTTTTGTTTTTTTGTTTTTTGTTTTTTTGCTTGTCCTTGTCTGTACTTGGATCCATGTAACCAACCACATTAAGTTAGGGTTAGGCTTGACTGTTGTTGTTTAGCCCAATTGTAGTAGCCATGTAAGACGTGCTTCAGGATCCCCATTGTACGGCTTTGATCGGTCAAGCCAAGGGTGGGTCTAACCTATCCTCACACGGGCAATTAGCCCAACCCCACTTTTGGATTTTTGAAAAATCATTTGAATATGGAATGTTCGGCCCAGGTATATAGCCAGGCCGATACTAGGCTGCGTAAGACTAGATTCACAATCCCTGGCCTAATGGGCCAAACCACAACCCAACTCAAGACTTAATTCTGGTCCACAAGACTGACACCAAGCCCAACTCAATCGGTGACGGTGGGTGGGGTTCCTATTGCTAATAGACGTGAGAAATCATGACTGCGAGTCGAGGTGTCAATGGGCCAGGTTGGGTTCGATTTTTTAAAACCCTAGCCCAACCCTAAGGTCTCCTCACTCAACCCAAGCCTTGCTCAGCCTAGGTCGGCCTGGGATATCTCAGCCCAAGCCCAATCCTCTCGAGTTTAACCCAATCCATCCCAGCTTTGATGGACCTTGATTGGGCTGAGCCTAACCCAATTCAGCCTAGCCCAATATTATTGATTACTTGGTTGCTTGATTTTGATGCATTACATAGACCAAAGACCAAAGTTTTTGTATATATTTCGATTATGGAAAATGAAAGACTTTTTTGTGGACCTTTTTCTATAGGTACCTATTTATAATAATAATAATAATTATTATTATTATTATATACTTAATATACAAGGTTGGGTTGAACTGGGTTGGGTTGGGTTGAGACCTCAACCTAGGCCTAACCCAACCCGGCCTTAGGCCCAAAATCCTCAACCTTAGCTATCGGTCTCTAACGATATTGATGCGATATTGATCCTGATCAAATCAAATCGGTGCGTGTCTTTTGAAGAAAAAATTATTTTTATATTGTTTTACCCCTGAAACGATATGGGTAAGTGATCTGGATCAATAAGTACCTAGCATCGATCTTATCCAATACCAATATGATGCTGCCGAAACTTGAAATCAGAACGAGATTCATTTGATTGATATATGTACTGTACCAATACGACATAAATTCAAAAAATTTCATTGAATCGTGTGATGAAGAGATTCGATTCGCGCCCCGAACCAACAAATTCTTATCTTATAGATAAAGAGGTGGTAAGCGGGGATCAAATGGAAACCTAAGGAATGTACACGTGGCTGCCACGTATGAGGAATATGAATTCTCTGTTACCCGGTAGCCTATATATAAAGCCTTGTATCCCACTTTAAACCTTTACCAAAAAAAAAAGTATCCCACTTTAAACCATTGGAATTCAAAATTTTTAGTGAATCTTTCATGATATAGCACTGAATGGAACATCCAATATTTTCTAGTATCATGTAATTTTTTTATTTCATAATATGTTATCTAAATGAGAGGGTTTTTTGTGTAAGCAGCATAGTGAAGCACATGAAGTGCGATAAGACAATATCAAACAACAGAGAGCAAGATCATTTCCTTTTATAAAGAGAGAGATCGACACAAAGGTACTAGTGTATCCTTCCCAAGGGCTCAGAAAACCTTATCTCTTATCTAAATATATATTTTTTTAATCAATAAAACTGAAATATTTTTAAATTAATTATAATTTTCATATTCTAGTCCCCACTCTCCACATGTTTTTGCTAATTTCATTTCTAACCAAATATCCTATCAAAATTTTCTTTTATTTTTTCTTTTCGAAGAGGGATACCCCACTTGCATGCCGCACACTAAAGGGTGGCATCAACGGGGGCATGAGATGGAGCATCATATTAAACAAGCAATTCACTAAAGGATGTCGTGCCAATGGGGCTATGGGACAGAGCATCATATGCAACAAGCAATTGGTTTTCAAAGGGGAAAGAGGGGCATGCATTTAGGGATAGTATCGGTATCATCATCCGTGATACTAATTCGATACCAATCCAAATTGGATTGGATCAGCGTGTAACGATCGGTTTCGCCCTTATTTTTCTTAAAATGTACAATGTTTTTACTGTTTTACCCTTGAAACGACATGGATAACCGATCCAAATCGTTCATGGATCAAGGATTGGTCTTAGCTGATTTCGATATGATACGACCGATGCAATACCGGTACTTGAAAACATGAAGAGGGGTGCCCATCATTTTTTTTTTTTTTTTTTTTAATTTCATTTTCTTTTAATAATAAATTTGTTTTACTTCATTTAACTTCACATCTAGCCAAAGGAGAGTGGGTATCTTAAGTCATTGAAGCAACACAAGTGGTGACACAAAATGCATGGAATCAAAGGATCCAAGCTCATGTGCTATGAGGCACAACTCGCACCATAGTATATATATTTACACATATTTATATGAAACAAGATTACTGATCTTACTGATCTTTGATCCTAAGAGTATCAATGAAGCTTTTCCCCTCACCGATGTCATTGGCAGAGAGGAAGTCCAGAAAATCTCTAAAGCTGCTTCCCTTGTATCTCCTAGGACGTAATTGGTCATCAACCAGTTCTTCTGCACACTCCATCTTCTCATCCATGGCCAGGCTATGGAGGCTTCCAAGGGAGAACCTAGTCCTTTGAGAGTTAAGGGTAACCCTATGGAGCACACTCTTGTACAAGCCATTGCTTAAGACCTCAAGATGAGCTCCTACATGAACCTGTAGAGTTCCTTGAACTACTCCATCAGGGACCAGCTTCCAAGTAGAGGTATACTGATCATCTTCCTCATGAGGGACCATGATTTGGAGACCTGGGCAACTCTGGAGAAGGATGGTGATGCAGCTGTAGTCACAATGAGGAGGAAGGCCCAGTACTGGAATATCTGATTGTGGGAGGCAAGGTGGATAGCAGTTAACGGCCATGACTTGCACTCCTGGGTTCATTTTCTCACTCAAGTATGTTGGCCCCAAGCCTAGGCTCTCTGTGATGGCCCCCATTACTTCCGTTGCTACTCTCTGTACTTCCACACAGTATCTCCCCATTTTCTCCCTACAAATAAGAAAGGAATGAAATGTCAAAATCAATCAAGGGTCAAAGAATCGGTCCAATCCTGTTTCTAATATGTCTCACTTTAAACCCTTTTTCTGAATCGGTCATGATCAAGGATTTAAGGGATGGTACCGGTATTGGAGGCTGATATCGATTCAGATCGGGATTGGATTGGTGGGTATCAATCGATTTTGCCCTTGGCTTTTATAAAAAAGTACTGATTTTTTACTATTTTACCCCTGAATTGATCCGAATCGATCAGGGATCGATCTCAGCCGATATCAGACCGATACTTGACACCATGGTCCTGAATGCACTTAGATATTCATTTATGATCATTTGGATGCAGTAAGATTTACAAGACTTTTGAATAAAAAATTTAAAAATTACATATATTTGATAATCTTCGCTTATTCCTCCTAATTTCATTGCATAAGATTTCGATTGATTGTAATCCTACTCAAATCAGAATCAATGGAGACTGATCCCTGTTGGATTCAGGGATTTGAAACCTTATGATTAGCTGAAAAATTAGAAGCATAGAACCTATAGGGAGGGTATGGGTGACAACAACAACAACTAAGGGTGTCAAATATTTCGAATCAATCAAAATCGACCAATTTGAGCCGAATCAAGTCCTTATCAAATCGAACCGACTTAATGCAACGATCGAAAACAATAGACTAACCTGGTAAAAAAAACCAAGATTAGACCGATAGTGATAGGTAAAGACACTAGAAACCCCCCCAAAAACAGAATTTTGCCCTTGATTTTCCATAAAGAGCAACTCAATGCACGAGGCTCCCGTTACTGTAGGGTTTGGAAGGCACAATTGTATGCAGCCTTACCCCTTGCTTCGCAGAAGAGGTTGTTTCCAAGTTTTGAATCTGTCACCAACATGTTGCAATAGTGCAACTTAACAGTTGTGCCACAGGCACGCCCACTTTGCCCTCGATTTTCCATATACATGTAAAATCGAAACAGGACCATATTGAACCTGGTAGTGCCTCAATTACAAATCGAGAACAATAAACCAATAAAAAACCGAATTAGATTGAATTAAAACCAAACCGACCGATTGACACCGCAACAACAATAAATGTAGGTAAATGACTGACAGAAACCGACGAGTTTAGGACATCAAATCATCAATTCATGGCCTGGCACCATACAAGGAGTTGAAGTCCCTTATCTCAACCGAAACCATGGAAACCACTTATTATTAACTCTTCCAGCTCCAGAATTTATCTGTAGAAACCCTGGAAACCACTTATTATTAACTCTTCCAGCTCCAGAATTTCTCATACAGATAGATAGATCACTTGGCCATTTATTGTCCAAAATAACACACACCCAAGGCCCAATTTTCAATATAGTTTATTTACCCAAAAAAAAGAAATTTCATTATAGTTTTGCCCATCTCACACAGTCCATCCAAACTCTTAACCCTTTATCTCTTTTTTTTTTTTTTTTTTTTTTACGACAGGTATCTAGGTCTTCAGTAGGACTAGTCTCGCGGATCCATACTAACCCTCCAACCATATGGACTGAGTTATACCGAGGTTGAATGAGAACCATTCAACTTTTACTGAAAGTAATGAAGAACACTAATTAAACACCTCGTGTGAATGCCCAAGGTATGCCTAATGGGAGTTGAACTTAGGACGTCTCTATATTAATACCTATCAATACTGATATGATATACTTTAAACCTTTTATAATAATAACATTTTCAAAGATATCGATAAATATATCGTACTGATTTCAATTAATATCGATACGATACAAACTGATACTTTAAACAAGATTAGTTTAATTAGTAAAGCAGAAAGAAAGAAGTGGGACCCACCTGTAATGAGGCGGTTTGGCTGGCCAAGAGCTGACCCATTTGTCAAGAGGATGAGCATAGTGTTTGAGGAGGACCCTACAGAACTGTACTCTGTTACTATCTACGCCGTCCGTCAGGCTAGTAACAGTTGTTGAATATCTCACCGGCTTGTGAACATCTCTTGACATGAACTTGTTTTTATCACCGGCCGGAAGATTGAAGAAATCCGACGCCGACGTCAGGGTTCCTTCAATAATCGATTGGCTTATCCCATGATTGATAATCTGTATTATAAGCAAACATGTATAGCATGAAACACTTAATGAGCCAAAGTAACTAACTGTGTACGTTTACTTACTTGAAAGAAACCCATTTCCAGACAAGCCTTCCTGATTTGTTGAATGATACAGGACCTTTGGTGAGGACTCTGGTTCAAACCAGCAAGGTCTATGATGGGTACTTCAGCTATGATCTCTTGGGCTTTCTTTCCTTTTTCATAATCTTCCATGACTGAGCTTAGATAATGAAGATAGAAGAAGAGGGTAGAGGGTTGAGGGTTGAGGGTTGAGGGAGTTTAACCAGAGAGAGCTATATATATATATATATATATATATATGAATTGAAGATATCTAGTCTCTGATGCTTTTTTTATGGGAGACAGAACCAGGTGATTGTGGATTGCTATCAATTGCTTCTAATTGGTATCTGGAGAATGAAGGCTGTGCCAGTCCAAAGAGAGCATGCAAAATATGACGTTGTGGGCCTTGTGGCCATAACAGATACCAAAAGTAGAAGTTTTCAACGGCTAAGAGGTGTGAATAGTAAACAAAGCTTCTTCCTCACCCATTCTCTTTCCAGTTTGAGACGAAAAGTGTTGGGACTTGGGACGGAAACAGCAACATAATAGTACTAGTGCCACCACCCATGAGTCGGTTCTATGGATCGGTAGTGGATCGGACGGATTCAAATCTTTTGCGATGAGCGGTGAGTGGCAGTGAGGATCCAACGGTTGGGTGGATGCTCACTATCATTCATGGTCTCCCCACATAAGATTTTTGTGTTAGATCGTGGAGGTATTGGCAGAGATTCCAAATCTTCGATTATTCAATATTCGGTAAAGATTAAGTGCAAAAGAGTAAAATCATCTATTGCAAGAATTAGGGGTGCAAGTTTGGTCCTATCGAGTCCGCCCTAATCGTGAATAGGATCTGGGCTGAAATACCCTAGCCCTAAGGGGTGGTTAGGTTGGGAATCTCTAGCTTTGAATCAAGGCAGGGCTGAGGTAGGATTGAGGGCTTAGGCTCAACCAGACCTTGTTCTTCTTCTCCCCTACATCTCTACATTCACCCCTCTCATGATCAAGGTCAATCAGGGTCAATTAGGGATTTCAATCGTTCGGTCCGGGCTGGTCTCGATCGGGCCTAGCGGACCTATGTCCTTAGACCATGACCTACCTATTTAAGAAATGAGTCTGTCTCGATTGAGTTCCGAGCTTTAATCGGGCTAATCGGGCTTTAAACGGGGCAATGTACCAATAAAGCCTTGAACGGGCCTTAAACGGTCTTTCATTTTCTTAGATTTAAGATACTTTAATTTATTTTGTTAAATTATGAAAAATTTTGAAAAGATATTACACTTAATTAGAGTCAATAATTGATAAAAAAAAAATATCATTATATACCTATTCTATCCCAAAAAAAATCAAAATACCTATATAAAAGGCCGGGCTAAACGTGTTGGTTTGAGTCGGGCTTGTAAACAGGCTGGGCCCGTCGGGAGGTCCATTGGGCTTACCCCTTGCACCGTGTACTAGGGGTGTCAAACGGTCGGGTCGGTCCGGTTTTGGTCGGGCTTAATCGGGCTTGAAGACTTTTAAAGACTGCACCGTGTCCGCCCAATTAACTAATCGGGCTTAGTTAGTTAGGGCATGGTACACTTTATATTCGATCGGTCGGTCTAAGGCTATAATCGGGCTATTAAAATCAAGCCTTAATCGGGTTTTAGTCGGGCCTTAATCGGGCCACGGACATGTTTAATGTTAAACGGGCGTAACCGGTTTTTAAACGGGCCTTTTTTAACATGACTGAGCAACGACGCTGTGACAGACGATGGGGTTTGGTTTCCTATTCTTCATTGTCTAAATCTGGTTGTGGCTATTCTTTTATTTGTTTTGATTTGGTTGTTTCTTAATCCAGGAGTATCATGATAAAAATGAAGTGCAGGAGAAACAGGAACCTTCCCCTCCAGAGATTGTAAAACCTGTTGAAGAACCTGAGGCTGAGGATAAAAATCTAATTGAAGAACTAGAAGAGGAACCTCAGCCTGAGAATGAGGTTGAAGCTCCCCAAGTGGAATCTGCTCCAGATACGAGAGATTTGCTCGTGAGTTTCTAATGTTCCCAATTTTTCCCTCTTTACAATTGGATGGGAAATTTATTGAAAATATATTCATCTTATAATGCCTTTTGTTTTTCCTTTTGCAGGGTATGAATGAGATACACCCTAGAGCTGCAGAGCTAGAGGAAAGCAACGCAATGGCTCTGGCAATCATACCATCAGATGATTATAGTGAAAATATCTTCTAGCAAAAAGTTCAAACTGGATGGACATTTCATAATCCATGCTATGTACAGTAGCTGTTGGAATAACAAGGTTAATTTTGCAAAATAAAATTTTAAGGAAAGAGATGATTGGATGAAAATGCAATGAGAATGCTCTCATGTGGGATTGCCCATAACTACATATGGATCTCAATAAATGTATTGATTGATCCAAGGAACCTACTCTCTTCCAAGTCACATATTTAAAAACATCACAAAAAATCCAAAGCATTGATCCAACATCCTCATAATTAAATTATTTAGAAACATCATAAAAAATCCTAAATCCTTATCCTGTCCAAGCATCCCACAATTAAAATATTTAGAATCATAAAAAGTCCTAAATCCTTGTCTAAGCATCTCATAATTAAAATATTTAGAATCATAAAAAGTCCTAAATCCTTATCCAAGCATCCCACAATTAAAATATTTAGAAATATCACAAAAAATCTTAAATTCGTATCCAAACATCCCCAAAGTTAAATATTTAGTTACATGACCCAAAATTATCCTGATTCCGTCCAATCTGGAGTGCTTCAACATCAATCCCACCTAATAGAAAATAGATAAAGCATAACCATTAGTAAATGTAAAGATAAAAGATAGCGAATATGTCATAATCAAAGAAGAAGAATGATATTACCCGTGGAATTTCACCTAACAGACTAAACATTAGCTGCAGTAGAGGCATTAAAAGATCTTTGTGTAGGTTCTACTGTAATATTAGTATCACCACTCACATCCAAAGACAACACATTCCCCAAAGCATTAGCCAAATCACTGGCATCATCAATCGGTTCAGCTTTAAAAGTGTACGAAATGAGGAAGATGACATGTAAGATATTAAGATTATGACAAAAAAAATGCGATGATACAACATTTGTTTAACGGATGAAAAATGTATATTTACATAGTTTGAAATTATCTCTAAAGTCTACTCTGAACATCCAATCTCGAAGGCAAATCAACGCTTCAACATTTGCAGGCAATAGCTTACTTCTGTATTTGTCAATAACTCTACCTCCAGCACTAAAAGCTGATTCAGAAGCAACAGTTGATACCGGAATAGCCAACCCATCCCTTGCCATCCGAGAAAGATCACGATACTTTGCTCCTTGTGACTTCCAAAAGACCAATACATCATAATGCTTGATCGGATCTTTAATCCTTGGCTCTTCTAGATATAAATCTAATTCGGATTTATCTTGTATTACAGTAGTGGTAGAACTCTCATACATGGATAGCTCCTACAAAACAAAATAATCAAAATGAATAATGTAATATATTGAATTAAAATATATGTTTTAAACAATCAAAAAAATAAAAATAAAAAGGAAAAACATAATGATTTATACCTCCCAATCTAAAACATCTCCAACTGTATTGTCCTCAATAGCATGTGATTGTAATCCCCTCTCTTCCTCAGTTATCTCCATGCACCGGTACTCTTCAAAGAGTTATTCTAAGGTCGATTTCACAAGGTTAAACTTTTCCATTGCTGTTGAATCCAAACTGTATATCTTATCAAAAGCAACCCTAACAAAGATTAGCTTGTAACGAGGAACAAATACAACAGCAATAGCTAAAATGATGTTATATGAGTCCCAATACTTGTCAAACTTCTTTTTCATTTCTTGTGCCATCTTTTTCACATAGTCTTCTCCCTGATTTATTGTTTTCAACAAAGACAAATGTATTTTCCATACATTATGAAAATACAAATTTGCTGTTGGGTACTTTGACCCAGACAATAATTCAATAATGTCATTAAAAGGCTTCAAAAAAGAACATAAGTGTTCAATCTTTTTCCAATCCTCATTGCTTTGACACACTTTAAAGTTTTTATCCACCAACTCTAGTTATTGAAATGCAGTCTGATAGACGATGGCAGAATCAAGCATGTGATAAGTCGAGTTCCACCTTGTGGAAACATCTCCATGCAACCCTTTCTGACTTGGTATATCCAATTGTTTGCAGCATTCAAGAAACTTTACTTTCCTTGCTTGAGATGCCTTCACATATGCTACACTCGATCGAACAAAATGTACAGATTCATCAATGCACTTCAAACCATCTTGTACAATTAGGTTCAATATATGAGCACAACATCTATTGTGAAAAAACTCACCACTACATAGCAATGCCTTCTTTAATACCAAACTTTTTTTCAAGTGCTCAATAAAACAAAGGTTAGCACCGGCATTATCTAATGTAATAGAGAACAATTTCTTCTCAATGCCCCAATCCAACAACATATTTGAAGCAATTTCACATATATTAGCTCCTGTGTGTAGGGGTGGCATGATGCAAAATTTCAATAATTTTTTATGTAGTACCCATTCTGTGTCAATATAATGACAAGTGAGAGAAATATAGGAGTAAGTGGTTACAAAGGTCCACAAATAAGTAGTCAATGACATTCTACCATTAAAGGAACTCAAAAAATCCTTAATCCTCTTGCTTTCTCTAGTATGCAACCTCAAGATATCAGTCATTTGGGTATTCCCACTAATAGGACTAAATTGTGGTTAAAGATAAGAAATCAAAGCCCTAAACTCTTCATACTCGACGAATACCAAGGGCAACTCGTGTCTGACAATAAGTGTGGTAATCATATCTCGAACTACATCTGCATCAATCTTCTTAGTTTTCAGTGTCATATTCCCATCACCTCCACCCAATAACATTTGAGCAACATCCTTATTTTTACGTTTGAGGCAAGACTTAAGATGTCTCCTCAAACTGCCAGTGTCATTGATAGATGAATCAGTCAGATATATATTCCCACAAGCCTTGCATTTTGCTCTCTGTCTTCCATCGGGATTTTTGTCTTTAGGGATATTAATAAACTCTTTCCAAATTATGAAAGTTTTTCTCCTATTTTCTTGGTAAAGTACGAACTGTAGCAGATGAAACAACTAGTCCAGTATTATGATCAGATGCAGTTCTTGAACTAGACGGACTAAAACCATTCCCTCTGTTTACTTCATTAACAGACATCTGAACTTCTTGATCTTTTTGATTTGACATTATGCAATTCAACTGAATAAAACAACAATATACTGCAAAATAATAAATAAAAATGAATCTTCCTCAAAATAAAACAATATTGTTCAAATTCACGTTAATAAGACTTAACATTTATTCAGTAAAAAATAAATCAATAATAAAGATTTGTAAGAGTTTAACATTTGCTTGATGATCTGTAACAAATATAATAAGCAAGCATTCCACACTGAAAGAAAATTGGAATCCATGGTCAAACAAGAATATTAGTTACTTAAAAGGAAAAAATAAATAATTAAATAAAAGAACAAACATTGCTTGCATTTTAGTACAAACATTGCTTACATTTTAGTGTTCATCAGTTGAATCTAGTACTCTACCTTTAGCATTAGTTACTGCTTTGCATAATCAACAAGGCTACTTTACTTATTAGTAAAGAAAATTATAGGAAAAAAAGGAAAAGGAATAAACCTCTAATAAGTGGAGTGAGGACGTGAGGTTAGGGTTTTGGGTAGAGAACAGTTGATATTGTTATGGGTTGGGTGTTTATAGGTGTTTTTGGGTACAATAAATCATAAGCTTTTCTTGTTACAATTCACATTCAGCCATCAAGTTTTAAATACCAAACTTTTAATTTGGATCATGATTATTCATTTATAGCATTTTAAATTGTCGCAAATAAATGGTATAATTATGGTTTGTTAAACCAAAAAACCTACCCAAATGAACACTGCCGAATTGCTTGAATAGTTGTCAGTGTTGCAACAGCTTCTGCATCATGTTCTTGGTTGTCAGGTACTACCTTATGCTTCACTAGTCAAGTTTTAAGGATGGGTCTGCATCCTCCATGATGCAGGATGACATTCTAGCATATGAGAGAGCTCCTCAACGCACCATTTGCTTTCTATATATCTTTCAGAGAGGACAGCAATCGAGAGTTCGGAGACTTTTATTGCTCTTAGAAGCTCTGGCCCAATATCTTCTCCTTTCCATAGATCTTTGCTGTCGATGAAAGCATGAATTCCACGATTCTTGAGAGCACTATAACTGTGGGCAACGAAGGTATTGTGGGTATCTTCACCTCTGAAGTTGATAAACACATCATAGCTTATAGATCCAACATCATATCTACAACGTTTAGATCCAACATGTGACTCCATGAAGATTGTAGTTGCAGACAGGGAGATGTGATTGTGATTTTGTTAAAGAGGGCTATTCGAGTGCGAATTGATTTCCTTTGATTGAAGAGAATAGATAACTAAGGGAGAAAGCGTCGGCTCTGTTTCTTACTTTCCTGTTGAGTATGAATGGGAATTGGGAGGAGAAAAGTGTCAAACAGGAAATTGATTTGGATACAATTTTGGAACTCGAATGCAGCCGCAAGGAGCAGAGAGGTTAGTCGGTTTTAATTTCTTTCCCTTCTTCTCCTTTTCCTATTTCACTTGGACGGAGTCCATAACCCTCTCTCTCGAGTCTCGACTCTCGACGCAAGCAATAGGTGCAGATACACCCTGAGAACAACCCGAACAATGGGAGAGGACTCAACAGGCAGCGGTGGCAGGAGATCAAGATTGGGTCCAGAGAGGTTAGTCGATCTTTTCATTTAAGCAATATCGGCTTTATATAGATACAAAAATAGCAAAATCAATGAACAGGGTAATTAAAATGGAAGATCCAAGTAGAAACGTACCTAGAAAGGCAGCACTAACCAAGTTTCACTTTTCCCTTTGTAGGCAGTGAAGAAATGCTTGGCAACAATGGAGAAACACAGCCGCGGCGCTATCGGCGCAATAACAGTCGGCCAAATTGATACGAAGAGTGCTTGGAGTTGGCAACAATGGTGAAACACAACCGCCAACAACAGTTGACTGTCGGCCATAGAAATGAAGATTGCTTGGGCTTGGCGAATCGGCGACAACGGAGAATGGAGAACCACAGCGGCGGTCGCGGCGCAGTGTCAAACGAAGAGGAAGGTTGAAGACCGACTACGGACTAGGGTTTTGCCTTTTTGATTTCTTTGTTTATTGTTTATTTTTAACTCTTTCATATGGGGGTAAAATAGGTATCTTACAACCGGGCCGGGCCAGGCTAGGCTGGTGCAAAATAGACCGGTCTAGATCGGGTGCCCAATGGTCCAAGTATCAGGACTGAACACGTTTATTAATCAGGCCGATCAAGATCGGGCCATAAACATATCAAGCTCAGTCAGGCCTACCGGTGCGGGCCTAGAATTGACAACCCTAGGGTCAATCCAACACCACCAGACCTGTGGGCAGGTCAAGGTCGAAATTTTTCAGACCCCGAGTCAGGGCCGGACCGGGTCCCCAAATTAAGGAGACTCGGGGTTGGGCTAGGATCATCACCTACGCCACTTGATTTCACGGAGACCTGTTCATTTTTCACTCACTCTTCTCATACGATCACAACGTAACTGAAGCAGAAATCGTCTATTGCGAGAACCTTTTCAACTCCTCTGCTTCTGCTCTTCTCTGTCTCGCGGTTGTCTCTCCCAGGATACAATACCTTAACAGAGAAGATATTCGTTTCGATCTCGAACCAGAAATAGATCACTTTGTTTATCGTTTATTGAAGCTAGTCCGGATATTGGAGAGGAAGTCGCTGTTGTCATCGGAGCTGGAATCGCAGGTCTCGTTACCTCATTGTCTGTTCACAAGGTCAGTTTCTCTAACCCTTGATGGCTTGATTCACAAAGGAGATCCTGAACCTCTTTTTTATAATGGATAGAGAGTGTTGGATGCAATCTGTGTTGGGGATTAGCTCAGGACCCAATTTCTTGAAACCCAAGTGAAATGAAAATAATTCTTGAAGTAAGAATCGATTTTGGAAATATCAGCCGTATTACTACTTAATTGGAAGGTCTGAATGCCCCATTTTGGAGAATTTATCTGTTTTAATATTCAATCCATTTTCCTGGGGGAAGTGATCCTTATTAATTAGGAAGAACCTTCACCAATTTGGCATTCCTGAGTCCTGACCATAGTAGATTAGGGAATGTGTTAAATAGCTCAACAAGACATTTTCAGTTGCTCAGGATTGGCACTTGCTTTTTTTTTTTCACAGCATTTTAAGTGGTTACTGTAGAAATGCAACACTAAAATGACGCAGAAGAAAATAATGGAAAAACAAGAACAAACAATAAACAATGGTTTACAAAGTTTGGCAAGAATGCCTACGTCCTTGGTGAGATGAGATCATGCTTCACTATCAATGGAGAATAGGGTTACAGCGCTCATCGAGGCGCCTGCACCAATATTCCTTGGATTAAACTGTGACGGAATACAAGACTTCTAACACCACATTATAGCTGAAAACCAAAGTCCTCTTGTGTGAGTAATGCCATCCTAGGAAGTTCATTATTCTCGTATTATCATCATAAAGAGATGACTCTCCTGTTCTTGTAGGAAGCCTTGTGCTCTCTATCGTATTGGAGGGAACTTTGGAATTTGTATAAGATAATTCTTTTTTTTTTGGGGGGGGGGTGGTTGATTGCAGATAAAAGCAAGGCTACACATGATATTTCTATGAAAAAGATGAAAATGGTGCAACTAACTCAAAGGAAGTTCCTTGTTTCTTGAAAAATTCTGGGTTCTTCTTTCAACCTCAGGCAAGCAAAAGTATGGGTACAATAGATCCGTTATTTTCTTCTCCAAATATGATAGTTCTCCCATGCTCAATAAGACCCTTACTAAAGAGGGGGGGGGGGGGGGGGAGGATTTCTAAAGTTTGATAAATTTCTGGTGGCAACAACTACCAACCCCTTTGAGGAAGATGCACAATCATGTACACATTCATGATTTGCTTCATTATCATCAGGAACAATAAACTGTTTCTGTTTCATTGTGTCCTGGAAAAATAGGTAGAGAAGCTTATTAAGTGCTTTGGTTTGTTGGGTTTTTTTTTCCTCTCAACTTCTTTATGGTATCAGCTCTGCAGGATGGTGGTAAAATCAGAAGATGGGAGGAAGCTGCTGCGTTCCTTCAAGTTCAAGGAGGAAGCTGAAAGGTAATAAATATTTGTTTGTCCTATTTTCAGCAGTGTTATGTTTTGAATTTAGTGAATTAGAAATCCTCCCCCCATTTTTCTCTCATTTGGTGACCTGAAGCTCCTCTCATTCGTTTCTTTTACATTACTCAACTACTGGAACAGCCAAGAAGTCCCTGCTGTGGAAAGGAATATACATTTGGAGTCTATTGCCAATCAGTTGCTATCAGATTCAACCTTTTTTTCTTCCAAGCTGGCAAAGATTGAAAAGAGTGGAACAGGTAAACTTTGTTAGAACATGTTGACAGGAACTAATTGCTTGCTTTCACCACCTTTGCCTTAGCCAGTAGAAATCTTGAAGACCTTGTATTAGCATGGTATGATGACCTTTTCAAGTTCGGATTTTCTATTGCTTTACAAATCATCAGTTGAAAGTTTGATCTAGCTGCTCAATTGTATACCCCTTTTTCAAAAACTGAACTTGGTTCAATTGAAAAGGGCATATCTGCACCTAAAAAGCATGTTTTTTCTGTTATTTGTATTATTTCTAATGTTTTTCAGAAGTTAGGATCATTTGATTAGGTTGGTTCTGGGGCTATCAGAATGGCTTTGTTATGATTATACACACTATGCCTGCTTCACAAACCACCACCACCCACCCCCCCCCCCCCAAAAAAAAAAAAGAAGAAGCCCAAACAGCCTCCAATGATCTATAGTAACCCTATTTTCGGAACCGTGTTCAATGAAATAATCTCCTATTTAGTTTTGCAGATTGAGCTCATCATCACATTGTTAATTAAGAAGGGGGAGGAAAAAAAATGAAAAAAGAATCATTTTTCAAAAACCTAAAATGATCTTGTCTCTTTTATTAAATTAACATTTTGGTGATGATTCAATTCCTGAGGATGAATTTTACAGTATATGATGTGTCAAACCAAATGTGTAATGATATTTTCCATATGAGAATCTTAGGAGCAATTATCATTTTCACCCTGTTTTTCGGTACCCAAAAGAAATAAAGTACTAATTAGGACCTCACTTTTTTATATGAAAGATGTTTGTTTTGTAGAATTGTTTATCTAATAAACTAAGACATATCCTATTACCAGGTCTAAGGATCAGTGACCTATCTATTTTGAAGAGCTTCTTCGAGATGATCGAAGGCTGGCCTTCAGAGTTGCTAAATGTTATTGACATGAGCGTCGAGGACACCTTCCGTAGTTGCATTGGATGCCTCTCTAGAACTGGTAGCTGTGGCCAACTGTGAGCCCTTAAGCATCAGCTGGTGGAGTTGTGCTTGCAAGTGATGCATCACGCCCTATGACTTCGAAGCTTGGGCAAGGAGCTTGTTGCACCTGCCGTATGCCATGGTTCTATTAACAGAGATTGCAGGTGCACTTAAAGTTCTACATCTCATACAGCACAGAGAGATGGGCCCGTGTCTTTCCATTGAAATTCTTGCAAACCTTGTTAGAGCACTACTTGTACAGTGGGAGCTTCTCCGTTAGTTTTCTGATTTTGAGATTAGCATTGTTGTGCCTAAACTAGTCAGGTTGCACCCATTGTTGCAGCAAACAGATTTCAAATTTGAGCCTTTGAACTAGGCAGATGAGAGTCAGATTCTGATTATGGACTATGTTGCTGGGGAAGATCTATGACAGTGGTCACACAGCTCAAATGCCACTCAACCAAAGGCCATCCATCTCTTTTCCTTCTTCAGAGTAAGAGAAATTTCAGTTGTGATTTCATGTACAAATACATAAATGTTTTTAGTTGCAAAAGAACAGGAACGAAAGAACCTTTTTTTTTTTAATGGGTAAACTATAGAAGGGGAGAAGGTGAAGGTAACAGCCAGGGTACCCGAACTTGAGACCTCCTGGTGAGTGTGGACTTAACTCACCCCAACATTGTTAACAGACAGGAACTAGCTTGCTCTTCTGTACACCTTAATGTTGTAAGTAGAAAAAAAAAAAAAAAATTGTTTCATCAGATGATGGCATGTGTGAATCACTCAAGAAATTGGTACTCATGTATGCAAGTTAGAAATAGAACAATTTCATTAAGAAAGAACTTGGAATACATGCTCAAGCTCAATCTGAAAGCTGTCATGGTTGAATTGGAAAACAAATAACAGAGAGTTGAGGTTCTTTTGAAGAACATCACTCAGTTTCTCTTCCTGAAAACTTTCTTTTGATCTGACTTTCGGGCTGGTTGATCCAAGGCAGCTGGCACGCCAATCTGACCATTGTTGTTGATGTTACCGTCGATTGTCAACCCCTTGATTCTGGCAAGAACTGAATCATCTTTATTCACCATTTCAACTGCTGTGTATCAAAGTAACAGCCATGAGAAGTTCATAAAGTTTATATTTGAATATTTTCATCTTGTTTTATTGTCTCTAGAGTTCTCATAGATTGACTTTTAATATCAGAGAAACAAGAACAATATAGATCAAAGAGAAATGAGAAATAAGAAAGGATGCATCCTATGGTTTGTATCCAAGGATGAACAGAGGATGAACACTAGGAAGGCAAATGATTTAATGAACACACCTCCTTCACAAATCCAAATCCTTCAAGGGGACCTTGCTTTGACGCTTCCCTAATTGATAAATTGAATCATGACAAGTTCCGAAAAGAACTGGAAGTGAGCTAATCTCCCTCACAAAAGCCCAAGTAATCCAGAAATCCGAAAGAGAAACAATCGAAGTAAAAAGCTTTCATCCGTTCAATCTCAAAGTGCCCAAAACTTTTAACAGAGCAATTCAAAAATCAGAAATAGAGACTTCATTTTCACATCAAGTTCGTCCATTTCAATCAGTGTTTAGAAGAAAATAAAAAATGGGTTCATAAAGATCTTGAAGGCAATACCTGGGTTGGAGAAAAACCAGAGAATGATGGCACATAGAACAAGCACTACAGGTATTAGATGGACAGCGTTCTCTGCAAATTTAATACGGGACTTCTCCTTTTTCGCCGCCTCGGACAGGGGATCATAGGTAGGCAACTCACTGTTCTCTGCAGTTTTCACACCCTGAGAGCCCTTCGACGATGGCAATGGTGAGGAGAGGTGAGCAAAGAATTCCTCAGAGGCTCGAGATGTGCTCGACGATCTGTGCATCTTTTCTTACCAAGGAGCTAAGAAGAAAGAAGAAGAAGACGAAGAAGAAGAAGAAGGAGAAGAAGAAGAAGAGAAGCGAAGAAGACAAAGGGTTTGAGACCGTAGATAGATTCCAGATACTACTTTGCCGAATCCACTGATGGTAAGAAGTAATGAATGATGGGGTAGGGGAGCAGAGGGCGAAAAAAATGGGGGTGAGGCTCAGGTGGTGGTGGACTGCCAAACACGTTTTGATTTGACTTTTCCGATTTATGTGCTAAACATGTTTTCTATAATTCCTCTCATTTGCGGCCACGTATTGTTAGCTTGGCTTAAATTGGTGAAATATGTAACAATTGAAAGGTGGGCCCTACCAACAACGGTTGGCTATAAATCTTGGGATTTTGTTGGGTAATGATCTGATCACATCGTTGTGGGTAGTCGGCATGGAAAGAAAAATGATTAATTAGGGACCTTTGACTCTCTAGAGAGAATCTCTACATCTACCCTATTTGATCCACCAATTGAATGGAGAAGGGTATTTTGGTCCATTTATGGTGAATCTCTTCATTTACTCTACCTGACCTATTGATTGGACTTGGAAAGGATTTATTTATTTATATTTTGGATAAAGACTGGAGAAGGATAATTAGATCATGAATACTAGGGGTTGTGGAATTAATGATAAACCTGTCTAATTATAACATCACATCATCATTAAAGAATTAGGTGAAGGAAAACTTATTCAAATATTTCCATCGTGGCATGTAGATGATAGTATGAGACCAAATTTGTAGGATGGAAAAACACCCTTGGCTCACATGTTAAATTTAAGTTCTAACAAGTTTTCCAAATTACAAAAGAGAGGCTTGAATTTTTAAGACTTGGGGAAAGTGCATAGTAATGGTTGAAGAATCGTAAATATGTATGGACACCTGGGGACATACATGGGAACTCATGAGAAAATATTTGATTGATTAGGCTCTAAAGTTTGACAAGTGCCTTAGCCCAAATCATGTATTATTTTTCCAATGATCAAAATTATCACATCATAGTTTAATGTGCCACAATGAGAAAAAACCACTTCAAATAATTTATCGAAACCAAGCCACTCAAATGAGCTTTAATTGAAAATTGAAAATAACTCATCATTATGTTATAATCAAAAGATGTCATTGTATGTTTTGCACATTATGGAGTGGACATATGAAATGATAGAATTTATCATCATTAGAAGAAAAAAATATATGAATTATACTTGAAGGATCAAAAATGTAAATTTATAAATTATTTGACAAATTAAAGTTTGTTAATAAGAAAATCTCTTAATAAATTTTGCATAGATAATGCATATGCCTAACAAAAATAGAGTTAAGTTTAATCCATCAATAAATATTTACATATTGATAGATCATTTTGTAACCCTCAATTTGATTTGAGAGTGTAAATTGGTGGTAATATAAGTCTTTATAAGGGGTATTGCTTGTCAAAAAATTAAATAATCCTTTGCAGTGATGTAACCTTTTGAGATTCAAAAATTACAAAAGAACATGAAGAAATGTTGTCTCCAAATATGTGGGAATAAGGTTCTCAAAAATATTACCCAAAAAAAAGTATTTATTTTCAAAATAAAAATAAAAAATAAAAAAATTGAAGGGAAAATATTCTTTTGGCTGACTAACACCCTCTCTTTCTATCTCTCTCCTCCTCATGTGAAATGAGCTCTTTGCCCTCCCATGCACAAAATCATTTCATTGCTTTTCATTGGTGTGCTCCCTGTGATGCTTAGAGAACCCTCTCTTAATTCTAATTTTTGAGGTCAAAATAAGTTTGGGACTCCAACTTTTTTAAGAGTGATAAAATCTCAAGATGTATAAGGTGGGGAAGGTCTTTTGCTTGCCTGAAGTCTTTGCTTTATATCCAAGTAAGAAGATGGCTAGTAGGTATGCAAATGGTTGTTTTAGATCTCAAAAGAATATGGATTGCCATTAGCCAGGTCTCAATCCCTTTCCTATTAGTGACCATTTTGTTTAATTAAACACTCCTACTTAAGGTGTCAATTTAGGCACTATTTGACAACTTCCATTTCTGCCGTTTCTGTGTTTTCTTGTTCCCAGAAACGAAGAAACAGCCTAAAAAAAATTTGATAAAGTTGTTCTGTTTTACCCGTTTCTAGAAATATAAATCAAAATTTATGTCTATTTACAATTCTAGAAACATCTTTGACGAAATAAGTCTAACTTATTTCGTCATTTCTAGAAACAAATTTGAGAGAAAAAAAGGTTGTTGTGCCTGATAAATCTCTCAACTATTTAAACCTAAAAAGCGGCAACCGAACCCTCTCTCCCTTTTGGGCATCCGATGAGACTATTAGGTTTTTTAGTAGCATTATGTCAGCAAAAGACGTTTCGAGAAACATGTTTATTAAATACTATAAAATCCATTTTTATTTTTGAAAACATGAAAGGCCATTTCTGCTGTTTGTTCTGCTGCTTCTAGACACAACAAACAGCATAAACGTTATCAAACGGTGCCTTAGAACCGAAACAAAATCAGTAATATAAAATCGAACCAAAGCAAAATAATATATATATGAAAACTTTTTTAGTTTACTTCTATTATGATTGCAAAGCTAAAACCATCGTTTGAATCGAATCGGATAAATTCTATTAATTTTTAACGTTCTAATCAATGTGGATATTAAATATATTTTACTTTTAATGTTTGGAAAAATTTTGGTTGATTATGATCCAAACAAACTTTTTTTTTAAAGGAGAATATGTAGATTTTTTTTCCCTAAAAACCTAAAATAGGGTTCAAATAGACTAGAAACCTGATCAAAACCGAATAGTGAACCGAATAAGGAATCAAATAAAAACAGAATTGAAACCTAAAAATGCTAGTTCAGTTCTTGTTAAAAAAACAAAAAACAAAAAACAAAAATAGCTTCTTTTCGGTTTTGTTTCGATTTTCAGATTTTGTATATTGAATTGAATCAATTGACACTCCTACTGTGAGAGCTGTTATTTGGCGTTTGAAAAAAAAAAAAAAAAAAGCATATTACCAAACTCAAACTCAATTTCCTTTTTTGCCTCAAACTAGTGATTTGGTTGCTTCAAAGCCTTTATCTTTGATGGTAAAGCTTCAAAAAGAAGACCAAATTCAATTTATTTGGTATATAGGTTTTCTTCGGGTGGCAGACCCATCAATTTGTAGAGACTCATGTCACATGATTTGGAACTCCCAAAATGGTAAGAATAGCCAATAGAAACCAGCTATTCGTTTTTTTTTTTTGATAGAAAATAAAATTTCATTATCTAAAATTGGCAAGAGAGAACCTCCTACCAAGAAAGGACATATTTACTAGGAAAAATGGGGGCTTAATCCACCAAGTTTCTGAAAGCCAAAAATTTAAAGCCCCGCTAGCAAGGAATTGAGATTCCCTATTCATAGACTTAAGGATGAAATTCGCTCATTGTACAAAGATAAATCAAACTAATGGAGGCTGAAATTTTCACCTTCTATGATGATAAATGGATAATGTATTGTAGCAATAGTAGATGTATTATAATTTCATTGTTTCTATATGCAAGTAATTAAACTTCTAAACAGGGCATTTATAGTCACACAATAGCTAAATTTTGGTAGTAGTACTAAATATGGTTTTAGATTCACATTCCGACTGAAATTTTGAGGTATCGAAATGAAAATAAATCCAATAATTTGGAGGAAATGTGGACTCAAGAGTATCGATGCTCTATTTTTTAAAATAAGTAAAATCCATTTAAAACAAGTCAATAGGGTTGGTAGCCTAGTGGAAATGAAGCCTTTGCTCTATCATCGTTTGAATCTATTGATTGTGGGTTTAAATCGATACACTCCACTATCACTTATTCGTCTTATAAAAGCATTGCTTGTTGTATAGGGATTTTGGCCTGAAGGCTATGATCGTTTCACTATTATTGAGCACCTTTTTTCTCCTTACTAGAAAAAAAAAATTGTAAAACAGAAAAAATAGAGCTTCAGCCTAGACAGAGAGATTTTGGTTCTACTTAGCACACTTTGATCTGGCTTTTAAGTAACTGATCTGGCTTTTCTCTTTATTGGTATTAGCAGACTTTGATTTAGATTTTAAGTTAGCGGTCTGGCTTTCATGTTGGCGTAACAGGAAGACTGCAAAACTAGAGACAAAAAGAAACACTTTTCCTTCAAGAGAAGGAAGTACCATGTGCAAAATTGTTTCATTCTTTCTTCTTGTAATTCACAATAAATAAATAAATAAAATCAGATAATTCGGATTATAATCTATTTAATCTGAATAGATATTTAATTTAATAATAAAAAATTAAGTAACTAATGATCTTAGGGTTCTTGAAGGTTTGACATGTTACACAAGTCAGGTATTTAAATGGATAGTCAAAAATCATGATTCGATTTGCATCCATATCTGTTTCGTGTTATTCGTATCCGATCAGGGAATATTCCGATCTGTATTTGTTCCATTTACTTCTTTATGCCCACTCAAGAAATCTGCCCACCCTAGAAAATCTTTACTCAATTTGAGTGGCTTTAGTACCATCAAGAAAAAGAACATGTTCATGCATAATTTAATTGGCATGATGTGTTCTTTTTTCTTACTTTTTCTCGAAAAGTGAAACTTTTATATTTTAACATAATAAGTAAACATCTAAAAAAAAATTTGTCTAGTTGTATATAGTTTATACAAACAAGATCCACAAATTCCTACACGACAGCACATTTTTTTTTTAAAGTAATATATTATTTCATTTTCAAATAAGGGGAAAACCCCCCCTCTTAATTAATACGTTCTACAATTAAATACTAAAATTTTTTTGTTAGAAAATACTAATATGTTTCTATCCCTTACTATATATATATATATATATATATATAAATAAGATCCAATCTTCAAGTGAAATGTTTTCCCTTCTCCTTTGATAAAGAGAACCATTAATATGTATTTTCATAAACTTGTTATTATGCTAAATATATCAGATTTTTTATTTCATAAATATGTCATTATCTTAGTTGGAACATCTTATTAATGCTTAAACATTTTTTCTTTTGTCACTAGTGGATATCTCGATAGGACTCAACTGAGATGAAGTGTTGACATTGCCTTCAAAGTTTACCAATATATATATATATATATATATAGCCTTCAAAGAAAAAAGGGAAATGCAACCATGATGTCCTAAGCATATGTTAATTAAAAAATACAATAAATTATAATGAGATCACACATGACAATATATTTTTGTATTATTCTTATTGATAATCCTCAAGGTGTTAAATAATTTGTGATGTTACTTATTACCCCTTTAGTATAACATAACCTTTTACCAAATATATATATATATATATATATAACACAAAACTTTTTCCAATTAAAGTAAATATTATTATTTACATGTTTACTCGAAAATTTTGAAATAAATGATAAAAATATGGGAAAATGTTAGGTATGCCACTGTTTTACCATAAACTAGTACCCATTGTGTCTATCTCTCTCTTCTCGTTTTTTAAATGACCCCCATATCATTCGTGTATGATACCCCATCATGTATCCCCATTGGTGTTGTCCGCTAGCTTATTGTGTACCGACAACATACCTACCACTCTTCTTAAAAGTATATAGCAAGACATACGATCAAGTTGGCCAAGGAATTTGATACATTACCAATCTAAGGATTACCTATTGGAATGGGCAACTTATCCCTCCACTTATACATTTTAGTCTTGAAATCTTACGTAGCGAGACTAATAATAGGGGAGATGATTCCTATTCGAAAGCATAACCTCCACTAATGCTCCCATTTAGAGAGTGTTAGAGTTTTTTTTTTTTTTTTCCGGTAAATAAAAGACATTAATTACAAAAAAAAAATCTTACAAGGCACGGGAAAGCAACACCCGCAGAGTCAGCCAAAGGAAGGGGACAAAGAAAGGGTGACGGATAAGACCAGAACAAAGATGCTCCAGAGAGAGAGAGAGAGCAAGTGCTATAGCAATGCAAAACAGTCATTAATAATAAGTTGAATGCGCCAAGGGGCTTTTGTAGTGACCTGATTGAGAATATTTTACAATAAGAATATTGTCACGTTCCACTATGACATAGGAAATGCAGAGAGTGTTGGCATAATCCACATCCTCAGCCAGGGAACACTTTCCCATAAAATACTATGTAAGATGAAATTAAATCCAACTAAATAAGCTATTCTATCATGACCATTAATTATAATTTTAAAATCCATTTGTCATCATGTATCACATTATTTGCTATGTCACAAGTCAGGAGGGGAGCCAAATTTTATTACCAGGTAGATCCCATCCTTCCCTACTTACTAAATTTGACTCCAATTCAATTCACCTAGGTATAAAGATTGCACAAAGAAAAAAATATTGATAGAAAAATTAAGAGGCAAATAAAACTTCAAGAAAAATTCTAAACAGATGAAAATATAGAAGAAAAATGTGTAAAGAAAAGGTAAACCATATGATATAATTTGACGTTTATAATTAATAATACACATGGTACCTTTGAATTTCCCAATTAACATGCCAAATGACGTGATTAGGGTGCTAAAGTTGCACTCCACATCAATAACCCTAATCTTGCATTAATGCATTCCTAGAAATCATATAAAACACAACATTAATTTTAAAAATTTCCTATGCAATAACAAATACTTTTGTTCATTTTCTTTAAGCATAGTTCAGATTGAAATATTGGGGATCAAGTGCCTGAGATCCACGAAATTTTAAGGTTAAGAAGATGAATTGACAAATATATATTAAATTAATTGCAATTCCAGATGTTCAAGATCAATGTGAAAGATTAAGGTTATGTTTGATATGATTTTTAAGATATATTATTGACCTAAAACGCATACCAAACACAGCCTAAGACCTACATCCTCCTTTTGCCTCATTAACAGAAAAGATTTTTTATGATGGGCATTGGCCATAAGAAGGTGGGCAAATCCTAATCAACCACTAAACCGGTTAGATTGAGACCCATGAGGCCATTTACATCAGATATATTGGGAATGAATAGAATTCAGTCCAATATTAACAGTTCCAACCATGAAGCATCATTCTATTGGGCCTGTGCATTATGGACTGTCCTAGCCCACTATGCTCACCATGATTGGTTGAACCATCGAACCATCGAACCATCAGTTGCTGGGAAGACCGGTTTATGAACCGATTTAGAAGCAATTCCACGAAGGATCTCAGAAGTTGAAGATCGACAGTGGACGCCGACAGGGAGAGTGAAAGAGAAAAAGGAGAAACTCCTTTTTTTTTTTTTTGGGTAGAAACAAGAGAGAAACTCCTCTTCAGTCATTCCAAAGGTTACAAGTAACTGGAGAGAACTTCAACCCCAAAAAAAAAAGTAACTGGAGAGAATCCGTGATCACGTTTCCAGTTAAATTAAAGATTAATTAATTAATTAATAATGTAAGTGCCTATGACCTGTCATGAGACTCATGACAGATTTCATAAAAGGCGTAGGCGCATTAAAGTAAATTGACTTATTCCTTTATTTTAACATCACCTCTCCCTCCCCTATTTATGTCGTCCGAGCTTTTTGGCTTCCGGGACTCTTCTTCTCTGAATTTTTGTTTCGTTTGAAATCCTTTTCTATTCAAACGTCTCGCTCTCTCTCTCTCTCTCTCTCTCTCTCTCTTCATCTTTTCCGGCGAAGATACGAGTTTCGCTTTGAATTCTTGCCGGAGAACCGGAGGAGTCTTTCGTTATCGCCGTCGTTGCTCGTTGTTCAGTTCTCCTCAGCGATATACAGTCATGAATCAGGAGTAGTAAGTTCCAGTAATTCTATTTCAGTTTTTGTTTTCAAAACCGCTAATGCTTGATAAAAATGGGATCTTTGTAGACCTTGCTCAGCGTGTGAGGGATTTGGTTTTATTTCGCGAGATCTGTGATTCTTGTTCTGCGGAAGAAGTTAGATTCGTTCTTTCTGTCTTTTATTGGGGATCTGTCTTTGTTACGCTTTCTTTTTGGTTTTTTGTGTGCATATGATTTAATTTCTGCTTATGTTGGGAATCTGATAGGCGATCTGGCGGGAAGACTAAGATCTTGGTGCTTTGGTTGTAAATCCAATGATTCGTTTTTGTTGCTTCTGCTTGGAATTGTTACTATGGTTACTTGTTTGAATTACATGTTTGGCAGTCCATTTCATAGTCAATTTTTTTATGTATATGTTTTTGCTTCCTTTTGTGTTTCCTATCATGGCCGAGGTTGAATTCCATGATATTGAATGAGCGTAGCCTCTCTTGCGAGGTGACCTAGGCCCTCAAAAACTCCCTAATATCATCCATTTCGGATGAGTCAGGGATCCTCTTCTTCTGATTTTCTCCATGTTCTTGTTGCTATAGTTGTTCAAAATGCTTTGCATCCATTCTCTTATTCGTAGTTGTTTGACCTAGGAATGGTTGCTTACTGTATACGATTTCAATTTCTTCTGGTTACTTTTCAATTTCAATTTCAATTTCAATTTCTGAAATATGACATATACTTGAGCTTGAGCAGAACCAAGGTTATTAGTTAGTGGATATTGTAACATTCCTAGATTAGGTTTTTGTTTATTTGTTTGAAATTTTGTCACTGCTTGGTTTTTCTCCTATTCACATTCACTTTCTAGATTAGGGATTCAACTTGGGAAAATTTTGGAATTTAGGAGCTGTATGGCCAAAGCACAATTAGTTTGTATGTATCACAAAGGTGTAGACAGAATTGCGTGCATGACACTAAGTGAGCATGTAATGACAGAGCACATGTGTGCCATCATTTTCTAGATGCTTTTCATAAGAATGCCTCTTTGCTTTTGTACGTTGTCATTGTTATGACTTATGCATGAGCCAAACAAGATATTGTGTTGCTCTGTGTAGGCACTTAGGCAGAGTGAGGTTTCCTTTGGGCACAGGGATGTGAGAACCAATCTGAGTAGTTAACCGTTTTTATAAAATCTGCCTTCAACCCCTTTTTCACTTGAATTTCACTCCTGTTCTCTAGTCGATGACTTGATTCTTGCGTGCATCTCCTTCTATGTTCATACTGGTCAAACAACATCATGGCAATTGGTCTGGCTTTACTGAAATGACGGATAGGGGGCTGTTAACTATAGACAAGTGTGCTCTAGAGATTTCTTTAATGATTATTTCCACATTGACAAACATTCTGGCCTTTTTCATCAAAATATAAACTTTCCAACTGCTTGAATTCTATATCTTTGTTACTTTCTGCTTCTCATTTTGAGATCCAATCCATTTAACATTGTGAAATATGTTATGAGAATAACAGAAAGAGATTAAAAAGCTGGCCTTTTCTTTTGGTTTCAACCTCAAAATTACGATGGATTATTTTATATGTAGGAATGGAAGATACCCAATAAGTGAATTATTTTTCTTTTTCTTTTTAATTTTCCGAGGTGAATATATTTCTTGACTTTTTTTTTTTTTTTGGTGACGTTAAGGGTGTAATAACTGTGTTGGGAAAATTTATATGGTTGAAGTGAATGAACTGTTTCATCTTTTGTAACTCAATTTTTCCATGAGGAATCTTATATGATCCGTGTTTTTTCTTTTTTTTTTTGCAGTGATTATCTGTTCAAGCTTTTGCTGATTGGAGATTCTGGTGTTGGCAAGTCATGTCTGCTTTTGAGATTTGCTGTGAGTTCAAAGAATTGTTTTGCAATTTACCTTCCCTAATTGTTATTGTGTGCATTAACTTGGAAATTGTGTGGACATATTTTCTAATATGACGAGCTTGGTGCTTATGTCCATCATCACAATCTAATTGAAGGATTAAGAAATATCATCCTGGAAATGTTTCTTCACCCCAAAAAAAATATATATATATATATGTAGTTAATGTTGGTAATTGATTTGGCTTTAATTAACATTATCCCTTGGGGTGTGATTGGTAAAGAGTTTTTATTTTATTCTTATTTCCCCTCTTAAGGTATTACTTATTAAACAATGGTGAAATCAATCTTCTTCTGGCCTGTTGGCCCTAAATTTGTTCACTAAACTGCTGAAGACCCTTGTGGTAGACTGATGGATGAACCATGTGTAAGCCGCCCCAAATGGAAAATGCAGTTTAGCTTGGACTCCAATCTGAATGTTAGTTTTTCTTCAGAAATGTCCCAACTATTTAAAATCTAACAGAGTAATTATATATGGGTACTTATTATTTTTTCCACTTTCATCATACAGTAAGTGCCATGGTTCTTAGCATTAATTTATAATTCTTGATGCATTTCTGCTAACAATGTTCTGGTTTCGATGAAGATGTAAGGTAGTATTGATTTTTTCAAATCAAAACTGAGGGTTGCAGAAGTTTTCCTTAATGTAGTCATTTGTCTTATTGTATGCTTTTCCTTTGGGCTATGTTTGGTTGCAAGGGAAATTAAAGGTAGGGGAAGTGAAAATTTTCATATCTAAAATTGTAACTTTTGTAATCATTATCGCATGTTGTTGTATAACCTATTTCAATTTCTCACCATATTTGGTAAAATACATTGTACACGTAATTTTTATTTCACTTTTTAAACCAAAGGGATTTTGATGCAAAGTAAAGTGAAATTTAATAACAAAATATGGAATGATGTTTTTTTTTAGTGGAACAAATATGGAATAATTCGGAGTTAGCAATATAGTCATATGTGAATAATGATTACAAAAATTTCATTTTAAAGTTTGAAAATTTCACTTCCCTTTCCTTTAGTTCCCCTTGCAACCAAGCGAATTGTGGAATGTGTGGAGACATGCCAACAGATTGCGTTCTCCCTACGTAGGTATTACATTAGTGACCCATGATCAAGTGAAAATAATTACTTCGAAGCAGTTAAAAAAAAAAAATTAGAGTTATTGCATTGGACATAAGAAGATTGTTCCCAATACACCGCAGCTCAATGGTGTTGCAGAAAAGATACTTAATTTGAAAATATATTGCTTATGGAGTTTGAATGTGGCATATGGTTTCATTTGTCTTTTTATTGACACTATGCATTTGTGCTATTTGATTTATTAGTTGATGGTTTTATACTTTTTTTCATTCCCAGGTGCAGATGCAGGCATTACCATTGCACTAATCATGTTTTCATCCCTTAAATGCAGGATGATTCATATCTGGAGAGTTACATCAGCACCATTGGAGTTGATTTTGTAAGTAATTGTCACTTAACCATTACCTTGTTTTTCTTTTACCTGAACCGACAGTTCTAATGGTAATTTTCACCTTTATTGCAGAAAATACGTACTGTTGAGCAGGATGGGAAGACCATTAAACTTCAGATTGTGAGTGCATTTTACCCCTTACCTTGCACTATCATTATTTTCGCATACATCCTATAATGGCAACCTGTTGGTTTTCTGGGTTATGCAGTGGGATACGGCTGGTCAAGAGCGTTTTAGGACAATCACCAGCAGCTACTACCGTGGTGCACATGGGATTATTGTAAGTAATTTCTTTGATCTTTTTCTGTATATGCTGCATTACGTTGAGGATATATACATCTCATCAGCAAAGTTCACTTATGTTTTACATCTTTGCTAGGTTGTGTATGATGTGACAGACCAGGAGAGTTTCAACAATGTCAAGCAATGGTTGAATGAAATTGACCGCTATGCAAGTGAGAATGTCAATAAGCTTCTGGTTGGAAATAAGTGTGATCTCACTGCCAACAAGGTGGTGTCTTATGAGACAGCGAAGGTAAAAACCAATTGTTCAACCACTGTTGCCGAGTGGCAAGCTTCTCTTGTAGAAATTGCGTTATTGACTCTCTTCACCTTTTCCTTTTCTCAAGGCATTTGCTGATGAAATTGGGATCCCGTTCATGGAAACGAGTGCAAAGAGTGCTACTAATGTGGAACAGGCTTTCATGGCCATGGCTGCTGAGATCAAGAACAGGTTATACCCCCTTGCATCTACCCACGGGTCTTTGTGATTGTTTCAAGAGTTTTGGTATCTCAAGGACTTTTGAACAGCTCAATCATTGTCTATCACCACTGGGATTAGATTCTTGATCTGAGAATTCTGCTAGGTTTTTTCCCCCTTTCTAATGATCTCATCTTTTATTGACTTGCAGGATGGCAAGCCAACCTGCCATGAACAATGCCAGGCCTCCAACGGTGCAGTTCCAAGGGCAACCTGTTTCGCAGAAGGGTGGCTGCTGCTCTTCTTAAACGAGTATTGGTTTGGCACCTGTAGTGTCTGTTGGTTTGCCCATGGCATGTAAAAACTAGCTTTCTTTCCCCATAACTTCTACTTGAATTAAAGACTCATCCTCCCAACCTCTTTATGATTATGTATCATCACTTGTTTGAGATATGTTGCTGAAATTCAATTCTTTTCAGATATATGATTCAAAAGGCCCTGTACAAATCAGGATGTTGGTCAATAGTAGTATTTGTTTGATTCCATCTCCATCTCCATCTCCATCTCCAATTCCAATCTCATGTCCCATTACTCTTTATATTTGCCAGGTAAACTTGTTGCTTTGAACAATAATTCTACTCCATTCATCTAATTATACGGTGCCATCAGTGATGTTGGGACCATAGCGTGTGGCTATATATATCGGATATCGGATAAAAATCGTCTGTTTTTCCCCATCCCTGTTTTGCTGTGTTTTGCTAGCTGCAGAACACGACACGTGTCCTTTAAATCTGCGGTTGAGATTGTTTTGATTGGTCTGTTGTTACTAAATCCGGTTTAGATCAATGGATGACTCGAACCGTATGGAGTGGAACCGGTTCTGACAAACAACTCATGACCAAGTTTGAATTCAAAATCCCTAAAAACAGAGATTTCTCAATTAAGAGGAAGGGATAAAAATCGTCTGTTTTTCCCCATCCCTGTTTTGCTGTGTCCCACAAATCATTGTTAACTTTGTTGGTTAGAAAGGGTAAAACAGGCTTTCAATCGTTGATTACCTTTAACAAAAGTGAGTAGTAAAGATCTGTCTTTTTGGTAAAATTGTAAAGATCTGTGAAGGCCTCTAAAGTCAAAAGGCGCCAGAGCTTGTTCTTGGCCTCACGTTACAGCGTGCACTTCTGATGGACACTAGACGTCAGATTTGAGTGCCCCGCCGCTGTGTTGATGATAGGGACCTGTAATTAAAGCTACTACACACCTTTTATCAAATTTTTTTTTTTTAAATCAAATCAGATTTATTCCAACTAAGTGGTTTTGACAGGGGAATTCATTTTCTTTAATCTATTTTATTTTACTTGTGGATCATGAGCATATGGTAATTTATTGATTAAGAATGTGATATTAATGTCTGAATTTTATATTAATAAAAAAATAATTCTCAAATCTATATCTGAACTTGAAAATTATTTTTCTTGCTGTTTTTTGACCGAATTTTCAAATTAACCAAAAGAAGTATTGTTCAAATAATTCTTGAATCTGAATTTGCACAAATTCTCTATTCGAATAATTTTTTATTTTTAATATTTTTTTTAGTGCGAAGAATTTTATTGAACAACTTGTTACCCTTTTAAGTTATTCAACTAATTCTCAAGTTCTCATCATCTTTACTGGAATACCATAAGGACGGACTTAATATATTATCTATCTTTAAATTTTTCAAAGGTTCCTTTTCTTCAAGGTTCAAACATGTTTGTATGTATATAAAGCTTATAGTCCCTTGATGGTTATTGCAACCTTTTAAATCACTATTAATTGTATTGTTTTTTTAGTAAGTTTTAGAAAAATTTCCTTTACATGTCCCTTTAATATCTTCATCAATTATTACTTTCAATGTATCTAATATGGTTTCTATCACCCAAAAAAAAAATGTAATATGGTTGAAATTTCTAGTATTTCTTTTCTTTTATTTTAGTTAATTTCTAAATACCTTTTCCCACTTTTTTGCTGAAATTTTTATAGAGATCCTCCCATTTGTATGTCCCTGCTTTTCCTATTATCTTTAAGCTTCATTTTTCGTAGCATTTGTACCGTTCTAATTCTCCTCCTCCATCTTATTCTTTTGCCAAGTTTTAAAATTATATATTTTTTTAGGTAGGCCCCAAGAGAGTTGAACCTTGCCAACTGAGTTAACCCCCCCTTTTGGAGTCGTTTTAAAACTAGATCTATCATCCTTAACTGTTTGAACTTCATTCCACCACCAAATTTTCAAAGATGAATATTGTTTTCATTTAGTTTTACCTAGAACTTCTTTAACTATGCTTCTAATATAAATAGTCATCTCGTTCCACATCATATTAGTATCTCCATCAAAATCACAACTTTCTAATTCGACAATCTTATCCTAGGATAAATAATCTCATATTTCCTATGATTTAGTATTTTAAATACATATCTATGACCAATAATTTGTGGTGCATGGTTAACCTCTCCCTTAGTAATCTGGTATAACCTTACAATCTTTACCTAATAACCTACCAATCCTTCCAACTAGTCTATTTAGCCATCATTCTCTCCCATTTGAATGTTATAAAATGTTCTTGCTATCTTCACAACATATGTTTACTTTGGATGAATCATAAGCTACAACAAATTATAAAACAAAAAATCCTTTCCTCATCCCATCTCCCAAATCATATCCTCTAGTGACCTAGTCCCCCTCTTTTTTAAATCCTCACTTGCCCCTAATTGAAAACATGCAACGCCCTTCTCGCTCCAACAAGAGCTGAGTGTCAGTAAGGGCCCAGAAAAAGAAATGAAAACAAGATAATAAAGATACTTGACCATAGCAAGGTGATGAAGATATTAAAGAAACTGTTTTCATTCGCCATTCACTTTTTAAAAACCTGTAATCCTTATAGGTTTCTAAAATCCGACAACAAGCATCCCAAAGAAACTTATAAACAAATATACCCCGTGTTATATAGACCTCACTAATAAAAGAAAAAAAATAAAATCTATATATTATATTAAGTATTACTTTTGCTTAAACAGACTATAAATACACTACTAAGCATCCCATGGTCTTATACCTGGCACTAAGTTGGCCCTAGCACGTGGAAGGGAGCCCCAGGTTGCCTCTACTGTGTGAAAGGAAGCCCCTAGGTGGCCCCTAGGTTTCCTGTATCAGTGTATTAACTACTCTGATACCACTGATAGCAACCATAAGAGAACTCAATCTGGATCCAATCCAATCCTGATCAATATTTGTTTGAGACAGATCCCAAATTTTAAAACCTTGATCAGGGTACAAAGGCTCAACCTCTAATGCTTCTCAAATGGTTTAGCATTGAAATAAAAAGGGGGGGTGAGGGAACGTAATGAGCAAATCCATGGGGAAAAAAACCTAAATTTACACTTTAGAATATTTAATTTAAAAGGGTTTAAAAGATCTTTTGATACAGGAAACCTCATTATTCCTGCCACTCGTACTACTCAAGATCAAAAGTAAATGATGAACCCAAAACAAGGAAAAACCAAGGAGATGATGTCCAGAAGAAATTGGTAGATCTCACTTGGCACCTAAGGTTGGGAACTGCCCAGGATCCTCAATGGAAGGGGCCCCTGCATTGTAATTCATGCCACCTCCACTATAACCTCCTCTGCCACGACCTCCACGACCACCCCTCCTTCCTCCAGGACTGTAGTACCTCTCACCTTCAGTAGGCTTTAAAAACTCATTGATGCTGACAGACTACATTCACATCAAATAATAGCAGTCAGTCCAATGGGAATTTGACATTAAGAAGCTTGCAACCTAGAAGATATTCTAGCAATACCCAGAGGACTTCTTACAGACAACCCACATATGTAGCAAGTCATAGTCCAT
This sequence comes from Macadamia integrifolia, assembly GCF_013358625.1. Lineage (NCBI taxonomy): Eukaryota > Viridiplantae > Streptophyta > Magnoliopsida > Proteales > Proteaceae > Macadamia > Macadamia integrifolia. The sequence goes on from NC_056562.1 coordinate 23,012,843, forward strand.
CAAGAAAAAATTAACCGTAAACAGGCATTTCCATCTAACAATCTAATTAACCGAACCAGAAAGAGTATAGACTGATGAATCAACCAATGACCAATACAAACAAATGTAACAACCAAAAAAATCCAAACTAAGAAGAGAGGCAGAAAGCATTAGTAATATAGAGGCTTCACACATTAGATGCTTAAGTATGATCATTATTTACAAACATTTTGTAAACTGTTTTATGGGCACACCAAGTTCAAATATGCCCAAAATGAAAGTCAGTGGGTCAAAAAGACCAATATGGGGTCAATAGACAATGATAATCTTCAGGTTTTCTGAAACAGGCCACTGACTTGGGAAAGTATTGATAAAAATTTATAATGAGAAAACATAAACATCCATAGGGTAGTAATGTTTTTGTCAGTCACAAGTAAATAAAGTTTGATTCATCTTTGATAGGAGCAATATGAAAGATCCAACTGAGCTTCTTTAAAATCAGAAATCAATTTCCAAACACATCCAAAAGCTACATTTTAAGTTTCAGGGGAGATACATGACAAAGTCCATACTCAACCCATATACCTTCTTAGCTCTCTCTTCCTTCTCAGCCATCTCTTTCCGCTTGTCCTTGTCAGAGCCCTACAAGTCGAGCAATCAAAGTTGAGATATTTGCTTCCACCTCAATTAATACAAGAACTAAACAGAATTTCTTGAAAGTTAAGTTGGCTTCACCAATTTAATGAACACATCATTGTTTTCCTTTTTGTTGGAAAGCTGTTGCATAGATTTAAGCTCCTTGTCCACATCAACCTTCCTTTCCTCAGTCTTCAGAGCTAGCAAAGCCTTCCTTTTTTCTTCCAGCAGCTTCTCATACTCATCGAGAGTCATCTCCTATTTAAACCAAAAAAAAGAAAGGATAAGCAAGCAACAAATGATAAGTACCCGGAATAAACCATCACAAGACATAGTCAGGAGATGATGCACAGTGAACTCGTAAATTCACACTTTGACAATTCTGCATTCAACTATGGGCAACATAAGCAAGGCCTCTGGTATTTTAGAATTGCAACACTAATATGTATTGCTTCCACTCACAAACATGGTTAAAATTTTGAAAATTACATAATAACTATATGGAAATGGGCTTCAGTCCCCGAAAAAAAATATGAATTTGCAGCAGTACACAAATGGATCATAATGGATGACCACAGAGCAAGGTCTCAGAAACCCAGAAATGGACATGACATCAGCCTCCATAAATTTTTTTTTCCTTATTCAAAAGACTTGTAGATCATGCTACAAGAGATAAGTTCCACTGATTTTCTGCTGCATTTATGGCAAATTCCAAATAGTTTGGAAAAAAAACATTAATCGGGCATATTCCGATTTGAATCCCAATTCTGATTTGAATTGTACGATTCCTTCAATAGCAATCCGATTCTTTAAACCACTCCATAGAGTGAATCATTTCTACAAAAACAAGAACATGAATGACTTCAAAAAAGTGACATTCACTTGCACGACATACACAGATTCAGCCAAACCACAGTTCCACCGGCTATGAACCAACAAAATTAAACTGTACTAGATGGGAAACAACATCAATGTTTTTAAAGCTGAATTCCATTTCATCCTTCATGTTTCCTCCCTCTTCTTGAAACTTTTTACCCTTTATGGAGCAGGTCACCTATTGAAGGTATTCAGAACTGTCTATTTAAGAATTTCAACAAAACTAGCTCTAGAAAGGTGCTGGGTCACTTCCTAAATGATTGTGTTGAGCTGATTACTTTTCAAAGGGACTCCTTTCAAGTGTTGTTGTAATCTGTTGGCTAACTTAACAAATTAGAAAATTAACCTACTCAGCTACATGCCTACAAACCACCACTTGGGACAATTATGTGCATAATTCAACACAATTTCTCATTCTCTTTACTTTGGATTGGGATTCATATATTCAATCAGGTCAGTACAAACGCAAGTTATTCTTCAAAATCATTTCATGTAGACATGCCAATCTAGAACATTAATATATTTTTGTTACTAGAAATAACCCTTCAAGGTGCTGAGGCCAACCTATTGGAAAAATAAATTCATCTAGTCATCTATTTCAACTGTATACATGGGCAAATGACCTTCTGGGCTCTCTTGTAGTTGATATTTAACTCTTACCATTCAAAATACAAATATCAGAACCATTAATTTGGATTTCAAGCAAAGGAATAAATCAGGTACAGTCACAAAACCAGATACCTTTTCTTCAGGTTCCTTCTCTTCCGTCTCATTCACAGGATTCTCCTTGTTGGCATCTGCAACTTCCTCAACTGGCTTCTCAGAGATCATGATCTTTTCATTGGTGTTGGCAACCTCCTCAGTCTCCCTACAGAAAAGGGAGGGCGGGGAGAAGTTAAATAAACAAAATGCTGGCAAAAACAAGCACAGCACAACACAGGTGACAAGAGAATTCCATCCCTATCATATGGCCAGGGATGCCAAAATATACTGGAAAGCGATGGAAATTGACGTCAAGTTGCAAAACAAGGGTACTCACTGAGCAAGTTCATCAGCAGGAGTTCCCCAATTCCCACGACCAGATCCCTCACGTTTGAATTCACTCCTGCAAGAACATAATTCAAGTTTTAAAATCACTGTGTTAACACAATAGATATAAACTACTGCAGACTCTTCGATGTCACCGAAGATAAATAGTAAAACAGAAACAAAGAATACTCACCCCCGTCCAGTCCCACTACGACGCTCAAATAACCTTCTAGGACGCTCCCCATCACCCAGATCTCCATTGCTGAAACCACCTCGACGGCCACCACGATAGCCACCACGAGATCCACCATCACCACGCCTTTCAGTGGGTCTCCCAGTATCACCATCTTCAGGGGCACTATATCCTCCAGGGACTCCATTGTTGCCATATGCATTTTCATTGTTGACCGCTTCTCGATCTCGGCTAAATCCACCACGTCCACGCCCATATCCACGCCCACCACGGCCCCCACCACGAGCAGCTTCATTCTTAGTCTCCCTCACTATGAAAGGGACATAACACATTAACCGCCAAAACTGTGTAACAATAACAGATTATGATCCAAATAGGAGAATAAATGCCTGATTCTCTAACATAAGAAACCATATTCCCACAACCATATGTGAAAGGAAAGACACACCATGAACCATAGATGAACAAATTCTCACAAATTTAAAAACCCAAATCCTCGGAAAAAGAAGGGGGGGGGGGGGAACACGTTTCAATAACAGACTTCCCTATACACCAGGTTAACATACAACTTTATCAAAGAACCTCAATGATGCTCTGAGATAATGGAAAAGGAAATCAGGAAGTCAAAGATACCTTTTTTTTTTTCCAGCAACTACCATACAATAATACACATATCAAGAATTACTTCCGTTCTAAACCAAATGCTTCACAAACTAAAGACAACCAAAACTTATACTTGCGAAACAGAAACTGAAGATCAATATCAAATCAATTAACCCAGATGCAGCATGATAGATGAAAGCAGAAGATAGGAATTCACTATCTAAAGAATACATCAGATATGCAACAATTCACTACCAAATCCTAAGAGTCCAACCCCAACATAGAGTAAGCAACTGATCTATTATCAGGACCCACATCATCATCATTAAGCCAATCATTTCTATCCAATTCAAATCCAGATATCACATAAACAACACTTGCAGATAGCACAAAGGAAACACAAATAAAGCAATCACAGCTAATTTAACAGAATCGAATCAAACACGATAAAAATAGAAATGAGCATAAGATAACAAGGCTGACCAGCCTGAGCCGGCGGGAGAGGCTTTGACGGAAGCTTAGCCTGCTTGGGCTGCTGTTGAGCAGTGGATTGGATGGCAGCTGCGGGTTTCTTCGGGGCGACGACCTTCTGCTGCTGAGCAGCGATCAGCTGCGACGGGTCGTCGTTATCATCATCACCCAACAGATCAAAAGGGTTCGCGGATGCCATTTCCGATCGGGACCGAGAAAAACCCTAAGCGATTCAACCGCAACAGCAACAACGAACCCCTAGTCCTCTCTCAATTCCATTAATATAGATCTATAGCTAGCTTACAACCTCCAATAACCCAGCTTTCTTACACCTCAAAAATGAAGAAGAAAAGGAGAGAGAAACCCTAGCCGCAATGACAGACGAGAGCAGACGAGAAGAGTAAGTACCAGCAAAACAAAGAAGAAATGTGAGAGCTTGAAAAACCTAATCTCAAAACCCTATTTATCTCACGATGACGCTTGCTGGTTATTTTTCCCATTATTTTATTGTTGTTATAAAGAGATGTTTTTGAAAATGCCACTGCTTTTGCATAAAATTGTGAATGTGCCACCTGAACATCGGCGGTCACGAGCAAACATTGGAAACAGTTTTAGTATAAAACCTTGATGAGTGGGCCATGTCATCGATCAGACCGTCCATTTTACCATACATACACCATGGGATCTGAAACCAACATGTTTTTTGGTTCTACATTATTATTATTATTATTATTATTATTATTATTTTTGAGGATAAACATCATTATTATACATTTTAAGAAATGAAAAATAACCTTGAATAGAAAATGCTCAAACACAATAAGTGCGAAATTATTGCATTGTCCCACCTCTGTGTGCATCGAAGATGCTTCTATTTATACTCTCATTGGTCTATGCATTTGACATTTCTTACGTCAGATAGGCAAGGTTCTTTTATCATTTTAAGATTGGTCAAGAGATTATTACTTAATCATACGACCTGCACCAATGGGAGAGGGTGACAATGAGAATGCGCAAAAGGGCATCAACATGTTTGGAATTTTTTATTACAAAAGAGATGTGGCATTAATTTCTTGTTGCCTTATGTTTGGGTGTGGGACCGTGCAACCAAGTACCTTTCCTTTTTCTAGGAAAAAAATTTTACCGGTTGTATGAACTTTGCACCTAGACACAGAAGGGTGTGAAATTACTACCTCTCTTGTAAAATCACAAAACTCCATCCTTAATATGCCTTTTTATGCACTCTCACTGACCTCAATGTTGATGCAGGTTACATGATCAGATAGCAATCTTTTATCCAAAAAATATTTTTTATATATTTTTTTTTATATAAATTACAAGATAAAATAATGGCCAAGGTGTCGGTATCATACATTCTCCCTCCCAATTATGGTGTAAGGATAAAATCATTGTTATGAAAAGAAAAAAAAGAAGGTAAAATCATAATAAAAAATGATTTTTTTTTAAACAAGTATATCTATCTGATATGATCCGATCTAAGTTGATCTTGATTGATATTAGAACGGTATCAATCTTAATAGATCCCATGATTATTCTCGAGTTTTAGAACCTTGTCTTTGCATGCTTCCATTTACTTATTGCTTAGGAGATTTCATACTGCACCAGCAGTGTGTAAATCTCTATCATGATCATGTGGACCCATTTGTTGACAAAACTTTTTCTCACATCGTGATTGATGAGGCAAAATCCTCTCCTGACCATGACCTTTTGCAACAATTTCACAACATCCAAAATGTAGGGGGGGCCAACCCAATGGGTGGTGTAAGATTGATGCAAGAGGTCATGGTCCAATAGTGGATTTGGTCTCTTATTGACTCCTCTCATTGTCAGTTTGAGAAACCATCTCCCTGTAAATATACATGGATAATTAACCTTCTTCATCTTCATCTAGATCAGGAAAAATTCCTCTACCCATGTATGTTCTTGGACCATTTTACCCTTACAATACTCACCCTCCGCCTCCTATCTCTATGTCTACCTTTCCCTGCATCTCAGCCCCAGCGAGGCATAACTGCCACTTCTTCCTCTCTTTCCCCCACCTCCCCTCTGGTCCCAGCTTCAATGCTCCATCTCCGTGACTATCCCCCCTCTCTTCCTCTTGCAACAACTTCTTCTTCAACCGTCTTCTCCAACTATTCCCTGCAACCCCCCAGGCTTCCTCCTTTTTTTGTTTATATTTCCTCGTCAAACTGAAACTGCACACACACACACACAGGCAGTCTCAGTTTTCCAATAGAGACAAAAACCTCGAATGTACAGAGCTTTGGAATGTAGTCGGATTACCTGCGATGGCGATGCTACTATTGTCATCGTGATTCCAGCGAAAATGGTGCTTGCAGAGAAGGGAGAATAGAGGGAGGGGGTGGTTTAGGGTGTGACGTGAGTGTTTGGAGTTGCAACGGTCAAGAACCAAAGAATCGTCTACTTGATCTGAAAACCCAACGATTCAGGGGAATCTTAATGGGAATATCTAATTCAGAATGACAGGAATCAAGATCGATCCCAAAATCGATTACGAGACGCGTTGGCTAAATCCTTATTTGATGCATTGATTTGAAAGCGATGATGGGGTTGTGGAGAAGTAAACATACAAGGGGTAGGGGTGAGAAGTTGCAAAGGTGCTTGCGGGGAAGGGAATAAAAGGGATTCTGGGCGATGGAAGGGCTGGTTGGACTAGATGGAACCAACTTTTTAGGTAAGGATGACACTTGCCAGGGCTATCAACGATTGGGACTAGTGACCATTCATTTTGTGGGGCAAGCTTCATCCATGGTTTGGGATGGAGAACCGGCTTTCGTGGCTAGTATTATACTTTTGGACATGGTGGCCAAAGATTTGGACCCACAACACCAAAAAGTGGCCCCCCAATCCCCATCTTCCCATCTTCTTGACATTGAAAACGTGGTGAATTTAAAGAATCTAGACTGGTAGGTAGTCTAGGTACCTGGACTTTAGGTTTTTCCCTTTACATTAGAACCTCAAAAAAAAAAAAAAAAAAAAAAAAAAAGGGTAAGAATATAAAAAACTTGAGAGAGGTTTTCCATGCCGCCAGTGTGGATGAATTTCTCACACTTTATTAATGATGGTGTGGAAAATGATTTCGTCTAGATAAAATCCACATAGTTAAAAAAAAAAAGAGAAAAATTGTAAAGGGAGAAGGAATGTTGTCCTCTTATGTTTCTCACCCATAGATTTATTGGAAATGGGGTGGAGTCCAGAATACATCTCTGAGTTTAATGGCATTGGATTTCAATGTGTTTCTCTTTGAAGTTGTTCACTCCACTTTGTATCAAACTAGTAACCACTTGGTTATGACAAAAATCTTTATTGGACCATCCATCGAATTAAAGTCCAAATTAGCTAAGAACCATCAAATCTAGACAACGTGAATATCAATCGTGCTACAAGCTACAAAGTCAACTTCTTGATTGTGTCTAGTGACATACCCCTCTCTCTTACTTTGATCAAGAAACAATTGTGCATCAAATAGGAAGATATTTACTGAAGTGGATTTTTCGTCATTTCTATACCCTTCGAAATCAATATCAACATAACCATAAATGTTCATATCGTTTGTTTAGAAAGTCAATTTGAGGTGCACCATTCCTTTACGACATTTCAAAGACTCTTTTTATTGCATCTTAGTGAACAAGTTGAATTACTTTGATATCTATTCGTAAGACCTACCACTAATTTCTTATTTGCCATTGGTGGAGTTGATGCTACCCGCAATTATACATGCCAAACCTTTTCTTTTCACAGAGACAACCTTTTTTTTTTTTTTTTTTTTCTCTATCTCTAGCAATCTGAATACTAAGGATCAAGGCTGCTTCACCTATGTCCTTCATCTTAGACGTGGAACTTAACTTAGATTTAATCTAATTGATCACTTCTATATCATTTCACATGAGTAGTATATCGTCCACATGTAGGGATAATATTTTAAACCTAGTCCTATTCTTCATGACATAAACATAGTTGTTTAATTTATTAACTGTATACTTGAGATAGATAACAGTGTCGTGAAATTTCAAATACTATTGCTCAGACAATGTTTCAAGCCGTATAAAGATTTATTCAATTTATAGACCCTGTTTGCTTGTCTTTACATCTAACTGAAATAACTGAAATTATGAAATCTATAGTCTATTTCTCAGTGAGATCATTTCCTTCAATTCATCATTTGGCAAAGTCAAAATTATCCTTCGAATGAATTATGAAATCTATAGTCTATTTCTCAAGAAAAATACTTCAATAGTTCAACCTATTGCATGGCCACTTTACTAAACCAAAGATGCTATTATGGTAGGAAAAGTTATTCATATAACAACGGAAGGTGATGTTTTCAAAAAATAATAATAATAATAATCTGGCCATCCAATTTTTTTTTTTTGGTGAATATCTATTTTTATGGGTGGGTTTTTTTAATCTAAATCATATGTTGAGAGAGTGCACAGTGATCAATTTTTAGAGTACTAGTACTAGAAAACATGTATAGACATTCAACTATTCAAGCATGGTTCTAAAACTTGGATCGAGTATCGAGCTTACCAATCCGATGCCGATAAACTAGTAAGGCAAAGGGGCAAATGGTAATAAAAAATTACTTTTAAGTTAAGTATATTAAATACAGTCCAATCTAAGACAATCTATATTGGTATTGGCCTTGATCGATCCCAAGATCAAACTCGAGTTTTAAAACCTTGCACACAATAGATGTCTGTCAATATCCAAAAAAAAAAAAAAAATTAATTGAAAGGACAAAGTTTTCTGTCTGGGAACTACCCGTGCCATTGACATAGGGGTCATGAAATGACTACATACTCTTCTTGGGGGCACGTGCCCCATGCCCCCTATGTCTGAGCATAGGGTCCACTCTTAGATAGAAAACTCTTATTTTTGATTAAATTAGACTTTAAAATTTGACATGCAATTAATCTAGACCATCCTCTTTCTATCCAACTGAGCTACACTTTTACATTACTAACCTCAGAGTCGCTCTTATCCTCCCATCGCAGTGGGCCCCACCAAATATAATAATGGGACCCACTCCATTGCCAACTAAGGTGCCTCAGACTATTTACGGGACCACAATGCTAAGAGCCCAACATTTCCTTTAACAGCCAAAAAGGTTTTCTTTTTTTCTCGGGTTTGTATTTTTTAAGTGAAGGCATCATGCCCAGCTACAACCAACCAAGGCCCATACAGGTTACTAAATTGAAAGGATATATGCATATATATATATATATATATATTGGAGGGGGGAGCGGGTGGAGGGGGAGGGGGAGGGGGAGGGGGAGGAGGAAGTATGGCTCCTGTGCCTAGACACATGGCACATGGGAGGGACCAACCCACACTCCATAAAAGGAAAAACAACACCTTTGTAGATGTTTCCTCATATACTTCCATCGACCCCGTGCACGTGCAAGAACCGTATTTCTCCAAAGAAAAATATAGCAAATTTTTACACAACTAATCATACTGGTAATCGCTTTAAATGTTTGGGAATGAAACATCAAACTGGAAAAAATTCAGTTGGTTGATGGTGGATGCTAGGTCCAGCATCCAGTACAACCAAATTTTGGATGCTTCACGTCCCCTGGGCAAGTTAAATCTCCAGTTGACGCTTATTGGTAGCGGTAACCAATGATTCCCTTTCAATGATTAACAAATTTACAATTAGATAAGGAAGAAAATACACAAAAATAAGGGTGCAAAGGATTCAAAAAATACCCAAAAAAATTTATTATTTTTATATCATATCAGGATTCCCTCCAAGCCAATGTGTACACTGGTAGTCTGTTACTCTGGATAACCAGTAAGAGTATTCTTTTGCCTCGAACCTTGGACTAAATATCTTAATATTCCCAATAAAACTGCTCCAGTGCCTATTGTATTCACAAATCATATAGTCTCTGGCATATCCAAGATCTGAATCCTGACCAAATGCAAATGACCTGAATACCTTTGACATTGTTACAATTTACTGAAAAGTTTCCTTGATTGCTGAGAGAATTACATTGGAAACTCTGCAAAAGCCCAATTAGAGCAGGTAAATTGCACTGAGAGCACACCAGAAATGGGCGCCCTTTTTTTTTTTTTTTTTTTTTTTGGGGGGGGGGGGGGACCCACCCCAGCTCGGTCCCTCAAAGAGAAAAAATCTCAAAACCTCTAAAATTATAAATTACATGCTCTGCACAAGCTCAATTGGGGCAGAAAATTCTGGTCATTTCTACAAAGAAATGGAAGAGGGAGAAGAAACCACCTCAGAATTGTCCTCCTTGCAGAACTGGTCCCAAATCTCTCAAGCTATAATTGAATGGAGATGGTCAAAATCCAGGCAAAACTGAGAGGTCTGCTATTCCTCTTGGAAGATCTGCAATTTTCTTCAGGAGTGCAAGCCTGTTCTTTCTGATTCTTTCATCCTCCTACATATAAGCAGAAACATAACTGTTGAGTAGTAATTTTCTACTACGCACTGTCCGGAAGAAGCAGCAATGTAGGCAAACCACTCAGTACATAAAGAAGCAGACTTCTGAAATACTCAAATCTAAAGGCTAAAAGCTCAACTCATATGCTAAAATCTAGGAAAATTTGCTTACATTCTTCAGGATTTCAAGAATCTTAGACAACTTGGTCAAAAATGGATAGTGCAAAATAAGGCATCAATGGAAAGTAAGCAGCATCAAAAATCAAATGATTTAGCAGAACCATGGATGAACACCTTGGCATTGAAAAAGAATACAATGTTTTCTTCTCATTCTCATTAGTATAGAGATTGTATGCTTTGAAATCTTTCATTAATTATAAATATGCTTCAAAATCTTTGCTACAAAGGTCTCCATAGTAATTCTAAAATCATGGGGCAGAACCCAAAAGTTGACAGAAATCAAGGACAGAGAAACAGCAGCTTTTATTCTACAAGACAATTTTGCCTTTACATGTTCCAGTGTAGAGAAGCTATGGGATCCCTAGTTTTGCCATGTGGCAATTTTAAACTGTTGGATAAACAGGAGACATTCCTGATAGGCCACATACAAAATTTCAAACACAAATTCAACCATATACCACCCTCTGGTTTATTGGCATGAATCAAATGGACAGTGGATTGTAACCTGACCAGTACTCTGTCCCATTTCCCGGATTTTTCAAAGCCCTATTTTTCCATTTGGTAAACTACATAAGGCGGAAACTTGAAATGTGAGTAGAAGACCTGGGATCCTTTTCAAATTCCATTGGGAAAGAGAGGAAGGATTATCAAATGTCAACGAAGAGGTCTGGAGGACCCAAAAGAAGGGGAGGTAACAATATAATATTATAATCAGGAGAATTTGAATTCTGGATTGGTAGATCATCCTGTGATGTCATAACCGATGACCATGGAACACCTAGAAGCACACTTCTGGTTAAATCATCCATCAGGAATTGTCTGAACTGACCAATAGAATAAGATATGAGAATCCGGCCACAGCCACAGCTTCTCTAATGAAATGAAAAACCCTTCATGGGCTATACCCCTAAGCCATCATATACAATCAAGGTAACTGAATCTCCTCCACTATCAAATTATATATCATGGTTCATGGATCTTGGAAAATCTTGTGGGTGAATGGCAGCTTAAAGCCCAATTTGATGGTCAGTGAGTCGTAGAATCTCGAGCAATTAACATCTTTCCCGTCTTCATATATCCCTGACCCAGGCAAGCTAAGGAAAGTTACCTGCAAACGGAGTTCAACTACAAATGAAGTCTCAGAAACTTTTATGGCCATCCCAATGACCATCATCTGTGATCTAGTAAGGCTTGATTAAGGAATCGAATGAATTGAAAGCATTTAAAGTCATTTTTTTTATTTGAGATGACTATCATATTCCTTGACCACTTTAGGGGAAGTGGTGAAGAAAGACATGCATAGTATAGGGCTAGTAACAAGTATGGCTTTGAATAGAGTTGATTGGAGACCGAAGATCTATGTAAACGATCCTATGCAGTTGGATAACCGTAAGGCTGATTTGAGTTGAGTCGTTGATGTAGTTCAAAAGAACAATAAGGTCAGCAAGATACCAGGCCATCAAACTGAACCAAGAAGGGATTAATATGCTTAATTTGAGTGCCCCACGGGTTGTATGGGCTATGGGCTCTATATTTTTGGGTTCACTGTCGTAATGGTCCAATTCTATAAGCTCAAATATTAAAGGATTAAAGTCCTATATGGGATTAAGTAGTTAGGTTCTATTTGTAATGTTCTAGAATAGCGTCTCTTTTGAAGAGTGACTTTTTGTAAGAGATTCTCCCTACTAAACAACAATAGACTTCATTTTCCTATTTTGCTTGTTTCCATGAAGTTATAAATAAAGAGTAAGGGGTAATAAATTAAATTCAAAACCACTCCCATTGATTTGAAATAATTTAGCCTTGAGCTTGTGAGTTCTGTGAGAGGAGCATGGTTTTATGGGATTCAAAACTGCTCTACTGTGGGATGCAGTAGGTAAAACCTTTGTGGGATGTCAAGGCTGGAGTTGGTGGGATTCCTTCTCCATAGTTAGGTGAAAGGCTAACAGGTAAAGCACCCAGATGGCGTATTTTTTTGAAAACGAGGTCCTTGGTAACGAGACATAAAGACTCCTCTCTTTTTTTCTTCTTCTTCTTCTTCTTTTTTATTTTTATTTTTATTTTTATTTTTTTATTGTTATTGAAATTTCATTTTGCAGAGAATAACCCTAAATTAAGACTGAACTAAACGATAAATGAAGCGAAAAAGACTCTTAGCTTCCAATTTCCTGTTGGTTTCTAATTTCAGCCAAGTTACTAATTTTGTATCTCAATATCCAGCCCTTATTTTTTACTGGCATTTTGACAACTGATACAGCCCATTAGACTGAGCATTAGACCAACAGATCTTGCAGATCTGATCCTTGGATCTGAAGATATTTGGTTTCCTAAAAGTTAGAATCTTAGTTTCTATTTTCTGCTGAGTCATAGATCAGGATCCAGCTGTTGGATTCCTTGAAAGTTTAATATTTTCTTCTGCTGGTTGAGTATTGCCAACAACAAAAAATTCAGAGAACCAAGAGTCTTGAATTGTGTTCTCAGTTTTCCCCTAAATCTGGTTTCCTTGACTGTTCCTGCAATCCTATTCTGTGGTTAACATCTGAAACCTTTTATCAGGTTATATCAGATTGCATCAGTTGTTGTTGTAATGTGGGAATAGGGGTAGAATTGTCCATGGGGGCATACTTGTCCTTGTAATATCTTAAAACCCTAATCCTATTATTACAAATAAAGCAGGGCTTGGTGTCAATTGACACAAGTCACAATACCCCAAATCAACATGGTATTAGAGCAGATGAGCTCCTCTCCCCCAAAACCCTAAACCATTCATCGATTCTCTCTCCTCCATCATCCCATCTAGATCACCTCTCTCTCCCATGAAACCCTACCCCCATACCTTCCGCAAGCTCTCTCTAATCCACCTCTTCTTCTCGCAGGGCCCCACAGGGATTGTCTTTGTGGGTTGTTCCCTTTGTGTTGCACACGGTGGTTGTCTGTGTTGCAGTTTCAGATTTGATGTTTGATTAGATCCAAGGATTAAAGTATCGGTATCAGTCGCCGTATCGGTCTACCAAAATTAAGATACATATCGGAAGGTATTGTATCGTATCGGAGATACGCTAAGATAGGCACATAAATGGATATGAAACACCTTTTTAAATACTTTTGCATAAAAAATTTGTTAAAAAAAGCTATTAATAACATGTATTATGCATAAACACTAAATTGAGAGTATCGCACTAAGAATTCAAGGCTTGTAGTTGTCCCATAAATGTAAAATCCTTGTTCCCAACCTTGATTTCCACTTTAGTTAGAGAGAAATATGGTTGGTAACAACTTTGGAACAAAAACCCCTCAAAAAATCATGTTTTCTTAAAAAATGCCCATCTTAGCCATTATATGACCGTAGCGCATTGTATCAGTACATACCGATACTCACTGATATATACTGATTGATACATACCGATACGTACTAATATTCATCGATACGTACCGATCAATACATATAAATACTCACCGATACATACTGAAACGTATATTTCACCTCGATTTTATATTTTTCATAGAGTATCAGTACGTATCGATAGTGTATTGGAGCATATCAGTATGTATCGTAGGATATATATCGATTCGAAAGGATTTTAAAAATTTCATGTATCGTATCGTTGTGTATCGTATCGGTTGGCTAAATTTAAGATATGTATCGGAGGGTATCGTATCGGTATCGGAGATACTTTAAACCATGATTAGATCTGGATTCTTTCTACGAGATTGAAGATCTCTCTATTTGAGACTAGCACCCATGGCATAAAGATATTCCACCACTTTTGGATGGGGTAGGTCGTGTATCTAATGGAGACTATTGTTCCTTCCCTGCTAGCTCCATCAAGTTAGATGGGAGCAATTACCTGATATGGTCTAGATCTTGTTTCCAGTCTATCGGTTCCTGAGGTTATTCCGGGTACCTCACAGGTGCTACTGCTAGCCCTCCTACTGCTGGTGCTCCTCAGGACAAATGGCATGCTGCCAAATGCTTGGTGATGGCCTATTTCATAAATTTGACGACCCCCTCTATTGCTTGGGGTTATCTGCTCCTAGATACGACTGCTCTTATTTGGAAAGCTGCTAAAGAGACCTATTCTCAGCTGTGGAATATTGCTCAGTGCTTCAAGTTGAGAAAGAAACTTCATGGTGCCACTCAAAAGGAGATGACTGTGTCCCAAATACTATTCTAAACTTCGTGGTATGTGGCACAAACTTGATTATTATGAGATATATCAGCCAGCTTGTGCTACTGATGTTGTAGGTTTCTAGAAGCGTGAAGAGATGCTGCGGGTCTATGATTTTCTGGTTGGCTTGAATGCAGAGTATGATCAAATCCATGTTCATGTGCTTAACCGTGATCCCTTTCCCACTCTTGACGAGGCCTACTCCCTGATTCAGGCAGAAGAAAGTTGCCATACTGTGATACTCTAGCTTGTCCCACAGGAACGTTTGGCCTTAAAACATTTCTCCAGGTTCTGTATCTCAGCCCACTAGTAAAGTTTCAAGAAATAGTGCCCCCTCTAATACTGACAAGCCGGTTGTCAAGTGTGATTACTGTGGTAAGGAGAGACATACTAGGGAGACCTATTGGAAACTTCATGGGAGGCTAGCCAATTCTCGTGGGGATAGTCAAGGCCGTGGGCTAGGGGTGTCAAAACCTAGCCCGAACCGATAAAACTGACTGAAACTGACCAAAAAAATCTGGACTGAACTAAACCGATCCTTATTGGATTGGTTTTGGACTAAGCTATGTTGGGACTGGCTGAAAACCGGTCCAAACCGAACCGACCAATAACTAAACCGAAACCAAACCGAATGAAACCAATAAAAAAATAAATGATTATGAGATTATCAATTGGTGAATTAATTACCCATTTCTTACAATATCAGTGAGAATATTTTTTATTTTAAGAGGAATTGTTAGAAATCAATGAATATGAAGTTATAAATAGGGAAATTGATTTGTAAATTGTAACAATACTTCCATTGATTTCCTTGTTCACTGTACAAAATTAGTTGGATAGATACATGAATGATTGGACAATAGAGTTCATTTTGTGATTTAAATATTAGTTATCTTTCCCTTACAATGATAAACCATGATTTAGTCACAAATTTAAACTGTTTTTGTCAAATATCTCGTTACTACAGGTATGAATGTAAGATTTCATTATGGTTCAAGCTTGATAATAAATCAATCTAAACAGGTATGAACCCGATACTAAAAAACCGAAATAAACCGAAACCAATCCAGACCAAAACGGAAACCGATCGGAAACCGAAGTTCCTTAGTGGATTGGTTTTGGTCTCCCTCATTCCTAGACCGAAACGGATTCACCCTGACCGAAACCAAACCGAACAGACCTATTCTCAGCGGGGGAATACAAATCAGTCTGACATAATAGATACTTCTGATGCCACTGCTTTGTTGGTGTATGATGTCTTGTATTCCGTCACAGTTTAATCCAGGAAGTACTGGTGCAGCACCTAGATAGGCAGGACGGCGGTAGGGGGCGTAGCCCCCCGCTCGAATTTTTTTATTTGAGGGCAATTGTAGTTTAATCCGGATTAGGGTTTTTTCGCTATATATTTGTAGCGAGGGTTTCTTTCTCTGTAATGCAAGCAATACTGAGAGGTGTGAGGACGAGCGCTGTAACCCTATTCTCCATTGATAGTGAAGCAGGATCTCATCTCACCGGGGACGTAGGCAACCTTGCCGAACCTCATAAAATCCCTGTGCATTGTTTGTTTAATCCGGATTAGGGTTTTTTCGCTATATATTTGTAGCGAGGGTTTCTTTCTCTGTAATGCAAGCAATACTGAGAGGTGTGAGGACGAGCGCTGTAACCCTATTCTCCATTGATAGTGAAGCAGGATCTCATCTCACCGGGGACATAGGCAACCTTGCCGAACCTCGTAAAATCCGTGTGCATTGTTTGTTTAATCCGGATTAGGGTTTTTTCGCTATATATTTGTAGCGAGGGTTTCTTTCCCTGTAATGCAAG